>NC_051213.1:17172447-17537447 GCF_015220715.1 Pygocentrus nattereri
TAACTGTCCATAGTGCTGGTCCATGTTCCAGTGCAGTACTGGAAAGTTTGTGTGTGTGCGAGTATGTATGTGTGTGTGTGTGTGTGTGTGCGTGCGTGCGGGTGCATGGGGAGTAGAATGGATCAGAGTTTCCATGGCATTCATGGCTTTTTCAAACAAAAGTTATCCAAGGAGTTATGAGTCAGTCAGTCACTCTGTGTAAATCAAAAAAAGATTTTGGGCAAGACTACACACACACACACACACACACACACACACACACACACACACACACACACACACACACACACATACACATACACATACACATACAAGTTCATATTACACACATACACTAAAAGAGGTTCCCATTTGGTTGTGGTCAGTGGTTGAAATTAGAGGAAGCATAGAATGACTCATTTGGTCAGTTATATAACTTCCATTCACTTTCTTACTCTAAAGATAAAAGCTCTGTCTGTTTCCACTTTTCAAACGGCTCCTTGAAGGCTCCAGGTAATACTAAAAAACAATTTTTTGCTTTGTTGTGCACGAGATGCAACATGTCTAGTTCACTTTGACAGCAGCCTCCCTTTCATAATCTTCACCATCAAGTTGGTACCAACTTTTGAGACTGAGCTGATACTTTGTGGGAATGTCAGTTTTTAATTTTTCATATTTAACACCGTGGAAAGTCTGTTCAGGGGTGTAGATTTCTGCAAGTACTTCTTAGAGCAGCCTTTGGAAACTTAAAGGGCATGTATTATGGAAAACAAAATTTGTAAAAAGTAGTATGTAAATATTTTCAACCAGTTTCAAAATGTATTATTTACTTTCTAGTTCATACGGTCCATATCAAACTGAACCATAAAAACTCAATTCATTGCTTTTGTGATGTCAGTACATTTTACTTATGTGCTTCTTTTCAGCCAACACCGATTAAGCCCTGCACACTGACATGATGGTGTTTCAGTTAAGACTATTCTTGAATGAAGCCCAATACAGGACAGCCAATCAGAATAGATGCTGTTTACATATATCAGCCTTAAAGGTGCAGGAATAAAAACAGCCTGTTTAATTCTTCGAGATAAACAATGGTTAAACATTGTTGTTCAATGAAATAAAGGATTTTTGGTAGATAAAAGCATAAAAATGTCACAATTGGGCGTCAGTGGGGGAAAAAAATTTAAATGCAAGAAAGATGTAGTATGTGGGCCTTTTTTAAATGTTTCCCTGTCTGGAAATCTGTAGTATATAGTTGATTACCATAGATGATAATCTCCATATGTTACCAAGATTTCTGTACAAAACAGAAGTCATGATACCACGAAGCACACTAATGAAAGAAGCAAATGGGCTGGTGCTGAAACATTTTTTCTATTGACTTCTATTGTGAGTGAGTCTACAAGTCTGTTGTTCTTTTCTAAGCACGGCGAAACATGCAAGTTATCGTCTGTGGTAATCGATAGATAGATTAGGTTGTGTAATTGTATAGAAGTCCTGAAGCAAGACTTCAGTGTATGCTAGATATGTGCATCATTCGATTGAGCACAAGTTTAAGCTAATGTTTGAACATGAGTACGACTTTTGTGTGTCTGTACTCTCTCACGTGGCTGTGCCATGTGGCCCGTAGCGTGAGAGGAGGTTTGCGCTTCTCCAGTTTTTAACCACACACAGTTTGGTGCTGCTCCAGCCTTTTAATGGAACAGGCACAAGTGTGCACACACACACGCGCACACACACACAGCCGCCAGCCCCTTCTAAACTAGAGGCAGCTGTATGGAGGCAAGAGCCCTGCACATAGATGAGTGGAGCTAGCTACAGTGGAATCTGCTTGTGTTTATTCCTTGGAAAATCCAGTTGGAGAATGTTTATGGTGTGTGTAGAAAGCTCACGATCCATTATGGAAGGAAAAGTTGAGCTGTATATATAGAAGACTAGTTGTAATTGGTGGAATGAAGGAGAGAGTGAGTCACCACATCCTGCAGTGTTTAAGCATTTGCTACGGCAGTGCCACGCCGTCCAGTTTGTTCTGCTGTTGGATATATTTTTTGGTATTAGAATACATTCTTACCTTTTTGTGTTCATTTGTGCTGACTTGTAATACTGTTGCTTTTAACTGCTTTTTATTTTAAATAGTAGTATTTTGTCTTGGATAAGTGATCAGTTTTCATGCTTTATAGCTCTTTATCAAAGCAGTGGTGCTAAAATAGACTAGACAGTCCAATCACTTGAATTATTCAAAATTATGTTTGTGGTCAGTTTTGCCTGAGGGGGAATCTGGCTGGCGTCTTTCATGTGAGGATGAATCAGACCAAGAGGGAAGAAAATCTGCTGTGTTTTGTCCAACTTTGCATACAGTGCACACCCTTATCGTTTGACCACACCCTTAGACTGCATACATATCATGAGCCAACCACAGGAATTTGATGGCTTGTTATGGGATGGTTTAATGCCATAATAACTGCTTTTGTTATAGCTGTATCCTTCAAGGGATGAAATCTTCATGCAGTAATGCATTGATGTGTTGTAACAAAACCATTTTTTATTTGTTTTTGGTTTATTTTAAAAAATGCAGTGTACACTGAATGGTTTGTGGCGATAGAAATGGGCCAGTGGAAATGTTGAAATGTAATCAAGTTTTTATCTTTTGTATAAAGCTACTGTTTAGGAAATATGGACAGCAACAAAATCTAACATATGTAGTCTATATAGCAAGTCTGTGAGGTGGCTGTAGTATGTGCTGCTGAAAACAACCTCATACTTAAAGGAGAATTCTGCCAATTTGCATAATTTCAGTTGTATAATGTGAAATGATGCATTGCAGAGAAACATACTGGCTCAGATTTCTTTACACAAGTGGTTATAGGAATCAGGGTTCAGAATGTCTTTAGTGCAAATATAGACATTTTATTTGCTATTCAGAATGACTAATGAACCTACATGTTTTTTCTGAGTTTTGCATGTAGTGATGAAAATAAGGGAAACATTTGCTTCACGTCCTGCGTTTTGCATGTGCTTCTCCACCATAAATGGTTAATAAATATGTTTAGGCCTAAAGCTTATGTCAAAACTATTGTTAATCAGTGTTTCAGACACCATTCAAAGTATTTGTAACCTTTTTGTGTGATAACTTTCTTTTAGAGACGTTAGGAAATCTGGTTCCCATCGCCACCACTGTGAAAATTTTTGACTTAGCAAGTTTATGTAAAACTGCATGTGTCCCATAAAACCACTCAGTTTACATCTTAACAATTGAATTATGCAGAAATGAAAAGATTCTAATGTTTAGAAGTTTCCAAAAGCATATTCCTCCATATCTTATTTTCCCAGTTGTGAAGAAGGCACAGAAATGCAGATGTTGCTCTGTGTTTTTGTGTGCCTCAAAACTTTAACGACTTGTGGATTTAGGAAATGGTGAGCAATGGTTTGGCCAATTACAGCCATTGTTTGTTTTTTGTTTTTTTTTTATTCTCTTGAGAGAAGGTGTGTGCATGTCTGTGCCAGTCTGTGTTCCTCAGCATTGTTCCAAATCATTTGCTCTGAAAATTGCGCAGTTTAGAGGAAGAGCACCGTGTCTCCTCTGCCCTCACTGTCAGACATTAAAGACTTCCTGCGAAAAATTCCACCTACGTACTTTTAACTGATGCTTGTTTAAGTTTGGGCTGTTGATTATTGGTATTTCACTGGAAGTTAGCCAAATAAGATAAAATCAGGTTTGTCCAAACGCAGGTAAGGGACCTTCTCTTATATTTAATTGTCAAGCTTTCCTGGGAAATCCTGTGATGTCGTAGTCTTTAACTGCTGCAAATAGCACATGTCCCAGCAGTTGGGCACTGCATGACTCATGCTACTTGATATATATTGTCTGTCTTTTCCACAATTTGGAAACCACTCTCAGTTCCTGCAGTGTATTATAAAGGTCACATTTTTGGCAGCTCCTGAGTGCTGTTTCCAGACTAGTGTTTAGATTGAAATCTCACTTATACAACAGTCACCTTTCTTGAGCAAGTTCCCATACACCATATTCCATTTCAGTTCCATAGAGATTTCCCTCAGTAAGGATGATTTGAGATGCACAGTTGATAAAAGGGAAATGTTCATGCCTTGTACACTGAGAAAGAGCTCCCCCCTTAATTGAGACTTTACTGTTTGTAGAGTGACTCACATGTGGACTCCACCTACCCGTTAGAGATGGTTTGACCAAAAATGCTGAAGTGGCTAACAGTGAAAAGTAGTTGACTGTGCTGTATATGGTGAAGTATAATCAGTATAAGACACTAATAGATGAGATGTTGACTTTTCAGTGCAGATTATGCGTGATGTCTTTATTTTTCCACACAGTGCCATTTCATCACATAAACCTGCTGTCATAGCAGGTAAGGTTAAAATATGTATTTCTAGTGCTAGTTTAGTATTATAGGCAGCTGTGTAAACATAGACTGTGAAGGTTCCCATGCCAGAAGGGCACCTACTAGTTTGTTACTACACTGGTTTGTTTGTTAACTTTAACAAAGTCGTCTGCAATGTTGACTGGCATCTGTCTGTTAATGCCTGTTACTTAATGCTGACTTTGACAAGTGTAGAAGTGTAGCATTTGCCCTAAATGCTAGATGAGAGAAGTAATGTAAGACCTGAATTCTGGGAATATGGCCATAAACAGGACGCAGGCGCTACATGTGTGCCTGTAATTGCACTAATTTATGAAGGTGAAAAGGTTGGTCACTACTTGACATGTTTAAAGGTTCTTCTAGTCCGCTGCTTGTTTTCCTTGTTATTATAGATTGATTTGAATAGCTCTAAACCACCCAAAAGCTTAATGAGTAGTTGAGTCTGTTTATAATGCTTTAGATTTCCAAACTCTTGCATGCACAGTTTTTTCTGGAATCCATAGGAACAGTGGTTGTTGGGTAAACCCCATTCCTCAGTCTTCTAAAGATGCTGGGGTCAGTATTTCCATTGCTGAGGCTAGGCTGTGTTGTCATGGCCACCTAACAGCAAACCTTCTGGATTTTTCTTTTTTTTCTTTTTTGGGGGGTTCATTTTCGTCACAGAGATGGACAAAAATAGCAATGAGTCACAGAGCTAAAGGCTGAACGCATTCCAGTCCACTCCTCTGTCTCACTTTAACTGTCCTTCTCATTCCCTGTCTCTCTCTACTTTCATTGTGCCCTGAAATGTCCTCAGTAAACACACACATGTTGGTGTTTCTATAATCGTGAGTACTCCCATTGACCTTCGTTGCTCAGTAAAGGTACACCCAGCACTAACCCTAAAGCTGCCTAGCCAAAAGGCAACCCTTGGGTTCTTTTAGTTATCAAAAAAAAAACTGTTCATGGCTTAAACAGGATGGTTTTTTTTTAATTTTTTTTTATTTATTTATTTTTTTTATGAGGATCAGTGAAGCGTCCTTACTTCTACATAACAGGCATATATTCCTGTCATAATGAAGAGTTTTAGTCATCATAGTGTGTTGAGAACAAATTCACGTGTGCATGCACGCACACACACGCACTCACGTTTTACCAAAACTTTGAGACTCGTAACTCTTTTATTGAACTCTTGTGTGCCAGTAACTTGGCGCTCAGGCAGGAGAATTCTCTGCCTCTTACTGTGTCGTGACTTGATCAGACCATATGTTAAACCCGCATTCAGAATTATTGTTCTGCTTTATGGTTCTACTTTTTAGTCTGTTCCTAACTTTTTGTTCTGTGATTCAACTGTAAGAGGGGTCAGTTGTCCCACACACCAGCTCCCGGTGGTCTTTCTGTTCATCACTGTGCTTACATGTAAAGCCTTCTGTTGCTTCATTTCCAATGTTTGATAAACATTTACATTTACATTTTTAGAGAGGAACGATTTAGGGAGAGCCAGCAAAGACGGTACATGTAAACTCAAACCACAACTTGGACATCATATCCTGGCCATTCAGCAAGCCCAGTCTTGCACTGAAAGACAAAGTGGTCTTTATGCTCAGACATGACTTACACAGCCTCCTCTCTGTGTTTAACGCATGTCCTCCTATTGTCCTTAAAAAAAAGCTTCCTAAGTAAAGTCATTTCCTGAGCAGAGATCCTGGAGATGCTTAGAGCCAAACACACAAAAAAACAAGAGGTTTTTTGTGCTAATTATTTAATTGTGTGTGTGTGTGTGTGTGTGTGTGTGTGTGTGTGTGTGTGTGCGCGTGTGTGTGCGTGCACTATACAGATGCATAATTAGAATGATTAAAATGTTGTTTTTTTTTTAAATCCTCGTTATTTGCTGAATTTATTTATGGTCTGTACAAAAGATCTTTTATGTATATTTTGTATATGAGTGTGTTTGTTTTTTCAATAGACCCTGCCTACTTCTAGTTTCGGGCATGGGGTCTGATTTTCTTCTGTACTTCTTCTGCTCATCATCTGAATAGTCCAGTTTTGCATTTGCAGTTATTCAAAACGTGCAAAAATTCCAAGAAAAAGTGGAGGCAGGCAACCTCTACACATCATTATATTGTGATATATTTTATCTGTTCTATTTCTCTGCCAGTGATAATCTTTTCCAGGTTTGATGAGACACATCTAGAAACGTTCATAGGCGCATATCTTGCTGAGACCCACTTCATTGTGGAATGGCTGGACTGAAAATAATGCAGTGTTTCTGCTGTTGCTGGGAAGGTGTCAGGTTGTCATGACTAGAAAAGGAAGGCTCTGCTGTTTTCCAATTCCTCTTCCCTCTACCACAGTCAGTCTGGAGAGTTATTAATGCAGTTGAATGATTTGCACAATTCTGTCCTATCTCGCTTAGTTGCTGCTGTTGTTTCCATCCAACTTTCAGCTCAGGCCTCATGGTAGCATCCAGTTCTGTTAAATTAGATAAGATTACTCATTGTGCAGACTGTAGGTACAGAGCCAACGAAATGCAGTTAGCATCTAGCCAAGAGTATAAAACATATATATTTATATTTGAGATATACATGTATAGCAGCATATGTAAAAGATAAGTATGCAGAGTAAATACATGACAGTACAGCAACTTTCTGTGCAAATATGAATAGTGCAATAATAGTGGGACGTAAAGTACAATCTGACTAAGCTTATTTATCAAACTATGAGGAGCAAAGTTAAGAAAAGCTACTAGTTACCTGATTTTAACATTAAAATATTTTATGAAAATGGCTGTTATTAAATAGAGTTATCCAGATAAAACTTTATCTCGGGCCCAAGATAAGTCTACATGTTAATAGTTTTGGAACTAGACTAGTATGTGGGCTTCCTCAAAGCTATTTTGCAACATTTATAGCTTTGGAAATAAACATAGCACCAGTTAATTCAGAGTAATTTGCTGCCACTGCTGTTCTCACTGCAAGTTTGTTGAGTTTCAACTTTGTTTCACAGAGGAAGCATTTAGAAATGGTTGTGATTTGAAGTATGTCAGTTGTTGTCTTGTAAGCAGTTAATTAGGTCAAGCAAAGAACTAGTAAGCTGTGTGAGACCTCTCAGAATTGGATGTGGCTTGTATACCTTGAGCTTATAATTGTAAATCTTGTACTTTGACATCTTGACAGTACGAGTTAACTAACCATTGTCTGCTATTGTGACTCCAAGCCTGGCTTATCTTCAGTTGTTGCCACTCACAAGTGGGCCTGGACTTTCCACTCACTGAATGAACTCACTGAAAGCCATGCAAGGCTTATGTGCAGTGGTGTGTTCTCTGTGAACGTGATAGACCTGTTGCCACTTACAAAGCTGGGTGGTGCCATGATGAAGAAACAGACTGTGTGTGGCCAAGTGTGTTGGAGGAGGGGTTTCTGGAAGATATGACACTGGCCATCAGTCACTCCACAGTAGTATGTGACTAATTTGCTAGTCTTTGAAATCTGATAGTAACTGGGTGAAAGATCCTTCAAATGCACAATGAAATCTGTAAGTTCTGACTGGAGGATGTTTGCGTATTCCTGTTAACAAGATTCTTTTAAATTCTCCTGCAAACGTGTTTTGTTGTCAGAGGGAAAAAGATGAAACCAAGGGTTCTGGAAGCCGTCTCAGCTCAGCTGGATATCATTAGAGACAGTGAGACCCGATCCTTTGGGGGCTGTGCTGTTTCAGAGACCAGCATCTCCCTGGCTCTGCTTCTTCCTCTAATTCAATCCCACGCTAGTATTAAAGCACCCTCCTCCAGTCAGCCATTATTTAAATGATTTGTGTACTGAGCTGGGTTTATGTCTGTCCTGTTTTTCATTAGGATTTTGCATGGGTCTTTTTCCAATGTTAAAGGAACAGCCCTTCAATCGAACTTGCATGTCTGAGTTCTGTTTGAAACTGGGTCTTTTTGTAAAGGAGAATTAATGCCATATTTTATAGTTCTAGGGGGCCCAGCTTACGGTGAGAGTTAATGGTCAGTGGCAACTCATAAGGCCAACATCTGCTAGAGTGGATTTTTTTTCAGGGCACAATTATATAATGCTCATGGAACAGTGGTAGTGCTGTAACACAGTGTTAATTGCCAGTATTGCATTAGAAAATCAGATTTTAGACTGACAGTGCAGTGTTGGGAAGATTGCCTGTGATTTATGGGGCTGTGCTAATTCACAGTACACATCCTAGTGCAAATAAGTGCACATCCTATACAGGCTACATATGATATTTTAGCACATAGTTTCTATTTTATTTTATTTTACTTATTTTTATTTACAAAATCAACAAAACATAATTTCAGTGAGGTACCCAAACATTTGCATGTGAATATACCTATATGGTTACTTTGTAGTCTCATTTTAATTTTTTTTTTTTTTAACAATATTTGGAATTTCTGTTCTCCCTATATGTTGTATAAACATTGAATGGTCAAAATTAAAAAGGTCCAACATTACTGTTTAATCTGTCAATATAGTGAAAATTTATTAAAGTTAATTTCTTTCCTCTATAATGTTAGCAGTTTGAAAATGTGTGGTGTTATAATGACAGCAGCAATGCCCATGGAAGCTCAGAGTCTAAACTTTTGTCTTGTTCATGTGTCTCTGTAGGAACACTAAGAAAGAAGCTGATCTGGAGTCAGCTCTGGCCAGGCTGAAGGATCTAGAGGCTCTCCTGAACTCCAAGGATGCTTCTCTGTCCACAGCACTGGGGGAAAAGAGGTCTCTGGAGACTGAAGTTAGGGACCTGAAGGCCCAGTTGGCTAAAGTATGAATACTCCCTGTGTGGTCCATGTGCTGGTTTATTTTTAAAGGCTCCAACATGTCATTATGTCTGATCTTTTCTGTAGCCTAATTGTTTCAGTTGTTTTTTCTTTTTAGAAATATATTTTGATCTGTTTAATAGTTACATATTGAGTTGCTCAAGAGGATTATGAGTGTATTTTAGAAAATAACAGTTGCCTAAGTCTAGAGTAAAACGAATAAAATGTGTTTTATTTAATTATTTATTTAATTAGTTTTATTTAGTCTTTAATGTGAACATTTTTACTGTTTTCAGACTTGGCTTAGATTTCAGGGCTCATGTAGTTTAAAGGTTTGTATTGAGGCTCTTGGTGTGTGTGTGTGTGTGTGTGTGTGTGTGTGTGTGTGCGCGCGCACATGCGCATCTGCAGCTGGAAGCCAGTATGAGTGACGCTAAGAAGCAGCTTCAGGATGAGATGCTGAGGAGGGTGGATGCAGAGAACCGCATCCAGACTCTGAAGGAGGAGCTGGAGTTCCAGAAGAACATATACTCTGAGGTCAGACATGCTGTGTCATCATTGCTCTGTGAGCGTTACGGTAACTGGTGCAGTGCGCCCCCCAAAGTATTCTGACAGCCACTGCATATTTTTTCCCATTTTCAGTTTCCATTTTGTCCCATTTTAAGAAATTCCAAAGAAAATCACACAGTGTCACAAATTTCCCTTTGGTCATTTCTTTGACCTAAATCTTCACTTTAGCTGAGTGAGGTTGTTTATATCTAAAAACAAAGGTTTATCCACTTACCTGATGCCTTTTTCAAATACCTGAGTAAATAAACAAATGTTGTGATTAGTTTGGATATACCTGTATTGAAAGAATGTCCCTTAGCCCACCTATAGTGCTCCACCAGTTTTTTTTCATACCTGCGGGAAACATTGTGGTATAAGTGATAACTCTTAAAAGACTTCCATTCTAATTTCTAAAGGCAGGGTGTATGTAGAAAAGACTTCTTGTTACTTTTATGCATGAAGCATAGTAATAGTGATGAATATAGCTGTAGTGTAGTGTAAAGCTGTGGTCTACAAAAATAATGATCGCAAGTGAATTATGTGCATAAAGCTTGGTTTTTAGGTGGTTGGTTTTCAAATGAATGCTCAAGCTATTGACTAATTCACTATTCAACCTAATATCTCTCTACTGCATCTGAAGTTAATAGTTGATTGTGTTTCTGTGACCTCAAACTCAGTTGTAATAGAGGCCAGTGGACAGATGCTTACTCAGCTGGTTAGTGTGATATGAGTCTTTGGGCTTTATGTTCTTTTATCAAGAGAAGAGAAATTATTGTCCATGCTAATTAACTGTTAGGTAGTTTAGGTTAATAAACTTTATTACTCCTTTAAATAGACAATACTGTGGTGATTTAGTTTTTTAATGTTTTGCTAAATTGTAAAGCCAACTCTTTTTTTTTTTTTTTTTTTTTTTTGTCATCATTCATATAGAAATAAGTAAAAATTTAATACAAGCCTGCTATGAGCTCTGTGCCTTCCATGCAGGAGCTGCGGGAGTCCAAGCGCAGACACGAGTCGCGCATGGTGGAGATTGACAGCGGCCGGCAGCAGGAGTTTGAGAGCAAGCTGGCAGAGGCACTGTCCGAGCTCCGCGGGCAGCATGAGGAGCAGCTCCGCATCTACAAGGACGAGATCGAGAAGACCTACAATGCCAAGGTAAGAGGAGTAAACCTACTGAGAACCTCTACTTTCTGAGATTCAGTTGGAGTTTCAGGTTATAACCCAGGCATACTACACTAGTTCTTCAGTTGATGAAAGTTTGTACTGATTAAATGGAATCCCTCTAGCTGGAGAATGCACGTCAGTCTGCGGATCGGAACAGTCACCTGGTGGGAGAAGCCCATGAGGAGCGGCAGCAGATGCGTGTGAGAGTGGAGAGCATGTCCTCTCAGATTTCTCAGCTCCAGAAACAGGTTAATATTTACTTGTTCTTTGATTGTTGTGGTTGGAGGCTGTTTTCTGTCAAATTATAGCTACATGAAAGTTGATTAACACCTTTAACACTAGAGGCTGCTTTTTCGATTTACACCATTATGTGTTCATCAATGTGTTATTGTCACCTTGAGAGGAGATTAAAAGACGTATCCACACTCCAGTCCTCACCAAATACTCACCAAATGACTGTACACTGTAATCAAATTTATTGTGTTGTATTTTTATAAGAATAACTGCTGATTAGATAAGGGTTTTTGTATTGTGTCATTTCTAACAAGGTACCTTTTGAGCTCTGTATGAGCACCTTGTAACTGTTACTTTGTTAAACAGGATTTAGCAGTAAGATTCAGCCATGCCCTTCCCCCCTTACACTTTATATGCTGTATGGATGACTTATTGAATATTTACTAAATTACAATAATGACACAGTGGAACAGGCTATTATTTGATGTCTGAATGCTTCCAGGAAGAAGCTTTCTGTATGACTCAATGGGAATGTACCCATGCAATCAGTGTTTAGCTCAGTGGTCTTGGTGAAGAAATGAACTTTCCCTTTCTGCAGGGACTTTTCGTTTTTTTCTCCTATTTTAGTTACAGTCTTTTCCCAGTGTGAGTCAGTAGCTCAACAGCACCACCATCTGGAAAGCAAAAGCCCACACACAGCTCCATTAATACACGTCAAAAAACTAACCAGTCATTCAGCATTGCTGAAAACTACATGCATAGAGTAAAACATAGTTTAGTTTGTTTCCTCATATGTTTGTAAATATACCCCAAAGATAAAAGAACCATGACCTGTACCATGCTTTAAGGTGCTTACTGCATTCTTGTACTCCCAGGGTCTGATAGCTTTTTTTCTTAGATTTAGAGACCCAAATGTCTTCTGGGAATCAATAACATACATCTACCTATCTTTTTTTGCATGCATTAGCTGGCTGCTCGAGAGGCTAAAGTGCGTGAGCTGGAGGAGGCTCTGTCCCGAGAGAGGGATATTATGCGTCGGCGCCTGGAGGAGAAAGACAGAGAGATGTCGGAAATGCGTCAGCGTATGCAAGAGCAGCTGGATGAGTACCAAGAGTTGCTGGACATCAAGCTGGCTTTGGACATGGAGATCAGCGCCTACAGGAAACTGCTGGAGGGAGAGGAAGAGAGGTGAGGATAGAGGTGCAGATATGAGCTCACAAATTTGGCTTCATTTTTTATGAGAAGCTATTAATTTTGGCAGCATGTGTTGGAACATATTAGAATAAATGCAAATTTTTTTTCTTTTTTTTTTTGTCTGTGTGTTAGCTTAACCATGTTTGTGTAGTCACCATCCAACACCTGGGTGGGCCAATTAATGCTTATGTTCCATCCTAGACATTCTGGATATTTTTTCTGTGTAAATATACATTTGTGGTTATTCTAATGTAAAATAGTGATTTTCAAGGAAAAAATACTTTTACTGCCTAAATATGTAGATTTGTACAGTGTTTGTATGTAGATCAAATAATCTTATAATTTCTGTCTCTGTGTCTCTCCAGGCTTCGTCTCTCCCCGAGTCCTCCTCCTACCCGGGTCGTATCGGTCACTCGCTCCTCAGGCTCTGGCACACATGCTCAGACTCGCCTAGCTCAAAGCAGCACCAGCCGCAACTCCTCTGGTAGCGCGAAGAAACGCCGCCTCAATGATACGGACAGCGATGCATCAAGTGTGGCAGGAGGGACGGTCACTCGTACCCGCATAACCCAGCAAGCCTCAGCCAGCGGCCGCATCACTGTGGATGAGGTGGATCTGGAGGGCAAATACATTCGCCTCAGCAATAAAGCTGACCAGGTTAGAGGACAGAGATCAAGTACGACTTTGTTGTTATCCCAACCATATACAAGTATACAATAGAATAAAACAGTGTTGCTTCAGGGCCTCAAGCCAGTGTTTACTTGACCATACGTTGCAAGTGACCAAGTGAGCAGTTAACCAGTACAGTGTGATACAAAATACTAAATTATAATTGAGTACTCAACAGTGAAGTAATGTAGTAATAAAGGTTAAGGCCCAAATACAGTATAATAAATATACTGTATAAAGGGGTCTACTTGGTAAGAAACCTGGCATTGTACATGCAGAATGCAAACTACTGTAAACTGTTTGAATGCTGTTACTTTAGTCTTTTTCTGTTTTTGTTTTGCTTCCTCTCAGGACCAGACTCTGGGTCACTGGCAGGTGAAGAGGCAGGTGGGCACCAGTACCCCCATTGTCTACAAGTTCCCACCCAAGTTCACGCTTAAAGCTGGACAGTCAGTAACGGTGAGTTATCAGCATACTCCCCAAGTAAAACTGTAGTAAAAGTGTAATTTGAACCAGCTATGATTAATAAAAAGCTTCTCTCTGACTTTATTTGACATTTATAAATAGGAGCCTAACTTCTGTTTAGGAGCAACAGTAGCAATTAACTTCTGTTTTATATACTGTTATAGCATTATATATTGGCCATGATGTTGTAAACTACACATTGATAGATTTGTTGAGGCAAGAAATTTTCACCTGGTACGTTATTATTTTTTTTATCTTGTGCGTTATTTAAATATGATTCCTTTAAAAATTAAGAACATGAGTATAAACTCAAGAACATAAATAGAACAAACAGAAGCATCATCAGAAGCAACAATCATCACAACCCTGCACTGCACCTTAATCATTTCCCTCTCTTGTTCTCTCTGTGTGAAGATCTGGGCTGCTGGAGCTGGTGGGACTCATAACCCTCCTTCTGATCTGGTGTGGAAGACTCAGAGCTCCTGGGGAACTGGAGATCTGTTCCAGACCACTCTGATTAGTGCCAATGGAGAGGTGGGTCTTAGACCAATTTTTGCTGGCATTGCTGTTCAGGAATTAACCAGCTGTATAAAACCACAACTTATTCTTGAACATGTTCAGAAATAGCTTTAGCTCATTTATTTCTCTCTCTTGTCTGTGTAGGAGATGGCAATGAGGAAAGTCACTCGCACATTATTCCAGGAAGAAGATGATGAAGAAATGGTCAGTAATCCTTCACTCTGACATTAACACTGAAAACTTTTAAAGGGTTAACGGCTGGATTTCAGCCCATACCTCCCTACTGTTTTCTGCCTCCTCTCTGATTGGTTTCCCTCTGTCTCCCCCTGCAGGCAGCTCACAGTACATGTGGGGACAGTGAGTATAACCTGCGCAGCCGCACAGTGATCTGTGGCTCCTGTGGTCAGCCATCAGACAGGAACGCAGGCAGCTGTGTGTCTGCGAGCTCTGGAGTGTCCAGTGCTTCTCGCTCTTTCAGCAGCGGAGGAGGAGGACTGCCTGAGGGATTGGTCTCCCACTCCCACTTCATCATGGGTAGTGACAAACCCAGACAGGTACTGAATGAAACATATGAGAAAATATACACTATACAAAACATTATCAGTAAGAATTTTTATTTTAATATTTTTATATTTTTACTTTATTTCAGTTTGCATACTTTTCTGTAGTTTTATACACTAATGTTCAGAAGTTCAGAATTATTGTTTAAAAGATAAGAACACCTGTTTTCTATAGTATAAAACATGTTTGGTTGTAGATATATGTATAAAATCTAATATTTTCGTCTTGTTAGACATCTTAAATCAATAGTAGGTCAATAAGGAAGCTTTAAATTAAAATAAATACATTTTAGATATGTGCAGAATGATGAAGGGAGCTTTTTTGTGTTTTTGAGGTTTACTAAAACACATCTACGTCCAGTGTTACACTGACCAGCTTTGGTCTGTCTTATCTGTTTTGTAGGTGAAATTTGATCAGTCAATTTTTTTTTTCTTTTAGAATGTGCCAGATAAATGAAAAGAAATTAAACCCAACTCTGCTAAACCTTTTTTCTTTGTTTTCTTTTTTCTTTGTCTTACTTGACAATTGGAGTGTATTGTGGTCCATTACCTAAAATGAGTTTGACACGCCCGTTCCACAACGTATAACATCAGCTATAAATAATAAAATGAATATTGTATATGTAACGTGTATGTATAAAATAACAAAAAATGTTAAAATGGCAAGTGATTGCAAACTTCTGAACATTAGTGAATATTTAAAAGCAAAAAGTATTATCTTGTACTTTTTCTATGGGTTCTTAATCTTCCTGTCATATCTCTCTATCTCTCTATCTCTCTATCTCTCTATCTCTCTATCTCTCTATCTCTCTATCTCTCTATCTCTCTATCTCTCTATCTCTCTATCTCTCTATCTCTCTATCTCTCTATCTCTCTACCTCTCTACCTCTCTACCTCTCTACCTCTCTACCTCTACAGGGAGGTCCTAAACCAGAGAACTGCTCCATCATGTAGATCCAGGAGCAGCCATGACGTCTACCCATTACAGAAAGCACTATGTGAAAACTGGGAGACACTTTTTTTTTTTTTTTTTTTTTTTTTTTTTTTTTTTTTTTTCTAACATATAGCCATGGAGATTTATTTTTTTTCATACTTTATACTTAAATCAGTCTTATTTTGTATGTAATAATCTGCAGAATAGATTAATAGCTTTTGTATGGCTGAGGGCATGAAGGCAGCTTGGGTATTATATAGGGTTTGTATATATACAGTAGTCTAGGTTAGTCTTGCATGTGGGCTTGGCAGCTGCTTTTCAATAGCCATGTTCAAGAAGAGGGATTAGCAGAGCACTTGAAACCTATCCAAAGACGAAGATCTGCCATCTATCAAATGCTGTCACAACTCAACACGCACATCATGGTTTCCCTGTCAGCAGGTTTACTCAAATAGAATCAGGAGTGTACTTGAACGTACTGTAAAGCCATCTTTTGCCACTTTTACCAAACATTTGTCATCATTCACTTCAGAGGACAAATTTGCAACACTAATTATGAACATGTACATTCTGAAATCATGCAGTGCAGTTAATACAGTCTTAAAGTAAGACTTTTGACTGCATTCTTCTGTTTAAAAAGCCTTTATAGTGCCTTTAAGAATGTAATGTGCAGCTTTAAATGTACTGTTGAAATGGTACTCCTAAGATAGTGTTCTCATACTGAAGAAATAATGGGGAATATAAAAAATACAGAAGAAGAAAAAAGAGACAAGTATGGAAGTAATTGCTTTTGGAAGTTTTCAGACCAGAGGGACAAAGTGTGGTTTATGTGGGCTTTGGCCATAGGTCCTCAAGGACTATTTTTTTGTTTATCAATATTTGGTAGTTGTAGAAAATATTTTGAGTACCTCTTGTGAGCATTCAGGTGCACTCAAATAGCTTGTATAGTCTCCATAGAGAAGAATAGAACAGGATGCTGTGTGAAGCAGCTGCACATGAGCCTAAGATTGTATTAAATGCCAAGTGTAGGGTAGAGGGGTGTCAAGCCCTTTGGCATTGAACTGCGATGATGTGATGACTGAGTGATGGAGCACCATACAATACCTTTGGCATGAGTTGGAGTGGCATATGTGATCCAGAATAATCTAATATCAATACTTGATTTCACTAGTGCTCCTGCTCCTCACTGTAGTCAAGTCCTCATAGCAATGTTCCAACATTTAGTGGAAAGCTTTCCTCAAAGAGTATACATAGTTATTGCAGCAGAGGGGGACAAACCTTTTTCATACACTTGATTTTGGAAGGAACATTGGATAAGCAAGTGTCCAGACATTTGGCCATATTATGTGTGTATGATCATGATTTTCCCAAGTATAAATGACCTCCTTTACAGAGAACACATTTCTGCACATTTAATACACAATTACTGTGCATTTACTGAATGTTAACATGTTCCTGATGTTATATGCAGCAAATAGATTGTGTGTGTGTGTGTGCGTGTAAGTGAAACTTCATTGGGAGGTGTTAGTTGGACCTGTGTGGTAGATTGAATGATGGAGTTGTATGCTCTTCCATGGACAGTTGAAAGTGCTGATATGTTAGTTTTCTCGCACCACATTCTTGCTATGACTTCTGGGGTGTCCTCCACCTCTACATGAGATTGGACACTCCTTGCTTGGCTGAAACATTTCGCCCATTTTATTATTCTGCAATGGTAGTGGTAAGATATGTATTTTGGTCATGTAGAGCAATGCAATCTATTTTCAGCTTTTTTTGCCATTTGAGTAAAAGTAAATCGGCACCACTGATACCACTTTTGAAATGGAAATACATTTGATAGATTGATGAGAATTGATTGTCTAGCAGACATTCATATGAATACTTTTTGTTTTGTAAGATCCAAAGACATTTTTTTTGTACATCTGAGTGAAGGGGGATCATGCTTGCATTTAGGAATATATATATATATATATATATATTTTTAATCTCCTCAGGATCTTAAAAGTCTGTTGTTCATGTAACGGTAATAGTTTTTTTTTTTTTGCTTTTTTGTAGTTCAAGTTTGCATTGCATTGCTTTATAAAGCACTTTTTAAAAAAAAAAAGAAAAAAGAAATGACTAATATTTACTGAATATGGAATTCCATTACTGATGTAAAATGTGTACACAACAGTGCCTTGAATTCATTCAGTAAAAAAAAAAAAAAAAGACCTTTTTGTGGTTCATTTCTTGAGGACTTGCCCTTTCCAAGTGTTTGAAAAGTTAACAGACCTTCAGAAGCAATGCCATAGTTGCTGCAGTTCTGACCTCATTAAAGGGATCGAGTGTAGTTGTAGGCGAGGCAAATATTTTAGCTTTGTGATTTGCCTTCTGCCAAAAAATGTCCTGCTTTCTTATTCTGTTATTAAAACTGCAGCTGGATCAACAAGAGCCACTTTGAGTTAGTGTGCTATCTTTTGCGGCTCTGATCTGTCATCCATCTGTCTGAGCATGCTATGACAAAAATGACTACATCAAAATCTCATCCAAGCTTTATTTACAATATTTACAGTTCTTAAAAGATTACATTCAACTGACATTCAAAGCAGAGGTTGTATAATGTAAATGCATTGGAAAATGTAAAACCTGACAAAAAACATCCAAAGCAGATTACATAGCTGTGACGAGAAATTTAATATTTACCTCTTGATAGTTCTATTGTATTTAAGAATTCCAAACTCCCAAATAATACCACACCATACCTCAGAAAATCAATATGCAAAGCAATCAAAACTTTGTTGTATAGAGACATGCTTTAAAGAACTGAGAAAATGGGTTCAGCTATTCTTAGTGTTTTGTATAGTCACCATTCAGTTCAGCAGATGGCAGTGTTGTGTTTTTGCAACTTTGTAAAAGCTCTGTATGGACTGCATTTGGGCTGTTCAAGGTCCAGCTTACTTTACCCATATCTGGATCTTGGTCATGAGAAGTCAGTCTTAGATCAGGAAGTGTAACTTCCTTTAACATTCCAAAGAGCTCCCTTGCAAATGCTGTATAGTTATCTTTATCTTCCTTTCCAAACGTCTATTACTTTACTATCCAAAAAGAGGATAGCATTTACTTCTGTTTTGTGAGAAAGCTACAGAAGTGATTATGGACGTTGATCTGCTTCAAAGAAGTCTGCTCCATTCAGTCTTTACACTTCATTGGGGTCAGTGGGGCAGTCTCCGTGGCGATGGAGAAGGTGGCCTGCGCACTGGTGGCAGGTCATAATGTCCTGGGATGTGGCTGTTGACTGGCAGGTCGTAATGGTTCTGGGGCTCCTGTTCCAGAACGTTTCCAAGGGGACATTGTTCTGAAAAATGGAGATGGAACACTTCAGGTCCAAACCAAACAATAACTGGCACATTGCTTGCTCCTGTCTCATAAAATATTCCATAAATAGCCATTATTCAACTCATTCAAATGTCTGTGAGAAACAAGGTGCATAATCCTTGGGTGGATTTAATACTAGAGCTGGGCAATACTAATAAAATCCAATATCAAAGTCATTTCCAAATATATGAGGGTATCACTGTATCATATGATGTATAAGTTTATTCATTAATAAATGTAATGACCTCATGTGTCCTGTAGGCAACTATGTGAGAATATCTTGCCGTATATTTTAAAGGTTTGAAATATTTCAGAAATTGGCCTCCTGCCTTAATTAGGGATTAAATGAATGCACCTTTGGCCGTATTTAATGGTCTATCTTCAAAGCCAATGCCTTTTTGCCCTTGATGCCTTGGAAAAATCCTAGCAACACAGCCAGGACCACAAAAAAGTCAAATACCAAAAACTTGGGACACTGTGTCGTTCAGGAAATAGGCAAAAATGAGTCTGAATCGTAAGACAACTAAAATGGAACCAATGAAAGAGTTGGGGGGGAAAAAGGCCCAAAGACAAAGATGTAACCTTTTGGAGGAGTGTACTCTGATCAGATGAAACAAAAATTGAACTGTTTGGCCATAATGATCAGTATTACGTGTGAATGAAAAAGGTTGAGGCTTTTAACCCAAAAAACACCATCCAAACTGAAACATAGGGATAGCAGAATTATGTTATGAGGGTGTTTTGCTGGAAATGTATGGAACCCTGCTGATTAAATCCTGTCTAAGTAAGAATAATGCCATGACTTAGTAAGGCTTGAGAACAAATTCCTAATGCATGGCCATATCTTAATACGGTGTGGAAATCAGATACTAAAGCCTTGACCACAGCTTAATAGGGCATGATCTTAGGGCACAAGTTAATTATCTTGTTTCAACGCTTTACTAAGTACTTATTTGGGATGTCACCAGCAGGGCTCCACAGAAATGAGACTGGTGCACTTTAGAAAACAGAGAGCATCATAAGGAAGGATGATGTAGAAGCAACACCTCAAGACATCAGCCAAAACTAGGTCTTCCAGCAAAACAATGATCCTAAGTATTCTTCCAAAGCTGTGGCAACATGGCTTGCAAAATGGATGAACTCAATTTATTCTAAAAGTAAGTAAATATAAAATGATATAGATATAATCTTCTTCTTAATCATTTGGAAATGATGTACAGATTCTTTTTTTAAGTGGTGAAGAAAGTTAAACTGAACTGCATGAACTAGTTCATTACAGGTATTGTAGTTACTCAGACAGATGTTGAGACACTCTCACCCCCTCTTTTTAGCTCCCGTCTCTGCTATTATTGCCTTTTTTCCTCTCCCTCTGCACTCGGGTGACCTCTGTACTTTTCCAGCACTTCAGCCCACACTACATTTATTCTCCATGAGAAGACAACCCACTCTTCTATCAGCACTAAAACATGCATACATTGGCACTGAGCGCTAGGAAGAATTAATGCACACTTACTGGTCTAAGCAGCTTCTGAAAAATTATTTGAGGTAGCAAATGATAACTTCCTCTAATAATCCACCCCTCTCTCCCAGGTACAGTTGGACAGTAAGCTAGCAGACTTGCCAGATTTAGTTTAGTTCTCAAGTCCATCGCTGCTGATAAGAAACTATAATTCATGCCTTTGGAACGTAGTTTTGCAAATTTTTGGGGGGGTTCACACACACTTATGGGCTCTGGCCTTAACTCCTCTTACCCCCCTCTTAGGGAGATAAATGTGGGACAGTATGGGCTACCTCTGGAGGAAACGCTGGTAGAGGGGATGGCTGGAGGGCTGATCTCTGTGTAGGATCTCTCATGAGGAACAGCAGATTTCATCTCCATATAACTGCTCTCGGGAGGGCATGGAGGAAGACCAGGCAGATCTTTTATGGTGGCATATGGGTTCTCACTGTTCAAAGAACTGCTGCTCACAGCAACGCAGGAGTCCTTTAACTCTGTAAAAAAAAGGAGGAAAGAAGGCACACTAAGAATTAATCACTCATTCATGTTAATTTGTAATCACAAGCAAAGAACATATCTAGTGTAAATAGCACTTACGTTTGTTGTAGTATTTCCCAAGACTGGCACTGTAGCTGTAACTACGGTCTATTCCAAAAGCTCCTGCAATGCAGTGAGTGAGAAGAATTCAAACTACAAGCCAAATTCACTAAAGGAAGAATGAGATATTAATATTAATTGCCTAATGAAAAACAAAGTGATGAGACGTGCCTTGGTCTTTAGGAGGCTCCTGGTGTTTCCAGTCAGCAGGTAAAGTAGCGTTAGTCTCCACACCAAACAGGCCTCTTCTCTCTCGCTCCATGTTCTTCAGGCTACAGAATAGCTGTTTATTGGTGTTCTGGGACAATAAAAAAATAATAAAACAAACAATAACAAAGAAAAAGTTCTACTTATTAAATCAGGTAAATTTTATGGTACAAAAGAGTCTTGAGTCCCGACAGTCAATTTGTAGACATTTTTAAGCAGTGATTTCCACTGCTTAATCGGAAAACCATGCCTGGCCAGGAAAAATATTTTGTCTAAGTAAAGTCACTATCATAACATCATTTACCTTGATGACGCGGTCCTGGTTGTTGGGGACATGGGGTAAAGGAGGTCTGTTCTGGGAGAGTGTGTGATAGCTGGGGTTTGAGTAGTAATGATGGTAGCTGTGTGGAACATCTAAAGCAAAAAAGCAAAAAAAAAAAAAAAAAAAGAGAAAAAAACAAGATTTCTTGAATACTGCAAATCAACAAAAAAAGAAAATATTGAAAAAAGAATTATATATTATATATAATTATTATTATATTAACTTTAGTCAGACACATGAATGGACCTACAGCACCACAATGAGAGACCAAAAGCTATTGTGCATCTGTTGCTGAGAATTGGCTGCCATTACACATTGTGTTCTTATTACAGTATCACAAAACTCCTGTCACCTTTACAAAAGTCTTTCTATATTCCATTGTACTATGATTTTGGATGTGTATCCTCATGTAAAAGGGGTATTACCTTTCTAAATGCTTTCATGTTATCATCATGTTTATATGGTAATTACACATTAACGTTAAAGCTGAGTTATGAAAGATTTGGGGATTTAGAGACTCTCTGGTGGAAATGTGCAAAAGCCTAGTGTGTTAAAGAACATTCTGTAATGTGTTTGTGCTTCAGACCCTTGTGAATGGATCAGTCCAATGTTTGCGAGCGCATTAAGAGAGCATTCAAAGGGAGCTCACAAAAATGTAACAGAATAATCAAATTCTGTCATCACATTTTCATCAGTAAATGCTGATTTTGTATTTGAGACCTAAACATCAAGTTGGATGTAGAGACATGGTCTGAACTCCTGCAAAATCTCACCTGACTTATCAATTCAAGTTTTAGATGATGACTGGAGGCAGGTCAAAAATAGCATTATTGAGTCAAGAGATAAAAAACAGTATAATATGGTGTGCATACAATATTACTTTGTTTTGACTTAGTGATGCTATTAAAATATATATTAAAATTTGATTAAAAATAATTACATAATGCTGATTTAAGCTAAATGAAGCTCTAGTGGCTTTTACCTGGCACAGCGTATTCAGAGTTGACGGTGCGCGTGGAGGAGAAGGACACAGTGGGAGTGTTACTCTGTTTGTCTTTCTGTCTGCGGCGGTACAGCAACAGCAAGGACAGCAGCAGCACCACCAGCATCACCAGTACCACAATACCCGCAATAGCCCCCCACGAGTCTCTTTCCACTGGTGACACAGGCACCATCACACTGACCACCCGCTCTGAATCAGGAAAAACAAAGAAGTTTTCAACAAACAGTGTCCTATACAGTGTTACAGTAACCAGGTAAAGACTGTACACTGTTAGAAATAAAGCTACCATGCAGGTACATGATTCGTTCGTCAAGGTACAAACAGTGTAAACGTTCCCTCAAAGGTACAACAGCGGTTTTAAGATCCAGCCGTGTATCTTAAATAATTTTTTCCTAGTGGAAAAGTAGATATTTGTATCTTTTTATAAACAATTTTTTAAAAACAGAACCATTTAATAAAAAGCCTGGCAGCAAGACGGTGTGTGTGGAGTCAGTACAACTTAGAAAATATTATTTCAGTGCATTATGGTTCAGTTATGTTCCCTAATTAAAGGTACTGAGATGTACCCCTGAGGGCAGAGTCGTACCTTTTCTTCTGAGAGTGTAAACATACAGTATAATTTATAATTGTGTAATTCACTATAATTCTTAGAAAGTATTTCACTAAAAATAAAAGAATAAATTCTTAAAATAAGTAATCAAGCAAATGAATAAATAAAAAGATTTGCTGAAGAAAGAATTGCACATATGCACA
Source organism: Pygocentrus nattereri (assembly GCF_015220715.1). Classification (NCBI taxonomy): domain Eukaryota; kingdom Metazoa; phylum Chordata; class Actinopteri; order Characiformes; family Serrasalmidae; genus Pygocentrus; species Pygocentrus nattereri. The sequence continues at coordinate 17,195,602 of NC_051213.1, forward strand.
GTGTGCAAATATTGATTTATCCATAGTCTAATTTAAACTCTCTAATGTAGTTCTAAGCTGTATGATTTTGTCCTTATGAACAGCGCTATCATTTAATGTACAATACTGTTAATTAAAACATTTAAAATTTATACACTGTAAAAAATGGCTCGTCAGCCTCTAAAACTTCATGTGGTAACAAGCAACTGAACTAATTAAATTTAATACCAATTTAACATATTTTTAAATCCTTACAGCTGAAAGGACTTTGGACTGTGTGAGCAGTGCTGAATACCTTGTGTACAGTCCACGCTTGGTCCAGGCTCACATGCACAGGCACCAGTATGAGGGTCACAGGAGTGGTTTGGAGGGCATGAACATGTTTGAGCACAATTAGTTCCAAATGTCCCTGCTTTACACACTGCAAGAGAGGTGAAACTATTTATTAACCTTGTCAGCACTAGGAGTTCTAGACCAGCAGCTTATCAGCATAATCATTCTCATTAGGATATACAGGTATAGTCAATTTACTGGTACAAAGGTTATATGACACCCATATCTCCAGCAAAATATTTAGTCACATTTTAGGATTTACAATCTACAAAACCATACAATAATTTTCAGCATTTCGAAATCAAAATTAATTACAGAATGTATGTACGCCACACCTTTTCAAATGTTAGAGTAAAGGTGCTTAATATGTGAAGGCTTTCACAGAAAAATACATTCTAATTTTAAAAATTGTGTAATGGCTGTAGAGCACAGTGACTTACACACTGAGCAGTCTACTCCAGCCCAGCCGGGAAGACAGTGACATGAGCCATCCTGGTGATGGCATGTTGCATTGTTGGTACACCTACAAACACCAAGGCACTGCTTTCCATAGTGGCCTACAGGACAGACTGCAAATCACAAGAATTGAGGGGTTATTAAATATTCATAAATACGATTCATAAATACTGTCTTGATGTCATTTGTCCATACAAAAATAAAAAGAAATGCAATTGCCTTTTGGATAAACTATAGATTATGTCCTAAAATCATGGTTGACTTTTCACTGCTTACTGAAAGTAGACAATAATCAGGCTTGTATTCATTACTCTACTTTATAATTATCATACATAGTGTGTGCATTGTATTTATATTTAACCTTGGTCACAAGTTGGTCCTTTATAGCCGGGCAGACACTGGCACTGGCCTGTGATATGGTGGCAAGGGGTGGAATGGCCACATGAAGGGCACATCTGGCTGCACTTGTCCCCATAAACGCCCTGACTACACACTGAGAGAAGAAACATGAGGTTTATACAGCATTAGCCTATAAACAGCTCACATCCATTAACATTAAGAAACAATTCAAACCAGTTATTTTACTGTTAATGCCATTTCTGTATAATATATGAAATATTAGGCATAATGTCCCATCCTAGACAAACAGATAAAGCTTACCGTTTATATTTCATTATTCAACTATATGGTAATAATGCCTTTAATAAAACCTCTGGCACTGCTTTACATATAATTCCTGAATAATATGCTTCAGGATGTAGATGTACAAATAAGCTTATCAGGCTAAGGTAAGTGGTTATTGGTGGTGAGGAAAGCATGATTTTTGCATAATTGTATCATATCTATATATTTAGTAGATAAATAATATATAACATTTATTTTGTCTATTGTTCTTTGTTTAAAGATCCCACTCCTAAATTGTTTAAGCTTAATTTATTACGTTATAACATGGACTTGTATTAGTACATAACTGGCCGTCTTTTATGTGCTACCCACTAACAACTGTATTATTAGCTGTAATAATGCCCAGTAAACACTTTGTTAATACTTTGTTATGCAATTTATTTAGCATGAAGTAATTATCTAAATTCACATCTTATTATATTAGCATTTAATTCATATATGTTCTACATAGTACATACTGGGCAAAAGCCGTTGTGAGCCTTGTGAGCAAGTTTGATGTGTGAAGTTTGATTCCAGATTTCTTCTGAATGCCTCAGCTATTGATTTATTAAATCCCATCAGCAGAACACCTGATTTAACATAGTGAAGTACTGATTAGCCAAACCATGTGTTGGATGATGATCGCAAATAATACTGGGCTTCTTCAAGGAGAGGTTTGGAAATGGTTTAATAAAACACACTGGCATACATAAAATCCCTACTTACTGTATTAATGTTACATGTTACATATCGTTGTCAGAGGAAAACCTTTTATCTTATCTCCATTTTTGACACTTCTCAGTTTTTGACATAATTTGCAAATGCCTGTTGCCCTTTACAGTGTGTACATTTCATGAAGCAGGGGCTAAAGGAAAGGACCCAAAATGAATTCTGGTTCTGTTGACTTACATTAAAAGTAAAGTGGATTTTTTCCTTCTCCTGTAAAGTTATCATTTTGGAGATATGAGGTTTTGTTCCGTCAACAGCGATATATCAGTGTTCTGAGGGAATTATATTATTATATTAATGTTCTGAGGAAATAAATACTCACTGCCCCGATAATTAATTTTTAAATCTAATTTTTTTCTCAGGTGCCCAAGACTTTTCACATTATTGTATTTACATAGCTTTTAGGCTCAACCTCACTGTTTATCTGCAAAACTGATCTTGAATCAGTAATAATTTTGCTTTGACATGCCATGCAACAAACCTTCTTCATTTTTTCAAACTGAAATTTAAAAAAAAAAAAATTATTTTTTCACTCTCCAGTTATGCACATAATAAATTTTGCTTAATGCACAATAGAACAAAGAAATATATGACTAAATGAGATATATAGGGAGTAGACATATATACATATGGAGCTGGTTTTAACTAGAATTGAAACCGAAGAGTGAACTGAGCCACAGTAAGTGAGTAGCAGTGCAACTCTCACCATGCTGACACTGAGCTCCCCAGTAGCCAGGTTTGCATAAGCAGGTGCCGCTGTCTGGCAGACAGGAGGCGCTGTTGAGGCAGGAGCAGCTCTGGTTACACTGATGACCCCATGAGCCCTGTGGACACTGCTCCGTACACCGTGGACCTGCACAAGAGAGAGCAACACTGGAGAAATATATACAACTTAAAGATGTAGGGCATCTGAAGGTCCTGCAGCACACCCTGCTTTCATATTTTAACTGTACTGCAACTGTAAATGTTAATACGTGTGCTTGCCGCTTTGTTTTATTTTTATATATAGCATTTAATATGACTGTACTTTGTATATTTTTATTATGTATTTTAAACATCAGCACTCCCAACCTAAACTGTGACCCCACATCTCATCTTTCACACAATTAAAACAAGTATTTTACTGAGTCTTGAACAGTTTTATCACATTTAATATTTCCATGTTTCATTGTAAGATTTGGTTGCAACCAATACAGTTCATTAATGAACAAAGTAAACATAAAGTTCCTATTATCCTTCACTTTCTAAACCTTTCTCCAAATCTGTTGTGCTCCACTCTATTAAAGTCTTACCTGTCCAGCCGGGCAGGCACAGGCACTGTCCCGTCACGCTGTGGCACCCCTTGTCATGGAGACAGTCGCATTTGTGCTGGCAGCCTGGGCCGTAGGTGCCAACCTGTTTAAGAAGCAGCAGTATATGGAAAAACACGGACTCAATAATACAGAGCAGTCAGCTGACAGGAGAGAAATTACACAGTCCTCATCTAATAACTACCTTCATTTTAGCTGAATGATCACCAGGCATAATGTGCACAAAGTAGAAATAGAATTCCACTTAATGATAGCCTTCAATGAGGTTGAACTGTCACTTTGCGCTCTCATTCAATATGTGCTATTTTCCATGAAAGAAGAGCTATTCAGAGGCCCAGTCAAGGACTGCTGAAACAGCACCATCACATTACCAACAAAAGGAACATTATCAGGTTTTAGTAGATGCGGTTTCCTCAAGGCCTTGTTGTAGTGCCAAAAAACAAAAAATGGACAACTGTAGCAGTAATTCATGTTCATTGTGGAGTTCAACTTTGAAGGCAAAAGCAATGCAACCACACTGATAGAGAAATACTGCTATTTACATATGAAAAGTTTCATTGCAAAATGCTAGATATCCATTTGTAACAAGTTTTTATTGCTCTAATGAAGGTGGTATTCATCATAATATAGCACTGATATTTCTTGTATGTTTAAAGCTCACTCCCTACAATGTACATCATGAAAAATGTAAATTCTTGAAAGTGGTCTATATTGCGTTTTGGAATAAACTAATTCATAATGGTAATACTGTAATTTCTATGTTGTAAGAAAATATTAGTAAATTTATATAAGAAGGAAACACAGGATTCAGCCCCTATGGCTTGGATTCAGATTTGTTTTTCCTTTTTTATTGTACTCAGTAAGTGAAGGTAATGTGCTCAGGCTGTGGGTAAGCATACTGACTTATGTGAACATTTGTTAGTGTGTGCATTCTGTATCCAGACAAAACAAAACAGATCTTGTCATGTGTGACACACAAGCCATTACATCAACACTCGGCAAAATTAAAAAAAAGAAAACGTTGTAATAATGAGATCATTGTTATAGGGACCAAAGTTTAGTTCCTGTGTGCCTTAAATATGTACCCAAGCACACAGTGCAGCGATCAAGTCAGGAAGGTATATTCACAAAGATACACTTGCTCTTCCATCTCACTATTCAGAAAATGCTCTGTCAGGTCAGAACACAACCTGACTCTCACTCTCCGCCTCTTTCTCTCTGGACGATCTGATTGTGTTAGTATGTGTATTTAACTGTGGTTGACAAACATTACCCATTTCATACAAACAGAAAAAAACAATTTATGGTTATATATTATGTAAATACTAGAGGAATATATCAAAATATATCAAAACTGGTTAAAATGCTGTTTTTTCTGATGATCTTAGTCATTGAATTTATTAGCCGTGAATATAATGTTGAGGCTCACAGCTATGTGGCAAAAACGTAATTAAAAGAATATTCCATTGATTTTTCAATCTTTCTACATAATTAATTCATTAAGATGTGAACCGAAGTCATTCACAGTGGTTTAACTGAAATGATCCATTGTAGAGAAACTTTCTGAGTCAGAAATGTTTGTAGTGGTGTTAATAAGGAACCAGATATCTAAAGCATTTAAAGGCTCTAAAAGCTCCTTCGCATAAGATGAAATGGTTACTAATATGCTGCCTCAGGCTTGAGACACTATTTGACATAGTTTTGATCTATTTTAGGTTGTTGTGATGCAAAATATACCCCAAAACTTTTTTTTTTTAAGTTTAGCAATATCATTATTAATATAACATATAAAGAGGATGTGTATAGGCTCACTGGTCATTTTGGAAAGTAAGTGATATCGTTAGTTTTGTGTTGCAGTTTCTCAAAAAATTAACCATATTGTGAATTATGCAGAAATAAAAAAACAGCAGAATTCTCCTTTAACTCATACCTTAGTTCTGTGATATTTTTTCCAGGTAATTTTGGACCATTTCTGTGAGCCTACCTTGATAGTATGTCAAGGTGTTAAGGGTAGGTAGAGCTTTCTAATAGTTTAAACAGTCGTTCTCAACCCTGGACCTTGAGTATCACTGCCCCGGATGTTTAGTAGTTCAGGTGAGTTTGAAGCAGGAGTACCGCTCTTTAATCAAGACTAGTCTTTTGTATGACTATGACATCGTTGTTATTTATCAGTTTCACATGATACTGCAAATATTGCACCTAGCAAAGCCAAACAAAAGACAAAACCTCTTATTACGGTAATGACTCATGCACTGGGACGCAGTGGAGTGGAGAAAACCATCAGCGAGGCCTAGCTCTGGCTCCTGCTGCTGACACTAAAAGAGTTCTGCTTACTGTAATATGTAATATGACTAACCGGGCAGGGCTGGTCACACAGTGTGTCTCTCCAGCCCGCTGTGCATGTACATGAGCCATCCACTGGGTTACACTGTGCCCCATTAGCACACTGGCATGTGGCATTGCAGCCTGGACCCCATGTCCCTTCTGAACATGCAATGGAACAGTCCAAACCCCTCCAACCTGTAAACAAGCAGCCACAGACATGTACAGATAATGAAATGGTTTCATTCAGACTGAATTTAGTCCTAATAAAGATAAAGAATCAGAAGGGAATCAGTGAGAAAATACCATTCATGTTACAATTTAGTCCTAGACTAGGCTGATTAGTCCATGACCACAGTAGCATTTTTGTCACAAACTAGCATTTTGAAAACATAAAAACATATATACATATATATATATATATATATATATATATATATATATATATATATATATATATATATTCTTTATGTTTCATAATTAAATAAACCAATAATACATGCTTTTCAATGTGAATTCTCATATTCTGAATGTGTACACAAGCTTGCTTAGAAACACAGTGCATCTAACAATAAAAGGAAGTATTGTGCTTCTTTTATAGAGTGATAGAAAACACAGTAGCAAGGGAACATTAACAGAATCTGAATGTGCCACTTAAAATGTTTTATGACATGGTAAAAAAAGGCTCTAGCCTCCTTTCTTTCATTAGTACTGTTGTAAATGGCTAGCTAGACAGATACACAGATGATAGAATTATGACAGATTATGAAGAGATATGAAAAGGATGAAGAAAATAAATAAAAACAGGAGTCTGAACCAAAAGCAGAAGCAAAAGAGTTCATCTATTCATTCACCCTCCTGCAGTAAGTCACCTGCTCGCTCGCTGACCACGGGAGATTCACTCTCATGATCAAAGCTTACCCTCTTTACAGAAGCAGGTTCCATCGATAGGTGAGCAGGCCATGGCGTTTACACAGGTACACACAGAGGAGCAATCCTTCCCATACCACCCCCTTTCACAGTGCTTCTCACAGTGGGTTCCCTGCACAAAGCAGGAGACAGTACAGAGTTACTTCAAAGACATTTAAAGCCAGAGCCTTTTCCCAATTCCCAATTTCCAGTTCCACCATCTATACAGGTGTTTCTAGCTAGATAAAGAGCAAAATCTATATCTCCAATCTTACCTTTAGAAAATAGCAAAGAGCATCTATATATACATATATACAAGAGAACATGTAAATACTAAGAACTGTAACACTTAAGCTTCTTTTTAAATTACAAGTACTATTTAAATTTCATTCTTACTTGTTAATTAAGAAAAAGAGTCTAAACAGTTTATTAAAATGAAACTATATAAACTGTAGTTATTACATATATTTTACAACTTTTTACATAACCTTGCAAATTATATCATTGTGTTAAATAATGATATCATTATATAATAGTTACACATGATTATTAAATAGTACCATTTGAATTATTAACCATTAGTAACCCATTTATTTAGTGACATATAAATAATCAATAAATATTCTGAATTACAGTAAACTAATAATTATTTTATTTTCCTATTTTATACTCTAACAGTGAAATAGTTATTTGATACTCATAACTCAAAATATGTAACTTGATTATGTAATATTAAGCATTTATTCAGGTGCATAAAAACAAGTCATACTGACTGTGAATAACTACTTTTTAACTGGATACAATGAACAAGCTTTGGCACCATTTGAATTACAGTAAACTAATAATTATTTTATTTTCCTATTTTATACTCTAACAGTGAAATAGTTATTTGATACTCATAACTCAAAATATGTAACTTGATTATGTAATATTAAGCATTTATTCAGGTGCATAAAAACAAGTCATACTGACTGTGAATAACTACTTTTTAACTGGATACAATGAACAAGCTTTGGCACCATTTCTACAGTAAATGTTTTGGTAGTTATTGTTTGAATTTTATGTTACATTTACGTCACGTCTTCTTGTGAGTTTATTGGCTGGTTGCAAAACAGAAACTGTATTACTGCCTGACTCATGTAGATCTGGTCTGATTGCTCAAGTGCATGTAAACTAGTTGATTGGATTACTGACAAAATCTGATTTTCTACACTTATCAAGTGCATGTAAATGCACTCATTGACTGTACTTGAATTATGTTTTCTGAAATGAGGATGCTGTGATTGTAGTTTGCAAAAAAAAAAAAATAAATAAATATATATATATATAGTGTAATATGCGTGTATGTTGTACGTCCACTCACTGTGTATCCTGGCGCACAGTGACACACACCAGTGACCATGTCACATACCCCGCCATTCACGCACAGGCAGGGCTCCAGGCAACCGTTACCATAGTAACCATGAGCACAGGTTTCATTGCAGAAGAGCCCCGCCCACCCAGGCTGGCACGTACACTCCCCCTTCAGTGGGTGACAACTGAAATAACACATACACAACATGGATAATACTGAATTTGTGTCTATGTGTGTGTGTGTGTATTGAATTTCTGACAACAAAAATTGTTTGTGAAACAACTGTTGGACAGTCCGCCGAGTCCTATTCCCAGCCAGAGAGACGTCAGGATCCAGGACCAGAGGCATTCTGACGTGATGTTTTGGGAATATAAAACTCACAATAAGCCAAAGAAGTTTATGAGTCAAAGGAATTTATAATGTGTTAAATCCAGGACTGTGCAAAACTCAAATAAGGCTATTCAAGATAATTACAAATTACAATTGGCAAAACACTAAGATTAGGATGAATATAAATGAACAAATAAACAATTCATTATGGTCTTAAGGGCGTTAATGTCCCAGCTTAAACATTTCTGAAGCTCTCCTTGAGGAAGTTCAGCATTTACAGTTACTATCCAATACCTGTTTTCAGGTTTTCAAGAAGTGCTCCATTAATTTATAAACTACAATTGAAGTAGGAACAATAATGAAGCAATGTTTTGGAAAAAAAAGAGTTATTTCTGATGCAGGCTTATATGTGTATAGTCATAATTATGATTCCATTTTGAATAAATGTGACACAGAAACATGTGCGTCCAAAGCATTTAGTAAGTTATTTCACCACTGCTTAAATTAAAACCACACTTCACTGATTATGAATATATCTTTCATACTGTCATTTTGAGTTTAGCATGTAACATGATATGGATGCATTAACCTCTGGGAAAATGAACTGGAACAGCAGTTTATTTTGTTTTTATAGCTCAAACTAAATTATCTTGAAAAGGGACATTTTCCCCGAGTGTATAAGTGTCAAATATTTTCTGGTCTTTGCGTTGTTAAAAAACTATGTTATTAATCAAAGTACAACACAAAAGTATTTTGTGTTTAAAATACTTTGTATTGTTTAAAAATTAAATTGAATTGGTTATGGTTCTGCTTTAGTTTAGTAAGATAGGGTGTAGATGTAACACTGTCAGGCTGTAAAACTCATGTACAAACTCAGCTTCAGTAATATGACCAAAAATGTTGTCTAATTCTAGTAATGAAGTAAGCAAAATTTATTAACTAAATAATATTTTTGGGGAAGAAGGTCAAATGGGGCTCTCAGCCCCTTGTCTTGGGCTTTTTATGACCCAAAGCAGGCGAGAAAAAGGGGGTGGTCTTCTTACCCAGGGGGATTCTTTGCTCAACTTAACACTTGTTAATGTAACAAGGGTTTTTTCAAGCAATTATTGACTATATCTATTGGTCCATTTATTGTGAAATATTCAAAGAATACGAAAGACAGAATTGGTTCATTCAGGTTCAGAAGGTAAAACTCCTCCCCAGGATCTTGTTCCAATTACCTATATACCTCTTCTGCTGGTTTGAGGGGACCAAACAAGCACAGCAGTTGGAACATAGTTTTTAAGAAGATTTTTACTTTCTAAACCTAAACTACCCACCTCTGGCACTCTTTGGTCAGAAAGTGTAAAAGGTTTTGATTTGACAGTGACAGTATATTTATAGTACTAAATAAATTCATACCTATACCAAATACCAAGATATTTTATGATATTTATATAAATTGATACCTTCCGTGTTAAATATTACTGTGTGTTAATCCACACTAATGCCCACCTGAGAGTATGTTGGGGGCTGCAGAGGCAATGGTATTCACAGTGCATGCCAAAAGCTCCCTCATCGCACATCCTTCGAGAGCACTGTGGACCACTGAATCCAGGCTCACACAAACAGCCACCGTGAATGTGATAGCAGCGCGCACCATTAGTGCAGTCACACACACCCTTACAGTCCTGACCATAACTGCCCACAGCACACTCCTCATTACACCTGCACAGACAGAACACGTGTCATTAATTACACATATACACACGTATATACAGTTGTACACAAAAGTCTGTGAGCGCCAGTCAAATTTCAGTTGTATTCCTGTTTTCGTTGATTTTCAAAGTAAACAGTTCCTCTACAAAGGACACACCAATTCCCACAGATTTTAATGCACAATTAATCCATAAATACTGTGTAGTTGCTGAATTTAACATACTGGAAAAAAAAATATAAAACTATGTGGCCTGTGCAAAGGTTATGGCACATTTTATATTTCATGTAGAACTCAGCTGTCACGATAGGCTCCTCCACTCCTCCATGTGCTTTTCTGTTTACTTTCTGGCTGTCCACGTGCTTCTTTGTTTTGATTCTTTGATGTACTGCCCCCTTGTTTTGCAACTCCGACCTTGATTGTTTCCACCTGTTTTCCACCTGTCCCTCATCATCCTCGTGTATTTAAGCCCTGTGTTTGCCCCTTGTTTTTGTTGGTCTTTGTTGGGTATGTTTGATTGTGCTGTATGTTTGTTGGATGTTTTATATGCTAGTGTTTTGTTATTCCAGCCTCTGCTGTGTATTTCAGTCTGTGTTTGTTTCAATATGTCTGTCCCACCTTATCTCTGTGTTGGCTATTTGAACCTGGACTGTTTCGACCATGACCCTGGATTTGCCCTGAATAAATCTCGCTTATCTCAGCGCATGCGTTCATCTCATCACTCCATGTTACATCAGTAAATAAACAGAAAACTAAAATTATGAGTAAAATGTCATTTTTAAGTTCCCTGTAGAGGATATGTTAACTTATCTTTATCTATAAAATCAACAAAACATGTCATTTATGTGTTTTTGCGTAGAACTCTATTGCCACACAGTTCTATTTTCTACATTGTACTGCATTAAAACACTGAGACTAAACTTAGGGTCAAGTCCATAGAGCCAACATTTGTACTGAAAACACATGTGGCTCATAAACACACCACAGCAGAGTTCAACAGAGAGGATACACTTGAGCCTGATGTTTCTCATCCCCTTTGGCACTGCACAGAGAGTGAGCAGTGTGTTTCCTCGCACTAATACTCCTCGTTTAACTACACTGAAAAACGTAATGCACTGAATTCACTTGATTCAAATGTATATATCTTTTCTACACTAATTAAATACATAAATATATTTACTGTCAAAAGTAAGTAATCTGAAAGACATTCATGCACCAGTAGGTCTCCTCATTTTACTATGTTAAGAGTGGAACCACACTGCAGTTGGGAAAGGATTCATTAGTTTTACACTAGCCAGGAGTATTAAAGCAGGACAACTTTAACTTGGTTAACTTTAACCTGGAGCTGTGCAGCCTAAATAGTTTGCAATAAACAAGTGAATTAAATAGTTTTAACATGTTGCTCACTATAGCAAGTTTTACTGCCAAACCCACCTCTCGCCAGTGAAACCAGCAGTGCACTGACACTGGCCTGTGTCTTGGGCACAGTGACCACCATTATGGCACAGACACTCCTTAGCACAGTTCACACCAAACCTCCCCTCAGCACAACGCTCTGTACACACTGGCCCCTGAGAGAAAGATACAGACTGCTGAAACATCTTTAGCAACTGCAGTATAGAAAGTAAAAGCTTATTATTTCAGCACAAGAACAAGAAGAAATTAAGGCATTGAATCTACTTAATTATAAAATGTATCCAAAAGATTAAAATACATTATTATATGTAACTATTTCTGCACAAATAATGTCAAAATAAATATATTAAATTTATGCAAACAGATATGAATCAAATACATTTCAAGCTTCCATTATTCTGTGCACCAATTTTTCTCACCGTCCATCCTGGTGGGCAAAGACACACTCCTTTACCATGGCAAACGCCTCCATTCTGGCATGGGCAGCGAGGTGGGCACCGACGGGACTTCACACAGGGCTCATCACACCTGAGAAGCATATAGATATGAAGATGTACAGTCTACCTGCTGAAAAATGTAACATGAATTAAACGTCCAAAAAAGTATGTACTGTCACTGGCCACTGTATTAGAATCAATTACCTTGTAGGCCCACTTTGCTTTTGCACAATTTGTGGTGGCACAATTTGTTAGCCTTTGTCAGCGGTCAGTTTCTGACCACAGAGTGGCTCTTGAGGTTGACAAACTATTCTCAGTCCAGCAGTAACACTGAATACAACACAGCTGTGCCTGATACACTCATACTAGCACCATACTCACTGTTATGTCAGTGTCACTGATGTGAGGATGACTAACAAACTAAAGCACAGATGGGCTACATCCTGGAGTTTACCCAAACACAATGGTCTTATAAGGCAAATGGAACTTGTGAAGTGGACATTGAGTGGAATTACAAGGTAGTCTAGAAAGTGGATGCTTAATGCCATAAAGGTAAATGCAGATAAGTGTTCTTTGTTTAAATAATTACAAAAAATGCATAAATGTGAAAAATCTGACTCAATAAACATGAGCAACTGTGACAATGTGTCTGCCGGACTGTGTGAACTGAAATTGGTTTATCTCCCAGTCTGGAGGAGTGACTTATGAATTTCACACCTTCTGATTTTTTTTAGCCAACATTCGCTCATTCATCGCAAAATAAACAATACACACAGAAAAAATATAACAGCTTACAGTGTTCCAGTAACTCTGTCTCTGCATACACACTCTCCCGTTGTTGAATTGCAAGAGCCACCAGTTCCACACTGGCACTGCTGCTGACAGCCCTGCCCAAAGAAGCCCTTGGGACATGGGTCCTAATAAATAAATAAAACATGTTGTTTTTGTGCTGTAAACTACTGAACAAGACATGTAGTACAAAGAGCTGCATCAAGTCAACAGCACAGAGCTGAAGTTATATCATATACTTAAACAAAGGGACAATATCTTCCCTGGTTTGTTAGAATTACTTTAACAACAACCACACTGAATCTCGAAAAACATTTTGAGGCCTTTTCTAACTTCCTGCTTCAAAAAGAGAGACACATAAAATCCCTCTGTCATCCCAATCAGTGCTGGGCAGATTACATAAGAATTTTAATCCAGTTTTGATTAAAAAAAACAATAATTAGTAATGTAAACTTTAGACATACAAAGTGCACCTAATCAAATTACTCATGGACTATATTGGGTTTTATATTTTTCTCTTGCGCCTCTATAAAAGCAGGATTGTTTCTATAGATCAAATGGTCAAATGCTAACCTATCTAACCAGTTTATTAATGCAAACCAGTCTGTTCAGAATCTGACTTACCTGAAAGCACAACCCTTATTTGCCTTCTCCTTTCTCCTTTCTTCCAAAACCAAAGCTATTCTTCACTGACAGCTATTTTACAGTATGTTATAGTCAAACTCTAATACATTTACATTGTTTAACCTAAGGCATTTATGTCAGTAATAGAGATGTTTTGTTTGTGGGTTTATTTGTTAAATGCCCTAAATGAATCCTTTCAATAATTTTCTAGTATGCTGCATGCATGTCTGTTCTCCTTAAGGCTCTACCTGGCAGTGGGTGCCTGTGTATCCAGCTGGGCAAAGGCAGGAACCAGTGAGGACATCACACTGGCCTCCATTCTGACACTGGCACCGTTTACTGCAGTCGGGACCCCAGTGAAGAGCATCACACGCTATACAACACATACAAACACATTTAATTTACTTCATCATACACTGCTTCTTTTCCCAGTGACATCCTCAGGGCCATGAGGAAAAGGTTACAGATATTAATTAACAAGCACGTATTTCACTTTTTTATTTAGGACTGGGCCCCTGAGAACCTGTTTCTGTTTTGTGGTAGATGTTGAGTGAGGAGAGATAAAATAGCAGGAACCCTACAGAAGTCAAAGACCATACTTCATTTATTTCTAAATGACCATTAGACCCTTAAACTCACCGGCAGGAACAAAGTTTTATTTCACACTTCTACAAGCTAAGAATAAATCAGGCAGTTTGCATTAAAGTCCTTGTAGTTACTAAAAAATAAGCCTTAGTTGGTAAAATGCCTGTGATTCTAAAGGGTTAAGTACAATTTATTCAGCATCTGATTTATCTGATGGTGAAGTTTTGATGGACTCCAGTCTTGCAAAGTTGTTAGAAGCCCATTTTCTCTGCATCAGTCACACTTTTTTGCTAGTTTTGGAAACTGTTTTTTTCACTTACTTTCCTTTGATCTTCACCTTCCTAATACAACTGGATTATCTTCTACTTAATCTCCTGAGAAATGTCTCCTGACAAATGAAGAACTTGCACTTAATGGCCATTTTGAATAGAATTTAAATAAAAGAAGGGTGCTCTTTCGCACAATACTGTAAGTTGGTATAATGTAACTCTTAGAGTGAGAATAAGGTCAGAAAAAGAAGCAAATAAAGTAGTCAATTAACTGCATTTCATCAACAACAATGATCATGTTTACACTTACAAAATAACTCTGAAAACCATGTGGTCAAATATCTGATTTCTTTCTAAACACATGATGTTATGGTGATTATCACTTGCACTGAATAATACAAATTGAATAATGTAAGGATTTCTTTAAATTGAATAACTGTTTTAATCTGTTAATGTCACAATTGGAATCAGATAATCATTACTAGTGTGCAAGTAAATGCATTCAATAACTCATTTAAAATACTATCATTTTTTTATTTACTGAGTACAAATAATTTAGCACACCCTCTAAAGAGTACACATATTTGTATATTTTAGCGCACTTAATTTTAATGCACATAAATTACAATTATATACTGAATTTAACATATTGGGGAAAAATGTGGCATGCGCCAAAGTTATGGCACAATTTAGATCTTATGTTGTAATTTTTTCAATGTGCTAAACTCAGCAAATGAAAAAAGAAAATGCTATGTTTTCACCTTCACTTCAAATCAACAAAACTCTAGAAGTATTCAAACTTTTGTACATTAATGTTATTGTAAAATGAAATGCAATTATAACTAGTGAATAGCACTTCACTATAGCAGAAAAACAGACTTTTGGTAGAGGAAACTGATTTGTAGAAAAATGATTATTGCCTGCTGGTGTGAAAGTGAATTACCTACTTACTGAGGATGGTTTTTTGAATATCTCCAAGCTTCAGCTTGACAGTATCATGTTACGCCTTTGAGTCCAAATTGATGGAATAATTCGCATGAAGTTAACAAGATGAATGGGCCCCAAATGGAAGATTTTACAGTGGAGTTAAGATGATGCTCAGAGTGAAGTCAAAGCAGCGTTCACACAGAGCTTAGATTTCATCCAGGAGGAAACTGAGACCACTTTAGGACATCAGACATGAGAGCGGCCATGAGGGGACCCAGCACATCAACATTCTCAAACACATACACACGTCGTCACTATCATATCGAAACTTTGCAGCGCCATTCTTTTTTGCTGACTGACCTTTCTATCTGTGTGAATATTTAATAACATGGATCAATAAAACACTCAAAATTACAAAGAACAAATCATATGTAGTCAAGTGTAGTCAAGTGCCCTAACCAAGTATGCTGGGAAAAGCAAATTTCTATCAGGATTAAGAAGCTGAATCATAATAGACCAAGTGGAATAAACCTCAGAGATAAAATGAATCAGCTGTCTGGGATAAAAGCTAACTGCTTCTCTTGGCAGAAGGGCTTTCAATGAAACAAAACTAAACAAACCAATCATATTTGACTGATTGATATTCTGGCTAAATTAACAAAACAGAGTTTATGAATGAATAAGACGTCATTCAACTGTTATATGCTTATGACACTGTATTGTAAATTGTTTCCTTTTTCCTTTGTATGAGACAAAAGCCTTTCTCTAAACAGCACACTTGCCTAAAAGCCAATAGATCTTATGAGACTCATATTTTTGTTTTTATTCTGACGTATTAAACCTTTACAAATGTCTGCCTTGATTGGAAGATCTATTTATCACAGGGTTTATGCAGAATACATAAAATGTATATGTAACATCAAATGCATGCAATAACAATTATATTTATTAATATACAGTGCAATCTGATGACACCATAAACACCATAAACATTATCAATATTGTTCTACATTGTGTTACTTATACACTTAAGTAAAACTCTGATATAGTTGTTGAGTGATATGCTAATATTTTTTTCTTCTACTGAAGTATATTTGTGAATTTACTTTTTACTGTCACATTTAGTGATTAACATTTAATTCCTAACAAAATTCCTTAACAAATTTCAATTCATATGCTGACAGATGCTGAATGTAAGAAGGTCTATTGCAGCATCAAGCCAGCAGTATACTTCAAATGAACACAATGTTTAGAAGCAAAATGACATCTTTTTGGCCAAAAATACAGCTGGTCTGTATTTGTTTGGTGCGGCGTACACCGCTTGCCGAACAGAACTCTTAATCTTCCTGTTGTCATTCTGAGACCTTTCCGTGACTGATTTATCCACTGAGTTCTTGTTAAGTATTTTCATCATACTGTGCTTGGCTGTTGTTCTGCATCAACTTCCAGCTTCATAGCAAACTTTTAGTGTACATTTCTATACAGAATAGTTTGAGTAGTTAGTACTTTTTGACCTGGTACTTTTGTACTTCTATTCAGGTTATTTTTGAGAAAGGTACTTTTATGCTACTCGATCCACCTGTAACTTTGGTACTCAAAACATCCAGTTTATCTGAGGTATGGAAATGTTTTTCCAGACCAGAGATGTCTGGCTATGCTTGCTTGCTCTGATGGTTTTGAACGGCTATGACTGAAAGTTCCACATCCACATGTCCAACTGACGGAGCTGGAGCTTAGTGTTGGCTCTCTGTGCAAGCCCTGGAGTGACGTGGAGAGAGTATGTTCTGAGACAAATGCCAATAAGCAGAAAATCGCTAGTAACTCGAGGTCTGTGGGTTCAAAGACTTCATGGGACATTCTCTTGTCAAATCACTAACAGCATGCTTTGTTAGCTGCTCCAGTACAGAAAGAAGCCTGCTTTCTCTCAGGCACAGTCTTTCTCTCTCTCAGTGGGATTTATATTTGATAAACGGAGTTCACTTGAAAAAGGAATGACCTCTGACCTGCAGTTCTTCACAGAGACACAATAAGCACTTTTTTAGTAAATTGGCAGATTTCCACTGTATGTGGAATGTAATTTTGCGACGTGGGAAAATTCCTCACTTCCCCCAAGAGAAAATTCAGTGTCATGGTGAAGGTCTGTACTGAACTGTAAACCTTACCCCTCACCCCCAAAAACCACACTACAAAATGTATAAGGATCACTGAGTCTAGTTCTGGGTCATTTCCAGTCAGTGGTTAAACTGTCCGAAATTCATGGGGGGATGATGTGTTCAAACAACTGGTGGGGTCTAATCACTGAATACCCACAGCTGACCAGCCCTTGACTGCAACACAGGAAGATTACTTCAACAGTTGATTAATGCATCCTTTGCCTAGTGTGTTTTTTTCAAGAATAATACAATTTGTCTGTGAAGTAGATGGTGTTTTGACAGAGTTTCACTTCCAGTTTTTCTCCCAAGTGGCATTACAAATTTTGCTTCTTTGCATTCCCATCACATTTTTGAATTTGGCTTTATTTGAATAACAGCTGCCAAAGCACTAGGTAATGGTCTGAATCTGGAGCCGTGTTGTATTTGTTAGGGAAGGGAAAGAAAGTTGCGTTTAAAAAACCTCAACTTCTCCTCTTTCTCACCACCACTCTCTCAACACGCAGGCATTCAGGAAGTGTCATATCTCATTCTGCCAGTGCAGTCTAATGAGAGGGCTCTGCAGTCCAGCCAATCAGCGGATGGAATTCTCTGACCAGCCAATCACATTCAGAGCCCTCTACCCAGTGCAAGAGGCCAGAGTTTCCATTTCATCTGTGCGTAATCGCTCCACAAGGCAATGCACTCAACAACCAGCCTCGCAGGCCCTCAGTCTGGAGAACATTGCACTGCGGACCAAGATATCTGATCCAAAGCACTGTGGAGTGTTGCATAAGCTCTAAATGATCTAAATATTACTGACTAGTGGTTCCAGTTTGGTTTAAACTCCTTCTACTTAGACATAAGGATTTATTGTTTAAATCAGTGTCGTGATAAGTAGCTAATATGAACTGACTAGCAGTTCAAGTGGTGGGGCACAAAGTGGAGGAGAGAAAGTCACCCAATAAAAACATGAGCCATAACACTAACAGCAGTAGGGAGAAAGACGTATGTGCACTGTCTAGTGAAATGGCTGTTTTTGTGTGTGTGTGTGTGTGTGTGTGTGTGTGTGAATTCAGAACTTACCGCTGGAGCAGTCGTCTCCTCGCCAGCCGCCTTCACACTGACAGCGGTCAGGGGCAATACAACGTCCATGGACACACTCTTTAGTGCAGCGTGCTGCAACAAATATGCATAATGGACACAGAAGCAATACACTAAACCTTCTCAAACTAATAAACATCATGTTTTGAATTTATATTATTAGAATGTGTCTGACAGAGGTACACAAGAAAGACAGTAGCTGTGTTAGGCGACATACTGTACTTCATTCAATATTACATTTTTCTATGTTTAATGTGTTGCCTTTGTTACAGCTTCCATTCTTTTCTGGAGATGTGCTTTCAGTTTGTCAAAGAAATCTGCAGGGATATTTTTCCACTCCTACAAAGTTCAGTCTTAGAAGCTGGTTGCATTTTCTGGTTCTTATTATCCAAGTAATCACAATTACAAATACTTTTAGGACTGAACAATTACAAAGGACTAATCAGTCCAAAAAACCTTACTCCACATCTCAGATGTCCAGTTTTCGCAATCTTGTACAAATTTTCTTTTTTTGTTTATACAACCCCAATTCCAATGAAGTTGGGATGTTGTGTAAAGTATAAATAAAAACAGAATACGATGGTTTGCAAATCCTTTTCAACCTATATTCAATAGAATACCCTACAAAGACAAGATATTTAATGTTCAAACGGATAAACTTTATTGTTTTTTGCAAATATTCACTCATTTTGAATTTGATGCCTGCAACACGTTCCAAAGAAGTTGAGAGAGGGGCATGTTTACTACTGTGTTACATCACCTTTCCATTTAACAACACTTAATAAGCATTTGGGAACTGAGGGAACACTAATTGTTGAAGCTTTGTAATTTGGAATTCTTTCCCATTCTTGCTTGATGTACAACTTCAGTTGCTCAACAGTCCGGGGTCTCCATTGTTGTGTTTTGCGCTTCATAATGCGCCACACATTTTCAATGGGAGACAGGTCTGGACTGCAGGCAGGCCAGTCTAGTACCCGCACTCTTTTACTACAAAGCCATGCTGTTGTAACACGTGCAGAATGTGGCTTGGGATTGTCTTGCTGAAATAAGCAGGACGTCCCTGAAAAAGACGTTGCTTGGATGGCAGCATATGTTGCTCCAAAACCTGTATGTACCTTTCAGCATTAATGGTGCCTTCAAGTTACCCATGCCATGGGCACTACCACACCTCTGCACCATCAGAGATGCTGGCTTTTAAACTTTGCGCTGATAACAATCCAGACAGTCCTTTTCCTCTTTGGCCCAGAGGACACAACGTCCACAATTTCCAAAAACAATTTGAAATGTGGACTCGTCAGACCACAGGACACTTTTCCACTTTGCGTCAGTCCAACTCAGATGAGCTCGGGCCCAGAGAAGCTGGCGGCGTTTCTGGGTGTTGTTGATATATGACTTTCGCTTTGCATGGCAGAGATTTAACTGGCACTTGTAGATGGAGCGACAAACTGTCTTCACTGACAACAGTTTTCTGAAGTGTTCCTGAGTCCATGTGGTAATATCAGTTACAGAATGATGTCGGTTTTTAATGCAGTGCTGCCTGAGGGATCGAAGGTCATGGGCATTCAATGTTGGTTTGCTGCCTTGCCGCTTACTTGCAGAGATTTCTCCAGATTCTCTGAATCTTTTGATGATATTATGGACTGTAGATGATGAAATCCCTAAATTCCTTGCAATTGCATGTTGAGAAACATTATTCTTAAACTGTTAGACTATTTGCTCATGCAGTTGTTCACAAAGTGGTGAACCTCGCACCCATCCTTGCTTGTGAATGACTGAGCCTTTCAGGGATGCTCCCTTTATACCCAATCATGACACCTGTTTCTAATTAACCTGTTCACCTGTGGAATGTTCCAAACAGGTGTTTTTTTGAGCATTCCCCAACCTTCCCAGTCTTTTGTTGCCCCTGTCCCAACTTCTTTGGAACGTGTTGCAGGCATCAATTTCAAATTTTCAAATTTCATTTTTTTCAGATCTGAAGCAAAAGTGGAGATTGATTTACTCCTCTCTTTCTCAAAGATGAAAGCTTTAAGTACTGTTTATCTGATGGTTATAGTTTTGGCTGTTCCACTGTCACAGAAGATGCCATAGAAGAACCACTTTTGGTTTCCTAACAAATGTTTTAATAGATTGCTCTTTAGAGAACAAATTTCCAAAATATGATGTGTGCGTGTAAAGTAGGTAGGTTATAAATCTATTTATTGCTATCTAATTTTCAGAAATGGTTCTTTAGAGAATATATATAGAAAATATTTTTTCTACAGCATTGCTTGAAGAACTATATGTTGTGGACTATTGTATTTGAACTATTTTTTGGATCAATCAACATTTTGTGTGAAGACAAATTTCCAACATACTTTGTCAAAATAATGCGTTATTACATTTCAAGAAGATAAGTAATGATCTCTAATAGGTCAGGATAATAAATCATTATCAGAAATTCCAATTTCCAAATTTCTGCCAGGTCTTGCACAATTAGGAATAAAATTTTCTCTAAATCTTAAACTTTTTTTAATCTCTAGTTTTGGAATCTCATGTTTTTTTCCACTTAGTTACCTTTGACTTCCTGTTTCCATAAACAAGTGGATTAATTTATATCTAATCTCCTCAAAAACATCTCCTTTATCCATTTTCGATTCACATGAGAAAGAAATTTTAAGGTAGTTAATGTGTGTTTGGGTAGTTGCTTGTGTGAATGTTTGAATGTGTCTGTTTGAAGGGGAACCTAAGGCCAGTGAATGCTAGAGGAACAACTTTGCTGGAAGGACTTATACTTAATGGCCGTTTTTGACTACTAATTAAATACAAAAGGGTGGTCTCTGACATTTGCATAATACACTGAGACAGCGATGCACTGAGTTTACTTGATTCAAATGTGTTAAGTCTTCCACATGAAGAAAATATATCACACAACAGAACTTTGTCTTTCAGTGTGTACTTACATTTGGCAATAACTGTGTCCATGTAACATATTTTACTCCTGTGGAAATGAAGTACACCTTTAAATCATTTAATCTCAATGCATGGCTTTTCTCAGTGGCTGGATAGGTAATTATCTATCTGGCTATATAATTGTTCCACAGAAATGTCAATGATTTCAAATTTATCACTGTTTTCTGTTCATAAATTCCAGTCATGAAAACATCAAAGGCTGATTTATTACTTACGAACACATTTGCTTCTGCTCTCATAGAATCCTGGACAGCACTGATACCTCCTGCGATAGTCCATCTTCACTGACTGTCGATAAGCTGTTTTATATGTAATCCTTGAGAGAGAAAGAGACAGAGGAGGAAAGAAAAAGTGACCAAGATAGAATGAAGAGAGGAAAGAATAAAACAGAAAAAAGAAAGAAAGAAAGAAGAATGAAAGAGAAAGAATGAGAGGAGTGAAAGTATGAGAGAGAAAGAAAAGAGAGAGAGAGAGAGAGAGAGGAGGAAGAAAAGAAAAAAAGGGCAGAATAAAAAAGAATGAGAACAAGAAAGAGAGAAAGATAAATGAACAAAAAAAGAAAAGAGAATAAGAAAGATGAGGGGGAGAGGGGGAGAAAGAAAGAAAGAATGAGAGAGAGAGCAAGAAAGAGGGGTAAGAAAGAAAGTGTAATGTATCAAACAGAAAGAAAGAAAGAAAGAAAGAAAGAAAGAGTGAATGAGAGAATGAGGCAGAGCAAAAGAACGGAAGAAAAGAGAAAGAAAGGGACAGAATAAAAGAGAGAACAAGAACAAAAAAGAAAAAAAGAAACAGAGAGAAAGAAAAAGAAAGAAAGAAGACAGAATGAGAGACAGTGAGAGAATGGGACAGAGAGAGTGAAAGAGAGAAGACAAGTGCTTAGAGCTCTATTCAGGAGACCACATAAAGACAGTTTCGAAAAGTCAGGAGAAAACTCTTTATCTTGAAGTTCCTTCATCGCCAGGGAGTCCTTATGAGCATTTACACTGTACTCACATCCAACAAAAACAAAATATTCATATACAACTATTTCATTTGTACATGTGTTCCAAAAACAGGCAGGTCTGACTGTCTGAATGAAGTTAGTTTGGAAGCAACATTAAGGAAGCACCCGTGGGCACCGTTAGGAGAACGGCTGGAAAACTGATGTATTCTAAAAGCCACCATTACTGAAATATAGCATAACAAATCTGCAGTTCCAGTTCAGGTGGTCCAGAAATCTGGATGTATGGTTGGACTGAGCCTAGATTTATCCAGTCTGAATATGGAGCCCAGGCTTTTCTGTTTTTCACCTGTGTGTGTAATAACATTTAACACTTACTTCACTGTAGTGGTCAGTGTGTGTTAGGGCTGTAAAAAATACTGTTTAATAGTCAACAGCACAATACTGGTGTTTGCTGTTCTGATGCCACAGAAGACACCATAGAACATGCACTTTTGGTTTCCTAACAAACTTTTTAATTGATTAATCTTTAGAGAACCATTTTGTAAAGCGTGATGTAAAGAACCTTCAAAAGTAGACAGATTATATATCAAATTTTACACAATATATTTCCTTAACATTACGCTATATTTTATTGCTAAATTGCTTCAAAAGTACAATTTTTAAAAGGAAAATGAGAAAATAAAAAGTTGTATGTTGTGCATAAATAGGTTTGTTACTGCTACCGCTTGTTACTGGATTGTTAAGGAAGATAACTTTCTTACAGATCAAATCACATGTTCAGGCCACACTTTGGGCAGCCCTGCTTTAACCCTTTTAAAGGTTTCTTACAAACACACACACACACACACACACACACACACACACACACACACACACACACACACACACACACACTCCTCATTTACAGAAATGGTTCTTGAGGAAACCAAAAGTCATTCTTCTACAGCATTGCTTAAAGAAGATTATTTGTGGTTCAATTTTTTGGATCAATTAACATTTTTGAGTTAAGACAAAATCCCAACATAGAGTTTTTCAAAATAATGAATTATTACATATCAAGAAGATAAGTAATCAGGTCAGGATAATAAATTATTAACTCAAAATTTCAAGAATTAATTCTGATATTTCATCTGGCTACTGTTATTCCTGGGATGTATTGCCACAGAAACTTTAAATTTAGTTGATAATTTTTTTGTCACTGCATAATAATGATCTATAACATCAATACATAGATTCTATGCATTGCACAAGAAATGCTTTTACAAATTTGACAAATTACATTTGGTTTTGGGTGGAAAAACTAGACATTTTTACTTCTGAGGTAAAGAGGTTAAGTTTAAATTTTTGTCTCTCCCAGACATGTGGCAAAAGCCCCCTTTCACAATACTGCCCCCAAAAATATTTAATGACATTTTCATCAGAAAATCACAAAGCTACAGGATGTGGGCTGTTGGCTGGCTCTTTAGCATTAGTCTTCACTTGCTAGTTACTTTGAATGCCATTGCTTTGTTTAAATTAATACTGCTAGTATTGATGCTACCACTACTACCCCTGACTGTCTGAAAGGTGTAAGGTTAGTTCGTCTCACCTGTGTCGAGTGCATTTATTGGAGCTCCAGGGTTCGGAGCAGGGTTCCTCATACACCTGATCAAACGGCTGTGCATATGACTCCTTCACTGATGTAGTAAAACTACAAAATATGCAAAAAACATCAACTCAATCTGACAAATGTCTGTAAGCTTAAAAATACAATGATCCATTTAATGTGCAAGGTGATCAGAATAGAAATTAGTTACACATCCTCAAAGGAATACTTCACATTTCTACACCTAGTCTCCTTCTACTGCATCTATAGCATATATTGTCTCACCACAGACAAGAATTTCCAAGTATTCAGAAAAAGAACAGATAACATGATAACTCAAAACACACTATAATAAAAGCCAATGAGCAGGTGCTTCACATGTCACATGTCAATTGACTATACAATACAAATAAGTAAGTGGAGATCATGCTGAAAAATGCTAGAGTACTCTTAAATACAATTTTTACAGATTTCTACTTTTCTGAGTATTTATTATCTGAGTATCTACAGGCGATACTTTACTTATTCTATATAAGAAAGGAATCTACTTTTACTCAGTTCCACTGCACATATTCAGTTACTAATTCTTTTTTTGGGTTCATTCTGTTCTGTTGGTTCATCACCTGGCTCTCTCTACTGTAGCTCACACTCCTCCCTTTCAAGCTTTAATGTTTTAGATCAAGAATGTTCCAAAAGAGAAGAATAGTGCCAGTTTCAGTTCCCATGTTGATAAATGCTAGGTGTACTGAGAAGTTATTATACTTGAGTCAGTATTTAATTGAAGGCTCAATATATTTACTTCTTGGCTCTTCTGCCTCTGGTAATATGTGATTAATGGCTTAATCTGATGGCTAAACCATTAACAATTAATTCTTAACCGATCTGATGAAATGTAGCTTTACTGAAGCCATACCTTTCCCATAAACTGCACACATTGAGATCTCTGGGGTCCAAACAAAATGTGAGGTCACATCCACAACCCAAGAGAAACAGGACCACACAGCTCCACAAGGACTTCATGTTGCTGCAGGGAGAAAGCGTAATGTTACAGACCTGAAAGAAATCATAGTAAAAAACCTACTGGCTTGATATGGAAACCCTTCTTTACATTTAATCTACATTTTTTATGTAAAAAATTCAAATTCAACAAATGAAATATTATTAGCTCTAGTAAAAAAAATCAAATTATTGATATTTCAATATATTAAATGTACTATGGCTAAAAACTCTTTGACTCGTATAAATTCAAACTTTTACTTATGACAATTTGAGCACATATTGAAATTTCATCCATGACAGTAATAATTGCTTTTTATTAATTTTTTAATCCATCAAATTAACTCGGGGGAAAAAAGCTTACTAGCTTATTACTAATCCTTACTAGTGGGAACTGAAGTCTTACTAGCTAAAATAGCTTATCATATACCACAATGAACTATAAATGACCCTATGGTAAGAAAACAAGCAATTTAACCACAGTGAACCAGTCTGTGAAAGTGAACATGTACTGTTATAAATGACTGATTAGTAAAACTAGTCACATAAATAACTAAAACTCAGCAGTTTATACTTAATTTTTTTTAATCGTATTTAAGTATGTTTAAAAAGATTTACAGAGGTCATATATTCCAGTGATATCTTGTATTTGGATTCAAGAAAATCAATAAATACATTTAAAAAAATCCTTATATTACCAAAAAAAGAAAAAACAGAACACATTATTAACTTTTAATGTAAATCAATGTAACAATATTGAAATTTTGACACAAAGTAAAGGGTAGCTGGCAAATTATTATATAAAAACGTTAAAATATATTATGAATAATAAAAAATATATATAAAAATGTATTATTGTGGTATTGCTTGACAACACATCTTGTTCATACATTCACAAACTAATGCTGCAAGCTGCAAGCTCTCAGTTCTGCATTCCACATACTGTAGTCATGAACAACTTTAGCCTTATATTTGCAAATTTTTGTTTTGATTCATGCTTTTATTATGACACATGCCAACTGCACATAAAAGACCACTTAAAAAGAACAAGGACACTGGTTCAAATTTTCAATACTCACAAAGCTCTTTTGACATGCTTTTGCTATTGGACTCAATCTCACACTTTAATTTGGTCCTTTGTGACAATCTGTTTTCAGGTTTAAGAAACATTAAACATAAAGCATGTGACATTAATAATACATTTATGGAATCATGTCAAGGAAATCTGCCCAGTAAAGTTACTAAATCGAACATCTGCATCTGTAGAATATTATCATATCTTTTTATAGAGCATTTTGTGAGCTCTTAACTGTATGCCGTTGAATATTTTATACTCCATGAAGTACTGACTCAAAATATTCCATAATGTATGATGGTAGGCAAAACTGTTCAGTGTTGAGTAATTATAGTATGTAGTTTCTATTACAGAGTTCTGCTAAGTTTTGATCCCTGAAAGAATGCATTAATGTCTACTTTTAAACATATTTATGCACACACACACACACACACACACACACACACACACACACACACACACACACACACACACACACACACACACACACACACAGTGCTCCCATCTGGGTCATATCATGGAAAACCTAATTTTCCTTGAATTCCTTTTTAAATAAAAGAGTATGTAAATACTCCAAAACATATTATTCATTTCCCAGCCCACTTATGGAGATTAGGGAGCTTCAAAAACGGTCCTTTTGAATTCACTATAGTTGTGATGTCACAATAACCAAATGCATTTACATACCATATATCCACTTAAACAGTCTACAGCAGTTTAGTTCTGCCTATTCACAGTGACATTACAAGGAGTGTTTCAGCCAGGACTATTTTTCAAATGAGATACAGCACAGGACAGCCAATCAGAACCAAACTAATTTACATATATCACTCTTAAAAACACTTAAAACACTTAAAAACTGTTTAATTCTAAGAACTGTTTTTGTCTTGTAAAACCAAGCAAAAGTCATAAGTGGATCTCAGGCACAATAGAAAATACAAGAAAAATGTAGAAAATGAGCCCTTTAAGCTATGAGACGGCTCTGGGGACTGACTGAGGAAGGGGACAGACAAGTCTCCCATGGAGTGTGTTTCTGAGACTGATCCTCTCTTCTGCTCCCATGAACACTATCAGGAGACACACATGCCTTGTAAGGAGCTGCCCTGGTGCGTGGGAATACAACAACATTTAATAAATCATCATCACACAGACATGGCATTCAGCACCATTTTAAGCTCTGGTCTTACTTCAAAGACCCAAAAATTATTACCCTATTATACTGCATGTGATTTTGTATGGTGAATCTCTCTTCTTTCTGTTAGTGACCACAATTTAAGAGAAATGCTGTGCTCAGAAACACTTCTACATGCTGATAATTTCATATTGATCAATAATTTCTTGTATAGTTACTGGTCACATTGTTATAGTTTCTGGTTTAGAATTCATTTAGAGTTGTATTTATAGTAGCCCTCTTTAGTCTGATCTCTATATTTTCTAAGAAAAGGCACACAAGTGGGAAGCACAGAAACCAACAAAATCCTGAAACACAAAGCTATTCATCATGGGAAAAAATAGAATTTAAAAAACATATTACTTTCTAATGTTGTAAAGAGCCTGTGATTTCCAATCCAAGAGCACTTTAAAAATAAAAATATTTTATCCTTAAATTGTGCAGATTACTGAACACAGATTCCAGCATTCTGTGTAGATTTTAGAATGTGTAACTTCACAGTCAGAACAAAACTTTATCTCTTTTTATTTCCATTTTTGCTGTTTACATTGTCTCAAAATGGATCAACAGAAGTGGTCCGAAGTGATTTATTATATAAAATTGTAACACTGACGTACACTGAAAATTAAGAATGTTTTTCCTTCTCCTAAAATGTTTTTGGAGAAATCAGTTTCAAACGTAAAGATATGCCTGTAGGAATATTAGAAGTCTATTACAAAAGCAATGTCAAATACAAAAACATTGAAACTATAGAAAATCTTATATGAGATGTCATTATTTCACTAACTCAATCACAAAGTAATTTCAGCCCTGGCACACAGTTAAAAAGCCTGAAACAATATGGAAAAAATACCACAAAAACAGGATTTTATAAGACTAGACAGAAGGTTTTCATTACGAGCTATAGGGTTTATTAGTCACTTCACTGGAGTGAAGTAAATATTCCAATTACGTGGTACCTTTTTGGGGTTTTTTTGCTTCACTAAATAGTTTCTGACCACAGAGGGTTCTGGAGCAGCGAGAAACAGAGGGTTGGCTTAATGATTATGAGGCCATGTAACACGACAATGTGCCAGTGACTTATCCCCACTTTCAATCTGTTGAAAACATGTGTCTGGTTATTATTATTTAGGATTAGAACAACAGCACTCGTGTGAGAGTAACAGATCTTCACATATGAAATTCCATAAAGACTTGATACATGCAACTTGACCTCTCTATACACTGTTTTACTACATACAGTAGGATATTGCATTAAAAATGCATTCATTTCAGTCTCAACTAATTTGAACTGTGACTGGAGGTCAAGTCATGCATGGAGAGCAGGCGTCACCAAGCCTGCACACCTGCAATACATCCTTATGACCATCCTTATATACTGTCGCACTGCACTTGTAGGTGTGGTCAATAGCCAAATGTCTGCACGAACAGCCAGCAGTGAGCTTGGTGAGAAATCAGTGACACACTCAGAAAGTGAGTTAAACACTAGGAAATCAAGTCCTTCAAGGTGTCTGGAATATTTCAGCATGCTCAGAGACAGTCATCTACTTTGAGTTGGTTTTAATGCATAAAACAGACCAGTTTACCCTTCTTTCTATTGCTTTCATGTGGCCCTGTAAAATGGTGAAGGCACATTAAACTATACACAAATGCAAAGCGAGAGAGAGAGAGAGAGAGAGAGAGAGAGAGCGAGATAGACTTTGCCAATTCTTTCATCAACGTTGCTTGCTTTAAAAGCTGTCCCACATGTAAAATGAGTCCCATACGTGGGGCCTATTTTTAGGAAAACAGAACACAGTCGGTTAATTCAGCTCACAAACGTCAGGCGCATCTTGAGAGGAGTGAGAGGTCCAGGCGAGTACACTCTGATCATCCAAACCAAAAGATGTTCAATCACTTAAAGGCCCCTCACTGCTGCTTCCAGAGCCACGTGAGGACCTCACTAAAGCAAGGGACAACTGAAACCAGATGTGGCACACGCACTCGCTGCTTTATAATTCACTTTTCCTCGTGCCTAAGGGACACATAAAAACGCAAACATACCAAAATAAGGCAAAAGGCTCCTTAAGTTCACATTCTTTGAATTAAAAACTTCACCAATGACCTTTTGCATAGATAAAGCTATACACACGTGTAACAGACCTGTGATACAGGTCCAACTCTAGTGATTAAGACTAGTAGCTCAAGTCTAAGTTAGATTCAATATTGTGTTGGAGTTAGGAGCCTTTGATCACTATCAATTATAAATCAATTATATTAGCATTACATTAGCATTATATTATTGAATAATCTACTGATCATTTTGAAGATTTACTGAGTAAGCAGAGTTTTTTAGTTTTTTTTTTTTTTTAATAAAAATCAAACAAAAACTTCTCTGGACAACTAACACTGTCAAACGCAAAACAGGGGATAAATTGAGATTTGGATTGATGACAAACATTGATTTTTCTCATCTGAAGTATTATTTTACTTGTTTCAGTCTTTTAACTATTTATTTAACTTGAATAAGGACAGTAAACCTAATTCTTATCACATGAAGCAGTTTAAGTTAAACCAACTAAACATTTAAAGCCTTTTAAAAATTGCCAAAATGAGAAAATTGGAAAAGGATAAACAAGGAAGCCTTTAAAAACATGAAAGCAGTGGTTCAACCATCTAAAAGTCAGGCAGACCAAGAGATTTGATGCCATGGCCATTCATGGTTGGGAGTCCAAGAGAGCTCTAACCCTCTTTGGGTGGGTGGACTCTCCTATCACTCCCATATCATTGCCTTAACAGAACTGGCAGTGGGTGTGGTGACCTGCCTAATGATGTTGCATTAGCAGCAATTCAAAAAGATGCAGAGGTTGGTTTCACATATCTCAGGGGAAGCACATGCCTCAGTTTGGTAAGGTCATGTGATAGAAGAGACCTAGCTAGTGTGTTGGACTGGCAATGACTAAATTGGGAAGAAAATTTAGATACAAAAAGAATAATACAGGTAACAATAGTATGTGACATAAATGCATATAAATTTGTACATTTAGCTGTGACAGAAGGAAAAAAACAAAAAGTATTTCAAGAAATCATAATAGCACAATTGAACGTAATACTAAACTGGAACTGAAATTTATTTATATGGGCAGCGGCCTATTCAACCAGCTCAGGGCAAGCACCCAACAGCAGCTACATACAGGGCAAAACCTCCTACATGGCAATACTGCAAGTTACCCTGGCAAAGCTCTCTGTGATGGAGAAAAGTCCACATCCCTCCTGGATTTCCCGTAAGTCTATTTCTGGTCATGCAAAGAGGGAGGGTTATGATTGGGGAGTGGCTGGTTTGCTGTGTTAATGTGAGTATATGGTGAAATTCTACACACGCAGCACATGGCCCTTCTTCTTTCCTTTGCCCCTCTCCCCTTCTGTTTGAGGTTCAGTGTTAATTGAGGAAGAAAATATTAGTCACTTTTTGGAACAGGGAGATGCAGAGCAAAAGGAAAATAAAAGAGAGAGAAAAACGACTGGGCCACGGATCGGTGACAGAGGGTTTGGGGGGGTTGGAGTTACAATCATCCTCAAACACTCCAATCTCACTATATTAATCAAACAACTCCTTAAATTCCATCTACAAATGACAAAGTCATCCAAAAAGAAGATATATTCTCAAGTTCAAATTAAGCAACGCTTTCATTTTTACCAATAAAACACATCCAAACAGGCCAAACCTGCCCTGATCTATGGTGGAATTAAAATGGAAAGCAAGTGTGGTCACTTCAACCATTCTTTGTTAATGGCTTCTATTTAGGACTTTCACATCAACAGCAAATATTAGACGATCATAAATAAAGCTAATGAAGTGTTGGGATGTAATATGACAGTGTAGCCAACACTGACCTCAGTATTTGGAAGAGTGAACAACACCAATACATTACAGTCATTAGGGAAATGAGGTGTATAGACATGCATGCTCAGTACCAGTGTCACAGCATATGAGTTTTATTATAGATCTTATGATAGGAGTGGGTGTCTTCAAATATCTTGGGTCAACCATCCAGAGCAATGGACATTGTAGAAAAGAGGTGAAGAAGAGGGTACAGGCAGGATGGAGTGGATGGAGACGGGTGTCAGGGCTGATGTGTTACAGAAAGATAGCAGCAATAGTGAAAGGAAAGGTTTACAAGACAGCAGTGTGTCCTGCTATGATGTATGGTTTGGAGACTGTGGCTCTGTCTAATAGACAGGAGGCTGAGCTGGAAGTGGCGGAAATGAAGATGCTGAGATTTTCGTTGGGAGTGACAAGGCTGGACAAGATTAGAGATGAGCAGATCAGAAGGACAGTGAAGGTGGAGCAATTTGGAGATAAAGCCAGAGAGGCCAGGTTGAGATGGTTTGGACATGTGTTGAGGAGGAATAGTGGATATATTGGTCAAAGAATGTTGGAGATGGAGCTGCCGGGTAGAAGGAGAAGAGGTAGACCTCAGAGAAGGTTTATGGATGTAGTGAAAGTGGACATGGAGATGGTTGGTGTAAAAGTAGAGGAGGCAGTGGATAGGGCAAGATGGAGGCAGATGATCCACTGTGGCAATCCCTAAAAGGAGGTGATAGGAGTGGGTGCCTATGATTACATCTGTCCAGGGTATATCCTGCCTTTTGCCCAATGACCAGTGGGATAGGCTTCAGCAGCCCCTGTGACTCAGAAGGATAAGCGGTTTAGAAAATGTTTGTGTGTGGGTATGATTACAGCTTTAACATTAAAACTGCACTCCATGATACGAGGACCTGAGGTAGATCCTTGCTAAACCTCTCTATGAAGCCCACAAAGAACACAGCTGAAGTGTGAGCTACAGTAGTAAAGCTCATGGATGCCGGAATACTGTAGATGAGCTGGCATTTGAGTGACCGCTAAAGATGCCCCACCACAGCAGTTTAGGCTGCTTGTTTCGAAAATCACTCTCCCTAACCACACTGAGAGATGACCTCTAGGCATGAATAGACAAAGCTTTTGTGCAAACTTTGCTATATAATGA
This sequence comes from Pygocentrus nattereri, assembly GCF_015220715.1. NCBI lineage: Eukaryota > Metazoa > Chordata > Actinopteri > Characiformes > Serrasalmidae > Pygocentrus > Pygocentrus nattereri. The sequence goes on from NC_051213.1 coordinate 17,227,688, forward strand.
GTCAGAAAACAGAAAGCACGCATTTACTCACTGAAATCTGCCTTAAAGAATGATGGCTTCACTGAACTCATATCATAAACATTCAACCTCATGATCCTCAATGAAACAATGCTGTAGAGAAAATCTCAATTGTTTTTCAATCGCAAACACACAAAAACAGATACTCTAAACACAAGACCCCAAACTTTTGTCAATTATCAAAACTGTTTGGCAAAACATTAGGCTATAATCAACTTATACAAATAGAGCAAATCCCCTAAACTCTTTTTGCATAACTGTAAGCACAGGTTTTACACAATTAGTCTCATTTAATATGGAAAACATCACTGTTTACACATAGATTTAAAGGTATAATCAAACAATGAGAAAACTGCAATGCAGTTTTTAAGCACATAAGATTGACAATAGTATTTTTGGAAAAATTTTGGAAAAATCAAGACCAGAGGAAAAGTGCAGGTGAGAAGAGATGGGCAAGGAAAGAAAGAGGAAAAAGACAAGCATCAGAAACATATTACAGATATGTGCAGCAAGTGTTCAGGAAAACTGAGCGAACTCTCATGTACTTTGTTACTCAGCATATTTAGAGAAGTAAATGTGTCACAAAAATGTCATAGCACCACTTATTTTTCGATACCAATATTGGTATTAAAACCTTCAGAACTGCATGATATCAACACTGATCTGACATCTTTCTTTTAAAAACCTTTCTTTTAAAGCTTTGAAATTAGCTATTTTTAATTGAAGCACTAAAGGTTAGCATCTAAAAGTAATCCACTAGGCTGAAACTACTCAAACAATCTGCTGCCCCCAGCAAGAAACACATAGCTAACAACATCACAGCACACTGTGTGTGTTTTTGCTATTTTAGGATAGATTTGTTACAGGACTGCACCAGGTTCATTCTTTCCCCTTGAATATCTGAACCAGCACTTTCTGCTAATATTGGCATGATACAGATACCCAGGATATGATAGATGACCATGTCTACTTTTCTATATCACACATTTATATTTGTGAAGTTGTCACCAATTCACTAGTATCTTTGAGAGCAATGTCTTCAACTGAATTGGATTTTTCTAGTGTCTATGCGTTCAATAAATTTTAGGTGCAGCATTTCATTATGAAGTTAACATGCTTTCAATATGATGTTGCTTTGATTGACAGAAAAGCAAAGCACATCACAATCATAATGTGTAGAAATCATAGTACAAAATTTGTAAATTTCAGAGTCTGAGATACACAGAATGGGAAAGCTAGAGAGGGAGAGAAAGAGAGACAAAGAGATGATTAAGCAGCCACAGCTCTGTCTACAAGACACAGTAAACCAGTGGAACCAGTAAAACCCAGTTACAGTAAACTGGAGTAAAAGACCGTAATCCCACACATCTGGAACTGGGTCTCTACTCTGGTGCAGAGCAGACACTCGGGTACTTGGGCTGCCTGTGGCTGGGTTTGGACTGGTGCCACATGTTGGGCTGGGGGTATGTGGTTGTGGGGGTGTTGGGATATGTGCCCCCCAAACACTCATCAACAGACTTCAGGCAGTGACTCAGTGGGCCCTATAGCACCACACCCTATTTTCCACACTGCATAACTCTCAAGACAGTGGCACTTCAAAAAACACTTTTACTTTGATTGGCAAAAGGTACTTTAAATATGAATATATCACATTCGAGTCTGAATGGCAAAATCATTTATTTCAAAGTTTACTTAACAAAGCTCATTCTTGACACTTTCTTCGCATTGTTTTGTTTATTTACATAAATGATATCCATTAAAAAAGATTTATGAGCGCGCAACATATTTGGGATTGTTTGTGGGACGGTGTTGTGTATAAAGAGAGTCTCTAAGCCGTAGGATAGTCCCCTAAACAGCTATAATCAGAGTGGAAAACCTGGACCTGCCAAACGCAGCCATCCTGACTCTTCCCCTGTGAACACTGAGACGAAAGGATGATGAAGAGAGGGGGGCAGAGAGGGGACAGAAAGAGGAGAGAGATAGAGATAGAGAGAGACAGATGGAGAAAGAGAGGTGTGAGAGAAAAAGAGGAGAGAAAGAAAGAGAGGGGAGAGAGAAAAAGAGGAGAGAAAAAGAGAACATGGAGAAGAGAGAGATTGAAAGAGAATGAGGGAAAGGAGAGAATAGTGAGAAAGAGAGAAAGAGACACAGGGACTGAGGGAGAGGTATAGGGAGAGAGGGAGGAAGAAAGAGAGAGCAAGAGTGAGAAAGAAAGGGGAAGAGTGTGTGCATTCTTTGTAAAGTGTGAAAGTGAGAGAGTGAGTTAGTTTGTGGGAAAGCTGCTGTGATGTGCTGAATGAGTGATGAGCCAGCAGAAGCATCTCCTCTCAGGATTTATGGGAATACCTGCGATTGTGACCTCGGACCTCTGTGGCCTCATTAGACATTGTAATCGTGTGATTCATGGCTGAGACTAATTTAAGCCTGCGCCACACAGCCTGATCTGCTGACAGCTGAAAGAGAAAAACACAAGTGTCTCCACTCTGGACAAAATACCTCAAGCATTCTATAGTCATTAGACAAAAATCCATCAGATCATTAGTGCTTCTCAAGGCAATGGAAAATACTCATTATTGTAATTAAACCAACTAACAAAATACTAAATACAAACTAAACATTCAGAAGCTGGTAACCAGTGGCAAGAACAACCCAACGCTTATTATCAGAGGCAGCGATAATGCAATGTTGACGTTTTGCTTCCTTTGTGGAAATTGACAGGATGACTGCTTACTCTTAAACTCACTGGACAGTTCTCACTCTCTGTTACAAAGGCCTAACAGGGTTTTTCTCAAGTGTGTGTATATGCTGAACTATGATAACTTTAAGAATCATTAAAATAGTAGAATGATGCACAATAATGCAGGGCATTGGCAGAATGTACAAATCATACAGGTATTGGTAGATAATTGATGTGACCAATGTTTCAAAGTACAGAGCCCCACTGGTGACATCCTGTATAAATAAATACATAAATGCATGGCCACGACTTAAGTAAGGTGCAGGAATGAGAACCTAATGAGTGGCCAAGACTTAGTATGGCATGATCTCATTCCCACATCTTACTAAGTCGTGGCCATGCATTAGGATGCGTTAATAAGGTGAGGCAACACATTATTTTTATTTATATGGAATGTCAGCAGCAAGGCTCCATATCGAAGTGATATTTGATGAGGCACATTTTTTTTTTCATTTAACTGCATGTATTTTATTCTTGTTAATGCACTTGTAATCCTTTGCAAATAAATAGTTCACTTCTCTTTAATACAGGCTAATACAGGTTTAGATTTAGTCCCAGTGTCCACTTTCTAATTGCACATCTTAACATCAACAGCTATGTCCATGGAAATACTGGACATTGACATCAGTGTACGTTTACCACATCACCGCATCTCTGTTATTGTTCTTTACCAAAGCTTTTAAACACTGGCAAAGTTTCAAAAAGTTAATATATGGAAACTAATTACTCATTCAGCTTGTAGAATTCCAGGTAACATTGTACAGCTCACAATCTACCCTTCTGACAAAAGTGAATTCAGCTTCTGGACTCAGGACTTTAAAAGTGTCATATTGGTCACATATGCTAGGACTCTTATCTAAGAATTCTTGGGCTCCTGAGTATAAAGATTTGTTGAGCTTGGCTGTGAAGCAGGACTTCAAGATATCCAACACTCTGCTGCTTCTCCACGGCCCTGAACTGTACTATGCAAACAGAATAACAGGATATGTTGCCCCTCCCTCTGCAGCACTCTCTCTTGCTCCTCTGTCTGTGGGAACAGACACTACCACTCTTCCTCACAGGCAGTCACAAGTCACTGCAACCAGCCTAACCCCTATCCAAAACATCAAACAGCTGGAGAGGAATATAGGAAAGACGTTTTGGATGGAAATCTAGCACACAGCCACTCTCATTCCCACTCCACACCAAATAAACTATCAATAAATAAAGCTGGAATAATCCATCAATAATGAAATAAACAAAACAAGCGGATATGGGGATTTGTACTGGACAGCTGCCAGTGTTGTTATGTGGTTTGTGTACAGCTGGTGTATATCACAATGGACACAGACACGCTGCTTCTGAGGATTTACATGTAGGTTTCATGAGTATAGACCAAAACAACAGGAGTGAACTGCTGTGTTAATCACCATCATGATGTTGGCAAAACTGGTATAAAATATTGATTTCCCAAAAGGTTACAGTGCTAATGAATCCTCTAACAAATCACCTTTTTTGTATGTTCGGTGAGCACCGTGGCCAATCTCATATGTTCCAGATGAGTTCTCTGAGGCTTTTTTTTTCTGACACCATGGCTTTCATATCAGTTTCTGCTTGATATATTTCTGTTAATGTATTTAAAGGGGAATTCTACTTTTTAAAAGTCATGTGCAGTTCAATTATTGACATGTAAACAAAGTCATTAAAAGTACTTTTATGTTAAACAGTGCATTGTAGAGAAAAAAGCAGCTCTAAATTTCTTTGCAATGGTGGAAACAGTACTCTGTAGTGGAGATGTCTACAACACAAATGTTGCCATTTTTTACTATCCAAAATAGAAAATAATAATAAAAACAAACAAAAAATAAACTATTTTGTCTTACAGTGTTACGCATGTACCTGTGATGAGTTATATGGTTTAAGGCAAAAACAGACATTACAAAATAGTGAGAACCAAACTCTAAGCATCTCACATCTGATGTTTACCAATGGGTGAGTTTATGTGTTATAGGTACAAAGCAAGTATACCTTTCAAACTGGAAACTGCATTGTATATTGCAAGCCATAGTAAAATTGCAACATTTAGCATATAATCATAATGTAATATTTTACGTATATCATGCAGCCATGCCATGAACTGGGCCATATTCTTGACCACTGCTGTGTACAAAACCAGTGTTCTCCCATTTAAAGGCATTTGACTCCAGCAGCACTGTGAGTGTTGAGTGTCCATGTGCGGCTTGTTTGCTTCTCTACTGGAGCCAACATAACCACAGACTGCATGACTGTGGCTTCACTGGCTCTACAATGTGTGCCGGCCACACAAACAAAACACAGTTCTGTACAGATGTATGGTTTACACAAACACACACACCCTCTACCACATACTGTACACACACACACACACACACACACACACACACAAACATCTGCACACAAAGTAACAATGACATCCCTACACTGTGCAGCCCTCAAGCCAAAGAGGGCATGCTTTGCTGAGAAGAAGGGTGATGCTGAGGTTTCAGCTCTTTGAGAAAACATGACCATACCCCACCACAATTATATGGGCAGTAATTTGTGTGGGTTAAAACATACAGAGAGATGTAGGAGGCAAAGTAAGCACTGTAACCAGAAAAAGGACTGTAAATGTCCAGCTTACACCTGGGTCCACTCTTACAGATAGCACAAGTTTAATTAAAAAATTTTCACTTTTCTGAAAGATTTTCTAATAAAAAAGGAAGGTGAGCTATTTGAGGGCTAAACAGCAAAGTAAGTATAGTGAGGCTGTTTCAATATATTACCATATTTGGACATAATGGGTGTATAGGTAAATCTCTGACCTCATTATGATCACATTTGATTACAATTATTTAGGAAAAGATTCAGTGAATCATGAAATATAAAATTTACCATGACTTGGAAAAAAAATGGAATGACTTGTGGAGATTAGAGAGGAAACCTGTCCTGTACCTGTACCTTTAAGAAGATATTAGAGACATTTTTACAAACTTTATTTTCCATAATTTGTTTTATTTATTTTTAGTCATTATTACTGTTACTATTTTATGACTATGTCTTGCTCATATTCTTAAAATGTTATATTTTATGTTGTTATATTTTGTGGGATTATTCTATGACTCCTTGCTTGTATTTAAAATTGTATTACAAGCTCTTTTGTTGTTATTATTATTATTAATATCATTATTATTATTATTATTATTACTATTTGGGTACAATGTTGAGCTTTGTGTAAAACATACATATATTATATACATATAATTATATACTACACTGCTGATTGTTCTACAGTAGTAATGTTTATTTGTTCCTGAATACATACATATTTATTCATTTTACATAACATATATATTACTCTCATTTATTACCAAGATGTTTAGTATTTTTGTAGTATACCTTCTTGTTAGTTGAGTTTGAGGTGTCACCTATAGAAAAAAAGTTGTAGATGCCTATGAGAAAGGGAAGGGGTTTGAGAAGTGTTTCCAAATTATTAGAAATCAATCTTTCCACTGTACAGAAGATTATCTACAACTAGAGAAGATTTAAAACCACTGCCAGCCAGGCACTCCAGAAAATTTTACCTGAGAGCAGACTGTAAGATGTTTCTAAGAGCTGCAAAATTTCATCACAGGATCTGCAAGTAGCTCTTGCCAATGTTGCTGTGAAAGTGCATGCATCTACTATTACAATGAGACTGCACAAATTTGAACTACATAGGAGGTGCGGCAGGAGGAATCCTTTGCTCTCTAAGAAGGACATCAGAGCAAGACTAAAGTTTGCCAATGAATGTCTAAGACCAGAACTTCTGGAATATTATGCAATGGACAGACGACCACAGTACCAGAAGCCATGTTTGGCAAAAAGTAAAGACAGCATTTGATCAAAACAACCTCATACCATCTATAAAGCATGGTGGTGAAAATGTTATGGTTTAGGGCTGCTTTGCCGCCTCAGGGCCTGGCCAACATGTAATCATAGAATCGTCTATGAATTCTCTTTTATACCAGAGAGTGCCTAAGCAGAATGTAATACTATCTGCCAAAAAGTTGAAGCTGAAGAAGTGGACCTTCCAACAGGACAATGATCACAAACATACAAGTATATTCATTAAGGAATGACTCAAAAGGACAAAACGGAAAGTTCTGGAATGGCCTAGTCAAAGCCCAGATCTGAATCCCATTGAAATCCTATGGAGGATTTGAAATGGGCTGTATATGCAAGAAGCCCCTCAAACATGGAAAAGATGAACTAAATCTGCATGAAGGAGAGGGCAACATTTTCTCCCGATAGAAGTCAGAAACTGGTAGACAGATATAGGAAATACCTACAATAAGATGTTACTGTCAAAAGGGGCAGTGCCAGGCACTGAACTTGTACTAACTTCTTCAACAGAAAAAAGAAATCTCAGTAAATTTATTTTTAAATACATTGCAAATTCTAACTGCAAAGTCCTTTGTTTTTGCTCTATTATACAACATTCACTTATACAAACTGTTTAGCTGATGATAAAATACTTGATATATGCCAATATTATTTTAATCTGTTATAATCAATTTCAATATGCTAAAATTAGTGCAGCTGAATCAGCAGCTACAGCTTTTTTTAATGGTTCTACTGTGCTATTTGTGCAGTCAATTACACAGACAATGAGGGCTCTCAAGGTATACTAAAAAAAACTATCCACTGCACTTTTTCAACATTACCATTAGCTTGGAATTTAGTTGGAATTGAGTCACTGAAAGTGAAAACACATTTGGCAGACTGAAAACTGGGTTATCTGTATCAGGAAATGAGCATGAATAGAAAGAAACACCACACAGTAATTATAAAACTATTCAAATAATCTAGTATGCAATTTAATATTTAGCCTATTGCTGTGCTTTTTAATAAAAAAACAGGAACGCTGAATAACTTTTCAGGAATGTCCACTGGAATGCTGATAGGGTGACTGGAGTTAATCATCAGATGTTAATCTAGCAAGAAAAGTGTCCACCTCATCTCTTCCTACAACTTTCCTCTTCCGCTTGTGAGCATATCTACGCAAAACCTCAGCCCAAGGAGGAAACAAGTAGATCTGAAACAGCTTATATCATAAACAGGATTGATTAGTCATCCACATTCTGACCTTAGGGCTGTGAAGTTATTGTGTATAACCCTCTGATTCACTCTGTAGTGATGAGACACGGTAAAACCCCTTACTGCACATGACCTTAAGGCCATAACTCAACTGCATGAGTCAGTAAGTGACATGATAAACCCTGAGTTAGTATAATCCCCTTCACGTTACTGAACCTAACCTGAACTTGCACTATAGATTAATAATGGGGAGTTTTAGAAGACAAGTCAATCGATTCCCCATGAAAAGTACTGCAAGTAAATCCTAGCCTACTAAATGCACCCTGAGAAACACGCCTCTGAACATTTAATCAGTGAGTCTGGCAGTGGCAGAGATAAGAAGACTTTGAAGTGTCCTGAAAGATGTATGTCTAACCTGAGCAGTTAGTGTTGTTAAAAAGTCTACAAAACTGCTTACCCAGGCCATGAGAAACAGCCAAGTATGCAGCTTTTACAACCCTTTTTACAAAGGCCAGTGTCTTAAAGGGAGAATTTGTTCTGCTGGAGAGCAGGGATACATCCTCCTCTTATCCTCCACTACAGGAACAGATGAAGTCATCTTCTAAGTTGCATTTTAACGCAACAGCCAAACATGACATCATAGCCCTATTTTCATGTTTATTTGTTTCTTATCTTCTTCCAACTCAAGCACTGGAGAGAAAGGAAACGTTCAATGATGGGATTAAACACAATATCTGGATTCTATTAATGCAGAGCTATAAATGTAACTTCTGTACTCAAGCTAGAGGTGGAACACAGGATTATATGATATCATTATCATGATAAATGATAAGCTTTTCTTGGCACATACCTAAACCTGCATTCTGTAACTTTTGGTGATGTGCAGATCTGGTGAAAATGTGTAATTACATGCAATGTGTGGAAGAACATTTTGATGTGGGTTGCACTTCAGACCCCTTCCCTGAGTGGATGAATCTGAAGATTGTGGGTGCATTGAAAGAGTATTCAGAAGGAACTCTGGTGAAGACTGTTTTCTGAGGATATGAATTATCTACTATTGGCATATCTTCATCAGCACAATGTTGATTTTGCAGATTTAAACTTTGAAATCTAAACATTGATTTGAAACCTAAACGTGGAGCCGGACCTTCTAGCTGAGCATATGTATCTAACATTAATACATCTGAAAAACTCCTGCAAAATCCAACTAGACACATCTGACTTTTAAAATACTATTTCAGACTTCACAGGGTGACTCACAGATGCACAACATATTTTAGCATGTTTTTCTGCATTTTCATTAAAAAGAGAGGCAAGGGTAGGTCTTAACTGTCTAAGCTTTGACCTGTCATTGAGAGACTGTAAGTTCAAATAAAGAAGATGAAGTGATCACTATTCATCCTGTGATGCACAACACATTTTTTATTTTAATAAACTTTTATATGGATAATGTGTGTGCTTGTGTGTGTATTCTGCACCTGTTCTTTTTCCTGTTCCTTTTCTATACATGTGGTTTATGCTGTTAAAAATCCCAACAATGTCTTTCAGTTTTAATGTGAATAATAAGATTCTGGCAAAGGTTTTTACTTCTGTAGAAACTATTTCAACTTCCAATTGGATTTCAATGAATCCAATTTCAGAATTTAAGGATTTTTTTAACAAAGCAAGTAAAATATTTGAGCAACAACCCACTGTCTTTGTGTCACTCTAGCTATTCATACAGCTGCTAAGATTTTGGAGGACCTATGCCATTTTCTTTACTACTCCTTTAAGCTACGCCCATACTAAGAACGCCTTTGTAAAAATTAAATTTTGTTTGAAACAAAATTCAAATGAAGAAAAATGTATACATGTTATTGTATCTTACGAATAAAAAAGTTGGAGTGAGTTCTTGATTACATTTGCATTCAATTCCATAAATAATGGAATGCCCGTTTGCCACAATACATATTTTACATCTTTGCATTACAACATTACAATGTCACAATGTATTGTTAAATCCTTTTAATATTTCTTTTGTACTAACAGCAGGCAGTTATTTTAATAAGGTTACCTGAAGTGCCTTTACAAAGACAATGTAACATAATGCTTTGCAGTATAAGTCAAGTATTCAGTACACTACACTACTGATTGTACTGTATTCTTGCCTTATATATTGAATTTGTGTTTTCCTTGGAGCTGTGTCTGCTGTGACTGGTGTGGCCGACCTGTTCAGGGGCAAAAGGTAAATTTCTATCTTTTTGCTGGACAAAAAGTAAACTGTGAATATTAATACGCATCATGTGTCATGAAAATATCTTCAAATATCACACTGTGATGTTTTTACCATACTAACCAGCCCTAACTAAAGCCCATTTTAGTCTATGTCTCTCGATAATCACTGTCAAAACAGACAAACTGACAAAAACTCAATTTATGTCTACAAGTATGGTAATCCTGTGCATGTCATTGTATTTGTTAACAATCTGTTTGTCATATGCAATCGTGTGACTCTTTGGCCAATACACCACATTTCCTCCAGCAGTCAAACAGAACAAGCACACAATCTTCTATAAAGTGGAAATGCTAAACTAATGTGTGTGTGCATGTGTGAGTGTGTGTGTTTGTGTGTGTGTGTGTGTGTGTGTGTGTGTGTGTGTGTGTGTGTGTGTGTGTGCATGTGTGAGTGTGTGTGTGTGTGTGTGTGTGTGTGTGTGTGTGTACATATGTCTGTCAAGTAACTCCACAGCCAGTCATCATAACGCTCTCCCCCTTTGTGCACATGCTTGAGCGCGTGCCTGCATGCACACACACCGTGATAAATGGGGGGTCTCTAGTGTGTCCCTCTCTCTTCGAAGCTAAATTCGTTGCAGATTTCCATGTGTGCAGGGGCTGGCTGCAGGGTGAGCATGAGGCTTTGTGGACTCTCGGCTTGCAGTCAGAGAGAGGGGGTCCCAACAGGACCCAAAGGAACACAGCTCCAGGCTAGAGACCCAGCAGCACAGCTGTTCACAAAGCAAAGCCCAGTAACCTCTTACAGAAAGTGTTCCAGAGCATGCACAGGAACCTTCTACTGACGTCTCCGCATGCAGATATCATAGTGGCACAATGCTTAAAGGCTCTCAAAGGAACAGTCTTGTGAAAAAATCGCATTTACACAATTCTCCCCTAATCCCAAACGTGGTCAGCGTTAAATCACAGGGAGTTTGTTCTTTAGTTTTGCACTGGAGCTACAAAGCTAATGTAGCTAACTAGTGATGGAAGCTTACAGCCACCAGCTTAGCATCATGCAATCTGTGTAGAGTTGTTAGTCTTTTTTATGTGGTTTAAGTGGCTTGCTTAATGTGATTTTTATATAATGTTTTGTAATGTTGTATATAAATAAAACATATTGGTAAAATAAAATATAAATGTAGCTTATGCAAAAGTTATGACACATTTTAAATTTTATGTTTGATTTTTTTTTCAGTATGTGAGACCGTGCACTAAAATTTGCCAAAAAATGCCCCATTTATCGCATTGTAGAGAATGTGTTCATTTATTTTCACTTAGAAAACAAACATGAACAAACTTGCATTTGACTGTATACACAGAGAGAAGACAAAAGCATGACTAGAAAAGGTTGGAAAAACTGTTACGTTCCTTTTTTGCTAAAATAAAGTTAGCTAATAAACACTAAATACTGTGTGCTGTGGACTGACTTTTTAAACCACTGTTTCAAAAAAAGCTGCACATTTGAGTGTCCTGAGAAACATAAAAAAACTAACTAATAAACAATTTGACATCATGTATTCAGTTTTATCCTGTTCAACTGTTTCTTTTATCCTGGATCATTTTTTTTCAATGGAATGCAAAAAGCAAGTGCAAACTGTGCATGTTTATGACAGGTTCTTAGCGTATATCGCAATGTTAGCATTAGTTAGTTGTTACTAGTTAAGACCTGACTTACAGATTTGTGGCACAACCAAATTTAATAAAAGGATAGTTTGAAACTAATCACTGAGACCTGAGTTCAGTGGTGGACAGTAACTAAGTAAATGTAATTCATTGCTGGACTTAAGTAGTTTTTTTTAGTGTATCTGTACTTTACTGAAGTATTTCTAATTTGGGTGACTTTTTACTTTCACTCCACTTAATTTCAAAGTCAGATATCTTACTTTTTACTCCACTACATTATGTGAAATCTGAAACTTCAAAATGAAAGAAGCGTGAAGGAAGAACACCAATCAGGGCACAGCGCGCACTTTGTTTTGACCTGTTGGACATACCGACCCAGTGCAAGCATACGGTTCAACATCGCTTCCTACATAAATGATCAAAGAAACTCTTGACTCTAACTTTTTGTAAATAGACAACAATATAGAAATATGTACACATATGCAGCTGTGACTGCAGTGTCTTTTATCTGAATTTATACAAACACTATTTCATTTTATAGTTCATTTGTTTTTGCTAGTTTATGTTTATGAATAGAGACCTACAGATGCAATAAAGGAAAGTAAAACTAACTTGTGATCCTGAGTTTAAATCAAGTTTCTATTCAATTTAAACATGTAACTAAGTTACAAATCTTAACTTTTTTTGTTTCTAAAAGGTTATTTCAGAGCCACTTGATTCTACCTAATGAAAAATGTTTGCCTTTAGTGTTTTGTGCTTATGATCATTTTAATAGACAATAACGTGGTTGGGATAGTGTAGTGGTTAACACCTCTGTCTTTGACACTGTAGACTGGGGTTCAATCCCCACCTGGTCAAACACCCTACACTATACCAATAAGAGTCCTTGGGCAAGACTCCTAACACTACCTTGGCCTACCTGTGTAAAATGATCAAATTGTAAGAGTGTCAGCCAAAATGCCATAAAAAAAAAAAGATCAGCGTCAGACTAATTAATGACATCCTATTAAAAATATTGGTTTACCAAGAGTGACACTGGAGGCTTTTTTTTTTTACCTAAAATGAGTTAATGAAGCAAGTCTTGTTACAAAAATGGTAATAGGACATTAGAGGCATAATTTACCTTTTAGTACTTTTACTTTTGATACTTAAGTACATTTGAAGGCAAGTCCTTTTGTACTTTTACTCAAGTGGAGGTCTACAGGGAGACTTCTACTTTTATTGGAGTAATATTTTACCTTGGGTATCTCTACTTTAACTCAAGTACATGATTTGTGTACTTCATCCACCACTGCCTGAGATTATGTAACAACCTAACATGGCAAATTTGTGATGATTTAGTTTGCACAATGTTATTTGTTACTTTACAGAAATAGTGAAGAGCCACACACTTTACAGAAAGAATAAATTTAGACACCAAACATGCCTTGACTTTGGGATGTAAACTATTCATTTATTATTCTACAGTGAAAGAGGAGCATCTCCTGCTGCTGCATCGAGACTAGTAATGCAGTGCTGTATAGCGCTTTACGCACTGTCGAGAGTGAACTTAATCAAAAATAACAGGCAACAAACTCACTGCATCTGGAGTAAATCACTACACTGTTGGCTGGCAAGTTTATTTGGAGAGGCAAATACAGACTCCAGCTCATTATGGCCTATCAGAGGGCTTCCACTAAGTGTACCTTTTCCCCTTTTCATTTTATTGCATGGTTCTGGGCAATCCTGCCTGTCATGGGTATAGTAAAGATGTCCTATGCGGTAAAACCCCTTTAACTTATAAGAACAGCTTATTTTTAGATCCGCATGGGTAACTGGGCAGGATCAGGCTGATGAGCTAACCACAGAGCACAGTATTGATTAGACCTGCTTTTATGCATCAGGAATGGTTAGGTATTGATAGTTTTTACAGAGATATGGCCAGAGAGAGCTTCCACATGATTGAGGATAGAGTCTCTCCTGGACCCCAGCTTGAGCTTTTACCCAGCAGTACAGAGGAGCAAGCCAGGAAAGATGTGCTGAAAGCAAACATTTATGCCAAAAAATAAAAAATAAAAAAAAATTATATATATATATATATATATATATATATATATATATATATATATATTACTTTATTTTATATGAGTTATACAAACTAAATGCCATTTATGTTATTAGGAACTCAAACAACACTGACATTATTATAAGCTCAAAATAGCTAACTGGAAATAACATTAAAAAGGTTCTAATTTTGAATTTAGCCGAGAGTTCAGCTCCACTGAGTGTTTGTCCCCTCTCACTTGTCTTCCCAGAGGAAGTCCAGTTTCTGCCAGGGCATTCCTCCCTCCGCTTAAACTCTGATTTACTGATCCATTCCGTGGTGCAAAGCTCGCCTAGTGAAGGCTGAGGAAATCTGGTCCTTGTTAATGCGATCATTTTATCACATTTTTAAAGTAAAAGTAAAAAAATACAAATAAAAAAATAACCAGATGTGCCTCAATCACAGCATCTGGATGCAAGAGATTTTATTTTGACCAAAAAAGCCCATCTGTGTCTGCCCTGAAGGTGACTCCTGGCAAGCACTCATGCTTTTCCTCCTCTCCCTCTCCCTGCGCAGAGCGGATAATAAAAGTTTAACCCTTAGCATGTTTCCTCTACAGTGCAGCCCTCACATGAATGAACTAAAGACAATAGCTAATAAACAAAGATACAGGATGACAATGAAGTATAATCAATTTAAAAAGCACTGTTTTGATTCTGTGTAGGCCATTTAATTTGTGTCACTCTTAATAATGAAAAAGGGTCCTAAGTGGTTTTGTCTTAGATGTATGGTTCTAGGAAATACAATCTTAATATATAACTTATATACAACCTTAACATTATGTTGAGAACCTTCCACTGAAATATGTTTAGGGAACCAAAAGTGGTTATTTTATGGCACTTTGGCACTTTGTTTTTCAGTGTACAGTGTAAAGTGTCAGTGATCTTTAAACAGCTCTGTGAATAAGTTAAAGTATTCTTATCATGGAAAACTGAACTTTTCCTCTTTCTTACAATAAAGGACTCGTAGTATGCAAACATTTTAAAATGTACCATTCACTCTCCACTCCATGCAGTCTGTTCAGAAAACTAGGCTATAAAACAGCCCATTTTGAATTTACTTTTTCTGTGCAGTCACAAAAACAAACTCATTTACATAGCAGTTTAGTTCAGCCCATTCATGCTTAAGTTTCAGCCTGGACCGCTTTTTAAATGAGGCACAATACAGGGCAGTCAGTCCAAACAGAAATCATTTATGTGTATTAGTCCTAAAGGCACAGTATAACCAACCTATTTAATTCCAGCAATAAAGGGAGGCTCAAAAATGATCATGTGCATATGAATTATGATTGGTTTAGGTTCTAATAAGGTTTCAATTAAACTAAACAGAGGATCTAAAAACAGAAACACAGTGCTAAATCTGAGCTTGTATGCAATGACACTGATTATTTCATGCATGTTCCCCATGGTCAGTCGCTTCTGTCTCACCCACTTGTACCCACAACTGAGCAGAAAAAAAACAGGAAGGCAGAGAGGGAGGCTGGACAGAAGCTTCCAGATGCTGAGCACAGAGGATGTCCTGGGCAAACATAAGAGAGGACGAGAGAGGCTACAGAGGCTAGAGAGAGGAAGGAGAGGGCCAGAAACCTGCACTGTTTTGAAATCATCAACCTCACAAAAGGAGGAACAACTCCATTTATAAATAAAGAGCTTTTTCACACTTGCTCACTATTCCTCTGCTTCAACTTTCAGCAATATCTCAGTCTGTTCCATGTGATTCATTAGAATTTTTCTTCTGCTTTGTCTTAGATGTGAGGCTCTACATTGACATAATCTTTATTTACTACGGTTCCACTTACTGGGAAAGAACAATATCCTTTCTCATCCGTGCTCATGCCCCACTCTCTTTCCGCCACTGCGATGGAACTGCAAGGAGTTAACCAGAACAAACCAAAGGAAACATCCTGAGCAGAACTCCAGGTCTGTGTCCCAGCGTCCTTTTCCTACTAAACACACAGGCACAGACAGACTGAGACAAACACACACACACACAAACACACACACACACACACACACACACACACACACACACACACACACACACACACACACACTGTCCCAGCTTCAAACATTCCATCTCTATTCCATGGAGTGTACTTCAGTTAACTCACATTTATGCACTTTCCATGATGTAATAGCAGAAGAGAATGACTGTTTTGGAAAAGCAGAGCTGAATATTCTCTCCAACAGTTTCTTAGGTATGCTCTCCAATTCTCTAAATAACTGCTCTTAACAAGATTTTCAATAATAATAAGTAAAAGTAAAACTGGCCAAAAGATAATCCACTTGCATAAGGAAGCGAAACGTCCAAGAATAACAAGTTAAAAACAGAATTTATTTGAGCACATAAGAACTTTTTAAGACTTAAAAATCATTAAAATAAATGTAGAAACAGGGCCTCTAAGAACCATACAAGACCTGGTAGACACACAAAAATCAGATAAACAGTACTTAGAGCTTTTATCTTTGAGAGAGAGGAGATAATTAAGCTCCACTCTTGTTTCAGATCTAAAAAAACATCCACAGATGTGTCTGTCTACCCTTCCACTGTAAGAAGGAAACCAATCACTAATGGTCTGAAAGGATGTGTAGGTGCTAAGAAGCTGTTACTGAGAAAAATAAATAGACAAAAAAGAAGAACATGATCCAAAAAAACAAAAAATAAATAAATAAATAAAAAAACAATCAGCTCATGTTCTCAAAACATTGGACTGAACACCCCACACCTTAACATACCTGAATGTGTTTGGGATTACTTGAATCATAAGAAAAAAGTGCAACCAACTTCTAAGCCTGAATTTTGGAGGTACAGAAAAATCTCTCTTTCAAAAACAAAGAGCAAGTCTTCCAAAAAGAATGAAAGCTATACTAAAGGCAAAGTGCTAAATCACTAAACACTGAAATGTTTGATTCTTATGTTTAGTTCTTTGTAAATATCTATTTAATGTATGTTTTCTGTTTTTTTTCCTGATGCTGAAGATTGAATAACTTGTATATAATGGCTGTTTTGAGGGGACATTAAATAAATGAGGATTGGTCTCTGGCTTTTGCTGCAGCACTGAATATTTGTACACTGTAAAATTGTTCAAGGATTAATACATCGCTGAGTATTTTCAATTTTAGTTTTTTTTAAAAAATGACTCAGTTCTACTTTAGTCATTCACATTGAGCTACAAATATTTTTTCTGCTTTGCAAATAGTCACACCACTCCATTTTATTACACTCCAAAAGTGCATCAATAAGAGAACAGCATTGAACAAACATAATTTCTTATACTGATAGATGCTGAGTTTATTAAATGCTTCTACAGGGATCTCAGTACCTCAGTAGTTTTTAGCATGTCTCTTCTTGACTCCTACTCAAGTTGGTTTTTGGCACTTTGGCATTTTGGAGATTAATTTAACAACACTATTTTTACTTCAAATTAGGTTTAGACTACTTTACCCACCTCTGATTACTGAACAAGCAACTGCAGCTGAGTGTATCCCTTTATTAAAATTCTTAGAAGAGCACTTCTTATGCAACAAGGACATTTTCTCTTTAGGAAAATAAGATTACACAAGCATCATTTTTCATGCACATATTTGTCATGCATATGCCAAAAGACACATAACTCAAAATAACCACAGCAAATCTTTGGCCTGATTGGCAGAGTTTTCGTTAAGTGCTTCATTTATGCTTAAGGCACAACTCTTCACTGCCAAAAAGCACAATCTCTTCTTTCTCAGAGTCCACTCTTTACATAAAGCCTGGAGTAGAGCTACAGTTCTATAATACTTCACCAGCAGAGTATCAGATTTCTTATTGTTCCACTCTGCAGACGTGAGGCTCCCTCCTCCCCTCTCCTTTAATTAGCCCTGTCTCCTACACTGTGCTGCTCTCAGGGGCCGAGCCACTCGCAGGAAGGACCCTCACCACAGCACACACACCGCAGCCACAAGTGTAGTGCCAATTCCATGCATCTGAACTCAACTAACTTTATTCATATTCCAGAGGCAGCATGTACACTTCAGTCGCACAAGCAGAGAAGTGGCATTAGGGCTGCACAGTGTAACACAGTATTTGTTTATTCTTAGCAAAATATTGCCTTTTGTCGTATTGATATCACAAAAGTAAAAATACGCAAACAAGCCTGTTACAGTAATAAAGCACTAAAATTTTCATTGTGTGATGTGAATATCCTGAACATTTCCAGATGAAATTCTTTTTGATCAACCAAATGTAAATACATTAGGTCAAAGTAATGCAGGCATATCTTTAACCATCATCAAAGAGTTTTTTAAAGGGCCTGTATTGTGGAAAACTATTTTTTTCATTAAAAGTTTGATGTAAACAGTGTTAAGAGTTTCATAAACAGCTTTCCTTCAGTCCTTATGTGGAAAAAAAGATGCAAAAACCCATCTTGAAATCTTGACATCACAAAAAACTGTACAACAAAAAAAGTAACAAAAAAACAACCTGTTGAAAATTTAGGAGAAAATTTCCATGGACCTCAGAGAAAAAAAATAAAATACAAGAAAAGTGTAGGATAAGTGCCTTTAATGCATAGCAAGGCATCAGTGGCATCAGATCAGTACTCATATCAGCTTATGCTCTGAGTTCAAGCATCGGAATCGGTTCTGTCCATATTACTCATCTCACTGAGAGATCACAGACCGAACAGGTAGTGGATCACACTCACAGCAGGAATAAAGGGGAAAAGATGTGCAGTGCATGTGACGAGATGGTTAGATGAGAGAGCTGGACAGAGAAGGGAGAGAGGGAAAAGGAAAACAGAATTGAGAGGAAAAAGGAGCAGAAGTCAAGGTCCTGAATGACTGCCAGGCTGCAGGCAGTTCTGCTCTGAATTATCTGCATGGCTGCAGTGCACATGTGTGAGAGAGACTTACATAAACGTGTGGTAGGAATATTAAACGCCAGCCTCATCGTTTAAACACGCCACCACCGCCATGACTTTCTGTTTGTTTTCCCTAAAATGGGCTTAAATGGCAGAAACAGAGTAGCTATCTCTACCAAACCTGAGACACACTCAATTAACACAATGACATGCACAGAAACAAGACCTCAAACTTAATGCAATTTGAAGGGCAAGATTTGGGCTGAGCTGAATAATACATGCTATAGGGGCTATATATAGCATTTTCAGGTGTCTGGATTCTACAGTAGACCTGATTTTAAACATATTTTTGATTTTAAACATAGACTTTAAACATCATGATGTTTAATCATTTTCTCCAACATCATCTGCTCCAATTTCACTGTAACAAACAATGTACAGTAACAACTCTTCCCTATCACATTAACACAAATGGGCAAGCAAAACTGCTATAGGTTGAATAGAGTCAGCCACACAATACCTGCCCAAAAGTATGCAGACAAACTAGTAGGTTTTGCCATTTCACCTTTCTAGTAAGCGATTTTGTCAAATTTCTCCCCTGCTAGAGCTGCCCTGGTCAAGTGTAGGTGCTGGTATTGTGACGTAAAAAGGAGGTCTAGGAGCAACAAGAGCTCAGCTGTATAGCAATATGACATACATGCTCACAGAACTCACAGAACAGGACTAGCAAGTGATGAAACTCAAAGAAAAAAATTCCATGGTTGTAACATTTGAATATCTTGTTAAATTTGCTGTGTAACAAATGACCAGCCTGCAGAGAGCTCTTCTGGGAGTCAGTTACTGCAGCAAATGGGAGGGCCAACTCCATCCATGATCATGTCATATAGGTCAATGTGTTAATGGCTGTGACATTGCAACTACGATGAATCTGGCTTAGTATCCATGCAGAATGGGGAGTACATCATTATTTTTTATGTTCAGATAGTACATCAAACTCTTTATTTAGGGAAATTCATTTTTCCATGATATAGCTCCTTTAAAAATGTTTGCATCTGCCAATGGTGTCCATAAAATTTAGGCAAGCAGACATTAAATCCAAAAAGTTGATCTGCACCAACAAACAAAAACAGATATCACAGATATGGAAAAACTGAGGTGCACTCTTGAACCTGAAGAAAAACATCTAGCATGGCCTCACCGAGGCATCACAGTGCTGGAAAGGCTGGTGTCTGTTTTCGATAAGGGGCTCAGCTGGGTGCTGTCAAGGTGAAGAGCATCTGTTGTGGAAATCAATTATTATACCTCTGCTCCCCAGGTGCTGTTTTATATGCTACTATTGGCAGACAGCTAGAGCTCCCCAAAGGCTCCTGTTCACAAGTCTGCCCTACTACAGAGATCAGCTTGATGTGTTGGAGTATACACATGTGGAAAAAACCCTTCAGGGTCAAGCAGTGGAGGCCAATGACCATTTCAGTCTATTTTACACATCATAACTTAACTGATCATTACATTTTTACTATTCCTATGCCACAAAGTTAAAAAAGTTAACTCTTCACTGCACCAAAATATCAAGCTTCACATAAACTTTAATACAGCATAAACAAAACAAGGACTTGTGAGCACAAGGGTGCCATGGATAGTGCATCTGGAATATTAAATAGGTGACATAGTCCGGTACAGCTGCCATATTTCATCACTGTCAAGTCAAAACCTCATAATGTAACATAAACTGTGTGAATATTTCGTGCTGGATGCGCCAACAGAAAAAACTGGCCTGGAATAAACTCTAGTTATCTTTGATTAAAAGTCAAGAGGGTTTTTTTTTCTCCTGGAAGGTTGTGATGTGATGATAAATATAGCAAACTTCTCAAAGTAAACTTATTTATCTTACATACAGTTCTACCTACATATGGAAACCGGCCTTAGCTGGACCTACCACAGGCTTTCATGATGGCAGTGATACACAAACATTTAAGCAGAAACCAACTTTACTCCCTCCAATTACTCTGACATTGTCATGCACATTTTCTTTCTATGACTCAGATGTTTCATAAACCCTCCAACAGGCTCCAATTCAGATGTACACAGTACAGCCCAATCCATACACATGCAGCAAAAGAACGTAACAAAACCTACTTGAATATTCTTTCCTTGTTTTCTGTTAATTAGAATTAAATCGTAGTTCTTCACTATTGCTTGAGTTTATGGCTAAATTTCTTTCAGGATGAAGTATCTATCTATCTATCTGTCTATCTATCTATCTATCTATCTATCTATCTATCTATCTATCTATCTATCTATATATATACATATATACATATCTATCTAATAAAGCATTCAAATTCAATTTGGCTATTCTATTTGTTCACAAAAGTTACAGTAAAACACACTACTGCATTGGCTTTAGGAAACGACAACAAAGAAACTCCCACTGACTTCCTCTGCATTATATAATGGAGTGTGCTATAGCCAGTACATACGTCTGCCTAGGAATAAACAATAGACAGGAAACATTACACGAAAGAAATGCCTTACTTGGACTCTAATTCTCTCAGCCCCACTGATGTGGTAATTGCCAGGGCAATAAGATCAGGTTATAAAAGCATTCATGACCTAAAGATACCATATTTTAGGATGATATAACAATATCATGATTACATGAGACTATATATATAGTATGTATATGTTTTGCAGTATGTGAGTTTCAGGATATGTATATGTGTAAATCAACTAAATCAAAGGTTACTGCTGGGTAATAACCACTGAAAGAGAACAGGCTGCATGTGACCCCTCCATATAAAGAGATGTACTAATCATATAGAACTACAATGATTATTTTTCACTCAGGTGGGCTAGCTCGCTTTAAAATAACGTGGTAGCACAAAAAGAGATTAAAGTAGTGAAACCTGCACTGACTCAACAGCTTCAGAAATCGATTCCCAGAAGTAGGTCAACTATGCTGAAACTAAAGAGGATGCTAAGCAGACTTCACTAAAGAAGGAGGAGAGCTGTACAAACTCATTAAAACCGCACAATTGACCAGGTTATGATCAGGTTCGGCGGTGTAACGCAGGTTAATCTGAACCACAGCTGGTCTGTTTACTGAAGAAACAACACTTAGCTCTTACCTTAGCTGACAAGAAGTGGCATTTGTGTCAGCAGTAGAGGTCTGGATGCTGGAGGCTAAAGGGCTCAAAGGACACGCAGTTTTTTCCAAAAAGACGCTCGAACGTCCCCAGCGGCAAACAAAGTGCTCATCCAATGAGTGATAGTGGAGCTCCAGAGCATCTAGAGTGGCGTGCAGCCGTCTGCTTTTCTCACTAGTCTACAGAAGGAGAGCAAAGCAGTGACAGGCAGCACTGAAGGACAGGGAGGGGGGGTGGAGCACTGTGGGCTAAATGGACCCGTACAGCCCTTCTTATCCTGCTTTGTCTAACATCTGTCGCGCTACAAGTTCACAGCTGGACTTCAGAATTACAGTATTTACACAAGGAACGTAGCGACGCCTGCTTGAGTATTTCCCCCTGAACATTATTTATTAGAATTCAGTCATAGCACTTCACTGTTACTTGAGTTTATTTCTAAGAAAGTATTCAGCTGCGCTCAGCTTTCTTATTTGTTGACAACAGTTATAGTAAAATTCATTAAACAGCTTAAAGTAAGGAAAGGCAAGGTTTACTTCAGTCATTTTACTGGTATTTTAATGGTTATTATTACAATAGCATTAGACTTATTTAAGGAGGAACTCTAAGTACTTAAAGAGTAAATAGCTTTTAGTAAAGAGTTAACCTTTCAGTGTCAATATGACATTAAATGGTATTAAATAAAAACTTGCGTGTATCCTGCCTTCCGCCCGAAGACTGCTGGGATAGGCTCCGGCACTCCCCTGCGACCCTGACGGAGAAGCGGCTTAGAAAATGGATGGATGGAATGGATAAAAACTTGCAGTTTATTATGTCAGACACATTATTGTTGTTGTTTACAATTGGCATCTTAATTAACATTTAAAGGGTCCATATATATATATATATATATATATACCAATCAGGCATTAACATCATAACATGACCACTGAGGAGCAGGGTAATTATCTCTGGAGGTCCACTTATAACATTTGTGTCGTTTGAAATTCAACAAACAGCTTAGTTTCCATAAACGGACGGTATGGACTGAGAGGTAACAGCACGTTTTAAAGCTTTGACAGTGATACATCAAACTCTTTTATTGCAAGAGAGTGAGAAAAAAATTATTTTCATATATATTGATATTGTCCTTTAATACTACAACTTTTACACTGATGACCAGGTTTGGACAAAGTTTTACACTCAAAAGTTCAGATATATCCATGTTCATATGTGTAATATGTTTGCGTTAGACTACATCTCTGTCTTGTATTTGCTACAGTCAGATGTGACAAAGATTCTGCTTGCCTGTTTCTTGTTACAGAGTCAAAAATAAGAAAAGTCATTCATGATTAGTCAAACAGAGTCTAAATGTCTGTAACATAAAAAGCATTAGAACATGAGGATCTAAAAATAGCTACTGAGAGAATGATTACTTGAGAAAGAGTGGGCACAATGCTGATAAGTGAAGTTTCGGGATATGTGCTTTTCCTACTCATTATCTGTTTATTAGAGATAAACATGTCAAATACAGGACACTATTACTGCTTATGCAGAACATCCTTACACAGAAAAGGAAGAGACAACGGAAATGATGCTTTCTCTTTTAAGAAAAGATAAACTCCTGGTTTATACTCTGGCAAGCCTCTCATTATTTTTTTGCCATTGTTGGGGAAGTTGGAAAAGTCATTTAAAACAGTTTTGTGTATGCCTTACTCATAACATTGGAAACCACAATTAGATAAAATGATGTGAGACATTATTTTAAGAGTATCTTACGGGATATTAAATAACAAATACCAGTTCACCTACTGAAGATAAAAATTCATAGACACTTAATTCTACATAACCAGCAGTCAGTAACATGACTCTACGTTGTCTATGCATGTTTGTGTTGTTTACAATGGCATACCTGTTCACAGATGGTATTTGGGTTTTAATTGCATCTCAAAGTTATCATGGAGAGTTGGAGGGAATGCATGATAATGGTACAAACGAAAGTAGAAACCTCTGACCGCAGCTTCAACTGACCTAATTGCCAAGTATTGCTACATGAGCTACTGACCAGAACGTGCAAAATAGTTTAGCCAATCTTTCTCGCATACCTAAAAGTTATCTCATAGAAATTGGTACGAGTAAAACATCTGGGGCTTTTTTCCTCACATAGTAAACTATATACCCAAAAGTTTGCTCATCCAACGTTTTTTGTCCAAAATCAAGGATATTAATTGTTTGCTGAAGCAACAGCCACTTCTCTTCTGGAAAGACTTTACACTAGATGTAGGAACATTGCTCTGATTTGATTGCAATCAAAGCATTAGTGAGGTCAGATACTAATGGTGGATGATTAGCATTAGTGAGGTCAGGTACTGATGGTGGATGATTAGATTCCAACCGACTCTCTAACTCATCACAGTTGTTTTGGATGGGGCTCCATCACTCCACAGTGCACAGTTCCACTGCTCTGCTACCCATTGTCATATCCCTTTATGCCCTGCCTGTTATTGGGCATGGTGCAGCTACTCCAGAGTATCTCATTCTATTGACCATGTTTCTATGTAAATTATATAAGCTGTATGTGCACAGCTGAATGCCTGTGTCAGCAATGTGTTCACCTCAAAGTAGCTGAATTTAATAATTAGAAGGGCCAGTGACATAGTATGCCTCAAACTATTGTTCCACGTCTGAATTGTTATGGAGTGTCCAATTTCTAAGTGCACGGCGAGGGCGCCCTCTAGAGGGCAAGATCAAAAGTTTATATTAGTTCATCTCTGGTCCATGGAGGCCACAGCCCAATACACATCTGATTTAATTCAGCGAGTAATTGTTGTATACGAGGGGTATACATCGTATAACTGTATACGAGGGGTATTCTATTGTTGGAGAGCCATAGCTCTGCATGTCTAGTCACCTCTGTTTCAACACATACTGGGTGTGTTAGAGTAAGCTTTACAACAGCGTTTCTCAACTCCAGTTCTATAGACCAGTGGTTCTCAAACCCACAAGTCCACTGGGCAGTTTGTTTTTGTGTTTTGATACACCTAATTCAGCTCCTAAAGAAACTGATCACTGTTTATGAAAAGCGTGAAATTGGGCAGCTCTGCTTTAAAATGTGCCTCCACGCCTAACAGCCAAGGACCTGATCAGCCTTTTACATACTGGCATTGCCAGGCAAATTCAAAATACAACACATACCATCAGAAGCATAAATGTTACATTTGATTTTGAAGCCAAGCAGCACTGTCTGACACTGGGGCAGCTTGAAACTCCAGAGTGATACATGTAGCTCCCCAAAGTGGGCTGCAGGGGGCAGCAGTGGGTCACAGCCTCGGCGTGTCTCGAGTGACGTCAATTTAAAACCCGTATGTACACTTCTGGCATAGGCTAACGTCTGCACGTGTTGTGTGTGTGTCTGTAGAGAATAGACTTTACGTTTGTTTTCATTTATAGAGTAGTCTTTTCATTTATGACCGACAGGCGAACCTGAGGCAAGTGTCCGTGTTTTGATTCGTATACAGTGTGTTACCACAAACTGAGTGAAATGAGCAGAACTTCATAAGTGCCCGTAGTTAGCTTAGCGAGCTACCACCGCTAACGACAGTAGCAAGTAATTGACTTGGTCGAAGCTAAAGCTCTAGCATTTCCTTTTCTAGTAATTTTTAACATGGCAGTGGCAATGCAGGAGAAGGGCAGAGGGCTGAGATTTGCCGAGCAGCAGCTGCTCCGCCACGGCTGGGAGCATGGTGAGTAGCTTATAGGCAGTAAGTAATGTTTGGACTTGCTGGTGCGTTTGATTCACAGAGCAGTGAGTGGATAACACGCTTTATCTCATGCTCCTTAGGAAAGGGCCTAGGAAAAGGCGAGAACGGCATCTCCGAGGCAATCAAAGTCAAAGTGAAATGTGACAAGAGAGGGGTAAGGAAGGATTAATTCTGTGACTTGCTTCCGTCTACACTATATGTCCAAAAGTTTATAGACGCCTCTTCTACGTAGTAAAAAGCTACTTTAAGGTGCACCCGTTGCTGAGACAGACACACAAAGCTTGTATAAACTTAGTAGAAAAAACATCCTCATATGAGCCAGTGTTTACTATGCCCAATGCTAGTTGTTGACTAGAGGGGTGTGAAGCCCCCCAACATTGGCCTGTGGAGCCACATTAGGGACTGAGCAGAGCTGGAGTGGTTGTGATCCAAAAATAATCATCCAGCATCAGTACCTGTTCTCACTAATGCTTTTGTGGCTGAATGCAATCACATGCCCACAGCAATGTTTCAACATCTAAGGATGTGGAGGCTTTTACTGCAGCAAAAGGGGTAATCATTCTCTGCCCTTTATTTCAGAAGAAATGTTGGAAGAGCAGGTGTCAACATTTTTATGGACATATGTTGTAGCAGAGCTGATTTCTCACAGTCTTTCAAAGAATGTAAAATCAACACAAAAGCAACTGTGTAAAATCGTGAATTGTGTGTTTATGGTTTTCTCGCAGGTTGGCCATAAAGAAGGTGAGCAGTTTACGTTTCACTGGTGGGATCACGTGTTTAATAAAGCCTCTTCCAATTTGGCTGTGGAGTCAGGTCAGGTCAGTGCCTTCCAAAAGAAAAACACATGCCACACAATTAAGATTTAGTACACTTTAGACTCTACAAACTCCTGTGTTCACTACCAGGACTAGAACCTGTAACAATTCACTACAGAATTTATCCTTCAGGTTTGTACATAGCTGCTGTGCAGTGTATTAAGTTTGAGCATCTTTCACTGTGGGATAGGATGGTGTGGTGCTGAAGAAAGTAGAAGAAGAAGAGGAGGAGGGAATGATCTCAAATAAGAAGCCACGCAAAGCCAGCTTAAACAAGTCTTCACTCTATGGATGTTTTGTTAAGGTATGGAACCTACAGAACAAAAGAATGGAAAATGTGTGATGGTTAGATGAACATCTCATCTGTTTTTTGATTGAGTGTGGTTACATGGTCTGAAGAGAAAGCTGGGAATAAGCAAAACTAAAGTTGCAAGGCAGTAACTATATACTATAACTACACTGTTAAAAATGATGATTTTCTAAGGGTATTTTAGTAAATATAGATCTCTATAGAGCCAAGAACATTCAAAGAACCATCTGCATGATCAAATGAAACTGTGAAATTGTTTTTTACATTGATGGAGAATTGGTTGTATATAGTTCTGTATGGAAGCTTTTTGAAAAGGGTTACATATAACACCAAAAAAGGTTGTGCTATTGTCACAATGTCAAGCTTGTGATAGTAGGAGAACCCTTTTGGTGCTGTAACATAGGTTTTTCAAAAAGCTTCTATATAGAACTGTATAAAACACATACTCCATAAATTTGAATAACCATTTCACCTTGCAAAAAAAATCCTTGAATCATGTCAATGGTTTTTTGAGTGTTCATTATTCTACACAGAGAAACCTTAAAGAACCATCTTTTAAAGAGTGTAATTAAAGTTAATTTAAGGAGAAAATAAATGGGCATTTAGGCATTTTGTCATAGAGAGATTAAGGGGGTGAGAAGTGTTCTTCAGATGACTTCTCAGTCCTAAGTGTAGGTATGTCACATATTGTGAGCTGTGTGATTAAGCTAATTTCACCTTTTATAATGCTCTCCTTCTGCCTTTTCTAGTCAGCCACTCTGCTCTCAGGGCAAGAACATCCTGAAAGTAGATCATTCAGCTCGGATGACAGCAGCAGCTCAGACGATGAGAAGTTAGACCTTTCCAGCACCACCAAGTGAGCCAAAGACTACCGATATAGTTTTCGCTTCACTTCCAATATACACATATTTTATAAAATGGAGCTAGTTAGTTTTGTGTGCATGGGTGTTCTACTGAAATTGAATAGGTTCTAATGGGGAAATTGATTCACCTTTCACTGAAAAAAAATGTTGATACAAGAGACAGAGGTTAAAGGCCTTATTTAGTTGTTTTATAAAGCAACATCCATTTATATGTGGGGAGACAAATACTTGTGCCCTTGTTTCCTTCATCTGGTTTGAAATATATACACGGATATACTTGATTGATCTGCTTACATGGGGAACCTTATTCAATGTGCATGTTGTTTATGTAAGGTTAGATATAGTACCAATAAACTGTTAGCACACCTACACCTCTCTGTCATCTGTATGCAGGTTGTCTGATAAAGCGTTGATGAAAGCCTGTGGAGGACGCACCGCACATAAGTAAGCACAAGACACTATTTCCTCAGATGTACAGTAATGGCAGATATGCAGTATTTATGACAAGAACATATTAGTGTTCCATGTGAATGTCTCATAATGTATAGTTTTTTAGTGTATCTAGGTGGTGTGCATGGCTTCATGACTGAATGACTGTATAAGAACATTCATGAGAAGTTTAGCGTACATAATCATATTATTTACTTATTTGTCTACCCCAGAGGTGCCAGGCATGGCTTTACAATGAGTGCCAAACTAGCCAGACTGGAGCAGCAAGAGCAGGAGTTTATGGCGAAGTATGGCAAGAAGATGCAGACAGCCAAAACCACATCTCAAAATGAAGATCCTCCATGCTCGACTGAGTCAAGTTGTATGGTGGCTAAGACAAAACACAAGAAATCAAAAAAGAAGAATCTTGAACTCTTAGACAATTGTGCCCAGGAGGGTGACACCAGTAGAGAAGTCGCTCAGATCCATCTTAATGATGCGACATCAAAAAAGCATAAGAAACGGTCAAAAGAGAAACCTTCAGAAATGCCAGATGTTTTAGTGGACAATGATGAGACGGTCAACTCTGAGAAAAAGATAAAGAGAGATTATTTTAAAAATGTGATGGTTCCTTTAGAGGAAGTGAATGGATCCATACTGCTGGATGAAGATCCTACAAAGACCTTTGAGCAGTGTGAGGGGATTGTGGCAGCAGAGATGGGTGAGACTGCACATCCACTGACAGGTGACAGGGTGTCCAAGAAGGGAAAAAAGAAAAAGAAGAAACACTCTAAACAAAGGAGTGCTTTAGAGGAAGAACTGAGTGAGAACAATGTGGTGGCCAGTGAAGACTTGGTAGATACTAAAATGAGTCATGGACAGGAGCAGCAGGAAAAAGGCAGTTTTGTGCTTCAATCTGAATGCAACAGTGTCCCAATGAAGAAGAAAAAGAAGTCCTCCAAATCTAACAGAGAGGAATCCTTAGCTACAGAACTTGAATCCCCATCTATTTTAGAATCCAGCACTATAGATATGAGCATTACAGCAGAGAATATGGAAACAGCTGCTAGAGAGAGAGAAAAATCAAAATCTAAGAAAAGGAAACTGCAGAGAGGAGGATCAGAATGAGGTGCTTGGAAATGGGATATTAGATGAACACACAGCAGAAAAAGAAGGGGGGGGGAAAGTCATGAAAAGTAGTTTAACTTATTGGATTATGTAAATTGAATACTTTGAAATCAAGAGGCATAATAAGCATCACTGGAAACAATTTTTGAACACTGCTACCAAAGTGCCTTAACAATCACTTTGTATTTATGGTCTGATGGTGATCTCTGAGGGTTCAGTGACACATTCACTCAATGATCACAGATTTGACATTGCCTTAGTGCTTTAAATGTGCTGTGACTTATGATTTGTTATGCATTGAGAACATGTATTATTCTGAAATTGGTATTATTACTTGTTCCTGCTTATATACAGCAATACGGTAGGGCAGGAGACATTAATATTAATTGAAACAAATCTACTTAGGTCCATGACCATGCTCAATGCTCTTTTGTCACAATCTATGATTCTAGTTGTGAAATGAATTGAATTTTGAAATTGGCCATCAATTAAAAATAAGCAATTTTGTTTACAAATCCCTTATGATGCATGACCCTCATTTCTTTGTTGCATGCAGATGTCCAAAAGAAATCACATCATCATGAGATTTTATTTTTTTTAACAAACAATGACAAACAAAACAAATGGCCATGACAGAGCAGATCAGGGGCCTATGTCATGAAGAAAGTTCTGCACAGACCTGGATCCTGACTAAGTTTCAGCTCACAAAACCTAAAAACTTCCTCTGTTAAGCCAGGTTTAGATACTCAGTTAACTTGAATAATCTTCATGGTTGTGTACATGAAAGCAAGACATTTATGATAAACAGTCAATTTTGGGAAACATGAGTCGTTAGCTACAGAAGCAGTGCTGTCTCCACTGCCACCACATTAGTGCCTATTGAAATTATAACTGCTTTAGATTCTAAACACATGATTAATGCCACAAATGTCATAAAGGAGAAAAAGTTACAGAGGGGTCCACCTCCATCATCCCTGATTGGTCCAAGGGTTGTTCATTGACACGAGATCCTGAAGGTAACCTGCTTTGAAGCGGGTTAACCATGCAACCTGAGTTGCCATGGTGATGTAGCCTAGTGAAAAGTGAGCCACTGTCATAAGACTGAAAATCCAGAGTTAGATGGAACTATAAGCTTAAAGCAAGAACTCTTGCCTCATGTGTCATGCCCCAGATGGATGTAATTCTGCTGAGCTCTGAAACTTGCACACAATCTAATCTTCAGCAAAACTAAAAATGTTGCCCAATTCTGGTTAATGTTAGCTTGCATGTGAACTCCACTGAATAAGTAAATAATATTTTTGGGGCACTGTGCTAGATGGGCCCCTTTATTCCATGTCTGTTGGTCCTCTTGACCCAAATGTTTAACATTACATTTTGAAATATTCTGTAAAAACCAAATCTATAAAATACATAGATACTGTTTGCCACTGGGGACAACTTCCCCATGCAGGGTGCCTCTTCTCCAAGATGCCCTATATGCTTGACATCCTTAAATTATAATAAATAAATTTTAGTTTTATGTTTGTTGAATAGGATAGTAATAGTGGGCTATTACTGATTTTTATATTTGCATTTTTGTGGAAGTGGGCAGTTAAGAAGGTCAGTCATTTGCAATTTAGGTTTTTCTTGGCCATTCCAAAGCTCTCATCTCACAGATCCATTTATTGTACATGTAACAGTAAACTGGCTTCCAGCTTTTCTGAGCATTGCTGCTATGTTTTGTGAGTACACAGCTCTCATCTGATTGCTTTGGGGGGTCAATCCAGAACCTGTGAAAGAGAGGGCTGTTGTTTAGAACAAAAAAAAAATGCACTGATGCAGGGCTGTGGCTAAATGGTGGCGATGTGATCTGAACCTTTAGTTGATTCTTACCCGTTCTCAAGTGTAGTATCAGTGGTCCAGGCCCACATTCCATTCTTTTTATGAAGTCCAATCCAGTACCCATGATATTCATCAAAATAAAAGGGAGTGTTCTGCCTGATGAATTCCTAAGTGTGCATAACATATAAGCACATAAAGGTAGTTGTGTGTAAAATGACACTGGAGGGAGTCAGACTACAAACAAAAAAGTGCACAAAATCTAATAGATACTCAACTAGATATTTAGTTCACTAGTATCCATTGACATCAACACAGGATGCTACAAAGTACTTGATACCTGTGTTTAGATTAGTAATCTAGATGAATTTGCTGTTTTTTGAAGCTCACCTGTTCCTCTATGTTGTCTATGGTTACTAGGTCTCCTCCCTGTTCAGTGCAGTACTTCTGGCTGGATGCCCACGTTCTCCACTCTGAGCCTTTATAGATTAAGTAACAGCTGGACCCGTTCTGAATCCAGTTCTTCCTACAGGACTCGCAGTACATTTCTGCAAGAGGAAACATTTAGATTTGGTTGAATAGATCAGTGTGGTGTTATGAAGGGGTCCAGATCAAGAATATGCCAAAAAGGAACTTATAAAGTGATGATGGAGATGGAGAAGTTCTCCTACCTCCATTATTTGATTGACAGAATGCACTGACAGGAAAACTGGAAAACTGTGTGATGAACCTCAGGGTGGTGTTTAGCTGATCACTCTGTACAGCTAGCTCTGCATTCTCTTTCTCCAGCGCTGCTTTTTCAGCCCGTACTCTCCAATGGGCTGCGCTCTCATTGGTGTACAGTGCCTGCAGAAGACAATTGTCACTGGTTAGGTTGTTTTAGAGCTTGACTGACACCAGCTATGTTGAACTGCCATGTGGTATAAGTGACATTTAGCTGCTGAAGTTCTCACCAAGATGGCACTGTACTGAGAAACCTGGGTGTTGTCTGTGAAGATAAAGAAAAGGAGGTCATGTATTGCGTAATGTTGGATCCAGTTTAGTCCTGGCTAATATCCTTCAATAGAATCCCCTACTGACGGCTTCATCTGTGACTGGAACACCAGGCAGAATGTGATACACTTTCAAATGGGAAGAGGCAGGACTTACTCATTACACTCATTCCCACGACACCTGCCAGTAAGAGAACACACAGCAGCCCCAAACAGGCTGTGGCCCATCTGTATGATGCAGTGTGGGATTCGACCGCATCAGCTATGAGAGAACACAACTATTATGTGATTGCAAAATTTGTTCATAGAACTGATGGTACAGCACAATCAGAAAGGCTGTTCTAACACACATCATTGGCACATCTCAAGTGGAGTTACATAATAAAATTATTTGCATGTAAGCAAATACATTCAGAGTGGTTTGGTAGGAAATGCTTTTCTATAGAAACTTGCACAGTCAGAATTGTTTACAGCGGTGGTGATAGGAACCACACATCCCGATGCATTTATTGCCTCTAAAAGCTCCCTCACACAAAGTTATTACATGAAATGATAATGAATATGCTGCTTGATGTCTGGGACGTTGTTTTGTGATCATTTTCAATTAAACTTGTGAGCTAAATATCTTCTAAAAATGTTTTTTGGGGGGGATTTTCACCATTATCAACATTACACATTAAAAACTTAGATGGCAGGTATTGGTTTACTGGTCATTTTGGGTAGTAAATGAAACAGCTATATTTGTGTTGTAGACATTGCAACCCTTGGTTCCTATCACCATTACTGTAAAGAAATCAGTGAGTTTCATTGCAATGAACCATTTCATGTCTAAATGAATTACTTCATTTACATCTTAACAATTATTTTGAAAAGAAAACCAAAAACTAGCTTTTTTGTAATTTAGTGTACTTAGTGTCTCAAAAGTGAACTAAGTAAATAAGAGTATTTTATATTATTACCCTATATGTTCAAATATACAGTATATGTCTAAAAGTATCCTGGCACTCCTTCTAATCATGAATTTAAAACACATCCATTGCTGGCACAGGCAATAAGCTACATACATACACTGTAGAACAGGACACACTAGAGCAATCTCACATAACCTAAGATTGCCTAACAACATCTGCCACAGGGGCATAAAACCGTTGAGCAGCATTCTCTGGAGTGATGTGATAAGTTGAGATTATCTTTGGGATGGGTTCGAGTGTAGTTTGTGATCCAGAACTAAATCATCCAGCATCAGTACCTGACCTCACTAATGCTCAGAGCTGAATGCAGTCAAATCCTTACAGAAGTGTTCTGACATGTAGTGTAAAGCCTTCACAGAACAGTTGAGACTGTTTGGTGCAGCAAAGGGGGAGATGAACTAGTTGTCAAAGTCAATTCTCCACATAGGAGGCGTGTTGGACAGATGTCAGGACACTTTTTTGGACATATAGTATATATGAAGCTTGGGAGAAAAAAGATCTTGAAGTCAAAGAGTCAAGCACAGTCTTGCAATTAGAATGATGTAACCTATCAACTAAAACAGCAGATCTTTCACCTGCAGGCTCAGGAATGCTTTGTGATGGAGCCTCTCTGTTCGTCTTGATTTCTGAGTACACCACTTCCTCAGCCAGCTCTGCTGCTACTCAGAGACAGAAACAGAATTGAGGCAGAACAAAAATGAATGAGGCAGAAGAATGCACAGGCTACACTTTCTCTTGTGTCACTTCATTTACGAAAGATTTTAAAATTTGTTAAATTGCTGGTAAGTTTGCATTAGGTATTGACACCCTGAAGCTTTCAATACTATTAAATTCTCTCCCACAAGACTTTTGTCAGGTACCCTTTAAAACCATAAAAATTGTATTAATATACAGAAAACTGGATTTATATCGATTGATTTTCAGAAAAATGAAGTTCTCTTCTGACCTATCTAGAACACCAGCAAGGTCAAACAAGTAGTGTCTGAAGTGTTAGTATTTGAAATAACTTTGACATTGACATTGACTAATGTTACCAGCTCCCATTTTATTCAAATGATAGCCAGTTTCATGTATGAAAATGATATATGAATGTTACTGTTGCAATTATTAATAAGACCTTAGTTTTCTTTTTATGGTCTTTGCAGTTATTTCTAGTAATCATTAGTTACTGTGTTGCAGATTGAATCGCCAAACTGGAAAAAAAAAACCTTGTCTACTGAAAAAAATCATAAAAAATATTAAAAGTTCATGTTGGTTCCTGGTGGTGTCCAACAGCCACTACTGATATTTTGTGTTTTTCTGAAGGGTTGATATCACAATTTAAAGGATTCTAATGGTTTAACAGGTTTTCTGAGACTGATTACAGATGCATCTAAAGGTTTCATACAGGAAACTATTGTTCTTCAAACCAGTTCCCATTAGAAAGTAAACCCATCAAGTTTAATAGCAAAGGTCTTATTTCAGCAGTACTCTATAAGCTCTGTGACATCTCATAGATGTTCATCAGGCCAGTGACATCAAATTAGAAGAAAGTAGAAAGAAAAGTAAAACTCACCTTTAGGCTTCGCATCATCACATCTATTAAACACTACTGTAGAATACAGAACCTCTTCCTCCATCTTTACCCCTATAGACTGAGGACACTAGCAGCTGAAGAGCGATATACTTATACAGGAAAAGCCTCTGTGGTGTCACTGATGGCTTCTGCTTGTTTAAGAGTGGTGAAAGAGTCAGTATTTGGTCACACTCTGGAAAGTACTACCTTTGGAAATTCATGCAGTGCATAGTTGCGTCCTGTTTTGTCATGTAGGTATGCAGTAGATTATGACCAGTTTCAGGCTACATATTATCCAAACAGAAAATTTTTAATATGTACCCACCCAGCAACAACCTGGACTTTCACAAAGTCATTCCTGTCCATACAAGGAACTGGCCTAAAGTTCAGCTTCAGCAGAATCCCAGTGATGGACCAGAAGATTTTGTACCTTGCCCCAGTATACACACTTTATTTGGGTAATATCTGAATAAATAAAAGGCTGTTGTGTATTCTACTATAATGGTTTTCACATTATATTCATATTATAATTAAAAAGCCAAATTTAGTCATCATCTTTGTAATCATCTCAGGTTTCCCTGGACATTCAATACCACCCCCCCCACAATATATAAATAAATAAATAAATAAACAAACAGGAAGAGAGGAAGGAAGTCACTTTTGTGATGTTTTCATTCAGGATGAGTACATTTCCACACTGAGTACTTCGACATCCAGCCAGGACTGTCAGATGTGTTGAAAGTGCGACTGTCATGGTAGCTAATGCATTGTTAAAACACTATACATATAAGTTATGGACCTTGTGCAAGTGCCTGTTTACATACTGCTGATTGTTCAACATCACAAAACTACTTAAACCATGTCTGGGAAACATTTTCTTTAAAATGATATTGTATCAATTCTGTGAGGACCTGGTGTAGGGTCAGCCCAGAACAGAAAATAAAAGGGGGGCTCTCTGCAGGGCAACCCTAGGGTTCTCCCACAATCCAAAAATGCCCTACACCCATCCATTTTATTGATAAACTGGTCAGACCTGATAATTCTTCTCAAAGGACCTGTCCTAGGTCCACCCACAAATGTCCCTCCATAGCAGCTGGGAGCTCCCCAGAACATTAGTAAAAATCCCATTCAATCCAATGAGAAACTGTAGTGCACAACAACAACAACAAAAAAACTACATTTATGAGCTCGTGCTGTTAGATCAGGTGTAGCATTATGGCAAATTCAACATAGCTATAATACAATGTGTCTAAAAATGCAGAGTGCAATTCCCCTTTTTGTGGTCAGGCAACTGAACAGGCACTCTGGGATCCTCCTTGTTGTGTCTGACCCCTAGGAGATGGAACAAAACACAGGCTACTGTCATATTTTGACCACAGGGTGGCGCATTAAGAGTGCAGTGGACTATACATTATACGTGTAATACACACACACACACACACACACACGCACATACATATATATATATATATATATATATATATATATATATATATATATATATATATATATATGTGTGTGTGTTTGTGTGTGTGAGTGTGTGTGAGTGTGTTTGTGTGTGTGTGTGTGTGTGTGTGTTAGAAAATATTTCTGTGCCCACTTACAGATAACACATTTTGTGTTACTTTTAATGCAGAATGTGGTACATCAAAAAACAATATGACACATAGTGTTAAAAGACATAACACAAATATGTGTGTAATTTAAGACATCTCTTTTTAGAGTGAATCATTTACCCATCTAGCATTTATTGTTTCTTATGTTTGTTTTTGGCTCCCAAAACATTTCAGGATTAGCACTGACTTTGTTAAGTACAAAAGAACATTTCCAGAACATTATGGAATGGTTCCCAAGAAATATCCTAAGGGGAAAAATGTTATAACATCATAGAATATGTTTGCTGAATAAGCAACTGCTACTTAGGGGGAATTTCTGGAAATATGTTTTTGCTAAAAATAGGAATGCCTAGAAATAAATGACTATATAAAGACACAGCTTTAGTAAAAATAGCCTCATAACAATTACCATTCTCATTACTCAAGATCTTGAACACATCTGTTAAGGAATATCATGTGCTTGACTGCTTTCTACAAGGGGCATACACCCCCAGCAGTACTAGAGTTAAAAGGACAAATTACATCACTGCTCTCTCCTTGTCTCCACCCCTCCTCCGGCTTCCCTCTGCCCTCCCCCTCTCCTCCCCTACTATGAAAGTGTCTCTCTTTGCTGGCCATTCAAGCAAGTGCCACTGAGGCTTCTGGAGGCAACTGACCCTGGAGCCAGCCTTTCAAAACAGACACTAGAGCACAGCCATACAGGCTACAGTATAGTACTGTTATTGTAGACACAAACCAGGCTGCCTCACACTGCAATGGAGATCCCAAGTGTCCGGCAGCTGCTCCCTCACATTGGAGAGGAGAAGTACCAAATGCTGGAGCTGAACAAGAGGCTGGAGTCATACTTGGGTCGTGTGAAGCTGCTGGAGGAAGAGAATCAGCTTCTACGAGGGGAGATCCAGGCACTGCAGAGGAACAGAGATACCACAGGTCAAATCCAAACCCATGAAGAAGCCCTCAACCTGGCCAGGAGAGAGGTGCAGGCTGCCTGGATGAAGAAAGATCGCGCGGAGCTGGAGGTGAGCAACCTTGTAGAGGAGATGGAAGCGCTGAATGCACAGAGACAAAAAGAGAGGTCAGCACAGGCTGAAGCTAAGGGAAAACTAGTAGAATACAAGAAGATGCTGGAAGATGAGTGGAGGACACAGATTTGGCTAAGACAGCAGGCTGCTAATCTTGAGAAGGAGGTTTCGCTGCAGGTACAGGTCCACCAGGAGGAGATGGCAAGCCTAAAGTCCACAAGTGCCGTCTCAAAGCCTATACTACTGGCTCCTCAGCACGGCCAAACCATCAGCCTCCAGGGCCTGGGGGAAGAGTACTCCCAAAGAGCAGCCCAGGCATGGCAGGAGGCAGCAGGTGTGTATCAAAGACAGGTAGAGCAGCTGGAGGACAGCCTGAACCGGGCCAGAGCTCAGATGGCACAGATCAACCAGGAGAAGAAGGAGAATCAGCTATATGTGCAAGATTTAGCCAAAGAGCTGGAGAGCACAAAAGTCAAGAGGGAGCTCCTGGAGAAGAACATAGCCCAGCTGAGAGAGAGGCAGAATCAAGAGCTTCAACAACTTCAGGTAAAAATAAAGACTCTGCAACAGCTACTAATTCTTATCCATGTGAAAATTGCATACATACATCTAAGTTCTATTTGTTATGACATTCAGAGTGTCACTGTTAGAACAAAACCTTCTAACTCTTTTTTGTTTTACATTTGTTGACATTAACTTGTTAAATTGTCCTTTACATTGGGAGAAAATTTCATGATGAATGGACTTAGAAATAAAAATGATCCATAATTACTTGAAAAATATCTTTATTTTAACTTACCTTGAAAGTCAAGATGTTTTTTTCCCTTCCCCTGTAACGTTACTATTTTGTAGATAGATTTTTGGTTGGAGAAGGTTTTGGTCAGACGGTGCCCATTGTCAAACATCTGGTCCCTTTATCAAGCCTAAAAGCATTAGGATAATGGAATTAGCTGTACTGCCAGAAGTGATCAGCTTGAACAGTGACAAATTGTTTAAATCAATATGTGATCCAAAAAACAATGACTGGATTTCCTTTCATTGTTTCTTGTTAAAGCTCAGCTGAAAGGAAGCAAATATGAAGCAAGTCAACTATAAAAAAGCTGAGGCCACAACCAACATTCCTAAAACACAACAATGTCATTTAATGCGAATAGTCTCCATTGATTTCACAAAAAATGAAGTTACAGTAAAAGGAAAAAAAAACTTTAAGATTTCTTACTCATTGTTGCAGTCACTGGTTGACAGCACACAAAATGACAGTATGTTCATTATTGAAGGGGTTATGAGTCTACGCTGACTGTGCCCATTACAATTAAACGTCATATCTGGTGGTCTCCAGTACTATGAAGCCTTTTATTTGCCATAGAGCCATTCACCATAGAAGAGCTGTGTAATGCATTTTTGTGCTCCCCCAAATTCCTCAAACAAAGATATAGTGTTTAAATAACTGGAGAAAAAATTTCAAAACTCTTTATTGTCTATGTGTCTACAGGTTCAGGTGGAGGCTCTGGAGTCAGAGAAAGTGGATCTCGGAGAGCAGATAGGTGATCTGCTGGTTGATACACGCGACCTGCTGGAGACGAAGATGTGTCTGGGACTGGAAGTGGCCACTTACAGGTATTTATATCCTTAAAATCATCTTCCTCCCTCTCTTCCACCTCCTCATTCCCTTAGGAAAACAAATCATGGAAGATAATAACATGTAGTCTGTTTGTTCCAGTCACTCCCTTAGTTTTTCAACACTCTTATTATACATCTCCTCCAATTCAATAAAGAGCATAGTACTGCTGCTGCAAACTATGAGTTGTCACTGATAAAAAGAGCTATTCCAGCTGTCCTTGAAAGGGGTAACCTTAGACCTTAGATAAGTGCCTCTTAATGGGCTTCGCCGTAACTACCATTCAGCACTGCCCCACACCCATTCGTCAAGAAACAAACTGAAGAGACGAGCCCAGGAAGTCTGGAGTGACTAGGGTGGCTATTTGCATAACTTGCAAAAGCATTCAGATCCTTGAAATGATCCATATTTTTATAAACCCCTAAAAATAAAGGTGTAAACAATTTGGATTAATGCCATGAATCAAGCACTTTTGGTTTGCTTAGAAAAACCTTTCAATGGATGGATCTTTGAAGAAATATTTTTTGTAAATGAGATGTGCAAATATGAAGAACTTTTGTACAAAATGTCCACATAATGTTGTGGTTCTATAATGTTATTTTTCTGAGAAACATGCATCATGCACAAAGCCAAGAACCATTTAGGAACTTTTATTTTTAAGACTGTAGAACATGCCTGGTGATAGACCACTTTTGTTTCTGCTCAACTTTGTGGTTCTTTGTTAGGTTCTCAATTTAAAATTTAAGTATGTGCTTATGTTATGAGTGCAGTGTAAGTCTTTGCTAGAAATGTACTTCATTGTTTTAGTAGTGATAGTACGCCCCATTTAGCAAATACTGCACATTGTCACTGTGATATCACAACCATGCAACTGCATTTTGTTAGATTTATGTTTTCTGCACCATTTGGGCTTATCAGCTATCTTTTGCATTGTGTAAAAACATTCATGATTCATGAAAAATGGTTCAAAATGACATTTTACATTTTCCTGTAAAGTAACCAATTTGGGGATACATATATTATTGGGACAGTGACAATGTTCACATTTGAGAACCCATAGAGAACAAATTTGAAAGTTTTATTATGATATGCCCATTATTAGTAGTTGTATAAAATATTTTTTTTTCCTGAGGGTAACACTCCTTAAATAAAAGGGTATGCTGGAATTGGAATAATCCACATGTGAAATAAGAAGAATTACAGCTGCTCTGCCTGCTCATATAACCTGGATTCAACAGCCACACTCTCACAGTGATGCTCTCACACTGATGCATCTGACTGTGTGTGAAGCATATCATTAGTCACAATAGTGATGGATAAAGGCACCATTGGTGGCCTGTATGCTGCAGGTGGTCTGACAATAACAAATCTGAAACTTCATTTCCATAACAACAGACTCTGGCTCCGGCCTGCTGCTCAAGGGCAACAAAAGCCTTCCCACCCCCTTCCTTTCTTCACCCTCTACGTATCAGAAAGTTCATTCCTTCACACACAGCAAACCTTAATCCTTCACGAGTGCAAGCTAGCTGCAGTTAACGTCTCTCTTCACTACTGACTAGATGTTGACCAAAATCAAAGCCTAAAATTATAAATCTCAATCTGAAAAAAGCTGGGGACAGTTGTGAAATGGAAATAATAGCAGATAGCAGTTATTTTTAAATCCATGTTAACCCATGTTTAAAGTTACAAAGACAATATATTAATTCAGAAATTATTGATGGGAATGTTGTGAAATGGTCAAAAATATCTTAACTGATGATGCAATCATGCTTGGGCTTCCAGGAAAGACCTAGTCCTTTATAAACAAGTAGGGTTGAGGCTTGTGTCAGGCAAAATTTTAGGCTGTTTAGATTGTTTATGGAAAGGTTAGACAGAATGTTCACCATCCTAATTGTTACCACTGTAAAGTTCAAAAGTCAGGACCTGTCATGGTATTGGGAGGGGGTTATTAGAGGGCAACTTGCACATCTGTGAAGGCACCATTAACACTAAAAGATATTTTGTAGCACCATACGCTGCTTTCTAGAGAACGCCTTTTTCAAGGATGTCTCTGTTTATTTCAACATGTCAAGCAAATTCTGCATGTGTTACAACAGCATGGTTGTGTAATCAGAGAGTGTGAGTGCTAGACTGGCCTGTCTGCAGCATAACAAAAGAATGACACAAAATTATGCGTTCAAAACTGGATCAATTGGTGGTTTCAGTCCCCAAACCATTACGCACAGCTGTCAAAATGAAAGGTGATGTAATACAGTGTTACTCCCAAAAGAGCTACCAAGAATTTTGGTATTGAGGTTTGTATTATGTATAAACTGTAGTATAATGTCTGAACTGAGTCTAGGACTTTTTCAAATAGATAGTTGGTTATAAACCATTAAATGTAGTGATTTTATTTTTAATTTAAAAACACAGATTTTTGCAAACCAGTGTTTTTAGAAGGGTCTTCTATTTTCATGTACATTGTGGAGTATGTTTGTAGAAGGTTGAAGCCAGCTCTCAAAAAGTGTGTGATTGGAATTCTATGACTGCCTTTATTGTAATTACCTTAACAATCTTTTCCATGTTCTTCAGAGCTTTGTTGGACAGTGAGAGCCTGAGAGTTAACAGTCGATCAACAAGGAAGACCAGTGTCTGGACAGAATCTCTTTTAGGTGATTTTTTAATTCTTTTTTTCCATTTTTAATATACCATCACACATCTGAGATTTACAGAATTATTTTGTTGACTTAAAAAATTAAAAACATGGCTTAATTCAACTTATTTTTAAAGTCAGATAAAATAGAGTGTGTTACTAATAAAAGTATAAACACTTAAAATAAAGGTTCTCTCTGGAATGAGGTACCAAAGCATATACAAGAAATTAAGCTCCACACCACTCTACTTAAGAGTCAGTGACTCATCCCAGATCCTGAATGACACTGATAAGAATGGTCCCAGTGCTCAACCACATCACTGCCTGTAGTGCACAAGTGTGTGGGGGTGGCGTCTGCTAAATGGAGTTGATCCGGGTAATGGCAGACTCCCCATCGGTCACTAGAACAGATGGCTGTATTTCTAGTAATGGGGGCTGAGACAGACAAAGACGAGATCAATATCTATCTCCATTACTGTGTACTACTGTGTGTCCTGATTAATTCCTCTGTCAGAGGGACAAGGGCTGTATAGCCATGATTGTTCAGTAAAACTTTGCCAAATCTAATAGACTATGTTCCCTTAGTCAGATGTCTGTTTTGACCCATTCAGTATTACACTTACATCCCAAGCATTACTAAAATGAAACAATGCAAAAGAAAACAAAACTACAAATTATAGGGATACAGAATGTGCAATACTTCCTGTGTACTACAACAATTTCTCTGCTTTTTCCTTATTTTGTCCAACCTATGTTACATCTGAAACACTAATTTCATTCACAGAAGCGCTTTCCAAGCCCCATGGGATTCATCCAGGCACTCAGACCATCTCAGCTTCTGCTCTCCTCAGCAGTCCACTGACTACCTCTAGATCAACCACACATTCTAAAGCCAATCTCATGACTCCCATTGGTTCATGGAGCCTGACACGAAGCACACAGGATACACTCAAGACGGTGCAGAATGGTGAAAAGGAAGAAGGCATAAGTAAAGGGACAGCAACATTTCATAGGACATCCATAGCTACATCGACAAGGTCTCTCACTGGAACAGGCTTGGTTCCTTTCACACCTAAGAATGCTCATGAAGAAGTGAGCTGTACTACTGCCGTTTCTGATTGTGTGGTTCCTCCAGCTGTAGATGAGCCAGATACTATACCAAGTGCACATATTAAAGACGACTTGCAGAAGACCACACTCAGTATACATGTTAAAGAAGACTTGGAGGAACCCACACTCAGCGCACATGTTAAAGAAGACTTGGAGGAGCCCACACTCAGCGCACATGTTAAAGAAGACTTGGAGGAGCCCACACTCAACGAACATGTTAAAGAAGACTTGGAGGAACCCACACTCAGCGCACATGTTAGAAAAGACTTGGAGGAACCCACACTCAGCGCACATGTTAAAGAAGACTTGGAGGAGCCCACACTCAGCGCACATGTTAAAGAAGACTTGGAGGAACCCACACTCAGCGAACATGTTAAAGAAGACTTGGAGGAACCCACACTCAGCGCACATGTTAAAGAAGACTTGGAGGAGCCCACACTCAGCGCACATGTTAAAGAAGACTTGGAGGAGCCCACACTCAGCGCACATGTTAAAGAAGACTTGGAGGAACCCACACTCAGCGAACATGTTAAAGAAGACTTGGAGGAACCCACACTCAGCGCACATGTTAAAGAAGACTTGGAGGAGCCCACACTCAGCGCACATGTTAAAGAAGACTTGGAGGAGCCCACACTCAGCGCACATGTTAAAGAAGACTTGGAGGAGCCCACACTCAACGAACATGTTAAAGAAGACTTGGAGGAACCCACACTCAGCGCACATGTTAGAAAAGACTTGGAGGAACCCACACTCAGCGCACATGTTAAAGAAGACTTGGAGGAGCCCACACTCAGCGCACATGTTAAAGAAGACTTGGAGGAACCCACACTCAGCGAACATGTTAAAGAAGACTTGGAGGAACCCACACTCAGCGCACATGTTAAAGAAGACTTGGAGGAACCCACACTCAGCGCACATGTTAAAGAAGACTTGGAGGAGCCCGCACTCAGCGCACATGTTAAAGAAGACTTGGAGGAGCCCACACTCAGCGCACATGTTAAAGAAGACTTGGAGGAGCCCACACTCAACGAACATGTTAAAGAAGACTTGGAGGAACCCACACTCAGCGCACATGTTAAAGAAGACTTGGAGGAGCCCACACTCAGCGAACATGTTAAAGAAGACTTGGAGGAACCCACACTCAGCGAACATGTTAAAGAAGACTTGGAGGAACCCACACTCAGCGAACATGTTAAAAAAGACTTGGAGGAACCCACACTCAGCGCACATGTTAAAGAAGACTTGGAGGAACCCACACTCAGCGCACATGTTAAAGAAGACTTGGAGGAGCCCACACTCAGCGCACATGTTAAAGAAGACTTGGAGGAGCCCACACTCAACGAACATGTTAAAGAAGACTTGGAGGAACCCACACTCAACGAACATGTTAAAGAAGACTTGGAGGAGCCCACAATCAGCAAATATGTTAAAGATGACTTGCAGGAGCCCACATTCAGTGAACATGTTTCAGAAGACTTGCAGAAGATCCTTACTGAGAATCAATCAAAAGCTAGACAGGATACTTCTGGCCCTGAGAAAGCAGCATTGATCAGTTTGCCAGCTGGACATCTGAGTAGCCTTCCCCAAACTCCAGAGGGAGAGGCGTCCTCTAATCTACACACAGAGAATACAAAGGGGTCAGAGGATGGAGAAGAAGAGGAGACTGAGGTGTCTACTGAGATGGCTCAAATATCACATGCGCCGATGTTTTCATGGGAGGAAAATGATACGGCAATACCAGAGGAGAAAGATGTAGTCTCTGAGCTAGAGCTTGAGTCAGAAAACACCAGTGAAAACTACATGCAAGAAAGCAGAAGAGACAATACACTAACAGATTTAAAACAGCTTGGTGAAGACAGTGAGAACCCAGCATTGCGATTATATGAACAAACAGCTTTTCATTCCATAGATGCATTTAGCCATGATGGGAAAAAGAATGAAATTATAACATGGGAAGGAGATGCAAAAGAGAGTGTTTCCAACATCCCTGGAATGGAGTCACTCGACAGTGCACCTGAAGTAGA
Source organism: Pygocentrus nattereri (assembly GCF_015220715.1). Taxonomy (NCBI): domain Eukaryota; kingdom Metazoa; phylum Chordata; class Actinopteri; order Characiformes; family Serrasalmidae; genus Pygocentrus; species Pygocentrus nattereri. The sequence continues at coordinate 17,272,098 of NC_051213.1, forward strand.
AAGACAGTCAATAGAAAGGTGGGAGGAAATGGATATGACTGAAGAAATAGAAGATGAGGCAGAAGTTGAACGTTGTGGCACAGACGAGCAGGAATGTCATCATTCTGATGTTGAATTGCAAGAAGAGGAGACAAAAAGTGATTCTGAAACTGAAGAGATTAAAATGGAGGTGAAAAAAGAAGAGAAAGTGTCTGATGGAGAAGAAGAGAAAGAGGAAGAAGAGAGGAATATGGATGAAGATATTGCAGTTATAGATGAAAACTCAGCTAATACTGGGAAGGAGCCTATAATACAGGGCTCTTCTGCCTTAGAGGTTGAGGTTGATCTACACAGGAATTCAGAACACACAGAGGAAACAACTGACTTAGTGGTGGACACATATCAGGATGACCATCTTTTAGTTGAAGATCATGCAGAAGAAGAACAGATACAAAGTGATGAAGATGAATCATTAAACATCTCCGCTTCATGGAGAACTGACCTTGGTGAGGCAGATAGCTACAATCAGGAGAATACACTAGCAGACACTCGTCCCCTCATACATTACAAAAGTGATGAAGAGGCAGATGCCAACACTCAGGTGTCTCATATGGGAGTGAGTGACAGTGAGGAAGAAAGGGAGAAATATGAAGAGGTCCTCATGTGGAGCCAGAACATCACCAAACGCTTTGATACTATGGAGGACCTGTCTGAGCAGCCCGAGAATGCCTACTCTGATGATGTAGTATTGGCGGAATCAGCTCAAACTGTGGTAGAAGAGAACATTGATGAGATAACCAAAGAGGATCCTGTAGAGCCTGTGAGTGAGGATATTATTCAAGGTAAAATTACTGATGTGGATATCAATGTTGACTTACTGAAGGATGACACTTTGGTGGATCTTGTAGAAAATGACTTTAGGAATCGTGAAGAGAGTAGTCAAGGTGTGGAAAAGACAGAAAAGAAAAATCAGGTTCTCTTGGTTCAGGAACGAGAAGAGAACTCAGGTTTAGAAGACTGGAGTCAGAGTTTCGTCAGTGAAACCGAGCAACATGCTCTTCCATTTGAGCAGCCTGCTACTGGTGAGGATAACATTGCCATTACTAATGACAATACAGAAAGCTGCAATATGGAGTCCTTCGTGCAAATCAAGTCAGAGGGAGAAGGTGAAAGTGGAGTGAAGACACACTCTGACTATTTCCCCCTAGTCACAGACAAACCACAGCTTGAACCATACCAAGAACAAGCCTTGGAAGAAGAGTCCCTTGAAATGTCATCAACAGAGACCACATATTCAGATGTTTTTCCAACTGAATCAAATTTGACTGAAGAACAGGCCTTTACAAAAGAGGAGGAAGATAAACAGTCAAATCTGTTCACTCATGCAGATTTCACAGACAATCTTTCTCAACACAGTGGGCTGAACAGTCAGCCAAAAAGCCAGACCAACATAGCCAACTCAGACTTGGAAGAATCCAACAGCTCAGAAGATGAGTCGCCTAATGCTAGCCAGTGCTCTCACCTCCTTAGCCACGCAGCAATGTCAACCAAGCTTTTAGACTTCAGCAATACTGCTAAATCTGGTGATGCCTCAAAGCATGATTCAGTGTCCTTCACAGGCCTTCTGGAGGAGGTGATGAAAGGGAGGTTTGAGAAAGACAGCATTGAAAATTATAGCACTTCTCAGGAAGCAGAATGGGAGAGTGTAAGTCAAAACAAAGAGGAAGAGCAACTTTCAGTGGATAATAGCAGCAGTGGAATGCACGGAAATAACAGCAGTCTTCTTCAAATGCAAGAATGGGAGGATATGGACCATCCAGACATCACAGGAGCATCCAATAACATCCTCAGTGGTATGACTATAAAGGACAACAACAAAGCATCAGAAAAGGAAGATATTTTCCAAGGCAGTGTCCTGAATGAAGAACCTCAAACCAAAGAAAAAGAAAATGACCTTCACAGCTTCTTCACATCAAGCATAAAGGAAGACATCTGGAATGCAACAAAATATGAGATGGCTGCTACATTTGTCTCAAATGAGTCAATAGACACAACAAACACCATTCATCCAAACCAGAGCATGAACTTTGAGGAGGACTGGGGAGACCTGGGGAGCCTGAAAGCAGCTAATGGGAAACCTGAGAAAGAGATGAGCATGTCTACAGCTCAATCAGAAGAGGAAGAGAAAAGGGAAGAGCAAGAGATGCCACAGGCAAAACAGCTCCAGTGTCAAGATGTGAAAGTTGGACAGGTGGAGGCTGTCCAGTCAGATGACTCTGTTGATGACGGAGACTCCTGGTCCTCTGGTGAGGAGTAATGCTATTGTAAAAGCATTATCATCCCCACACACATATTTATTTATATTTTTTGTTGCAGCATATATAACACTAACTAATAACCAAAGGCTGAATCTAGGAAAGAAAAATGGAAGTATAATCACTGCATATTTGTGCTCTGCTAATAAAAATGTCTCTGCTTAGTAGCGTTATGTCTTCATAAGGGGAATTTGTGTGCATTAGAGTTCTCATCACAGTGAATTTCTTTTTCTAAGAAATAAACTGAATAAGATGGTACTGCTAGGAATTTCTAAACAATATGTCACAGACACCTTTAGTATTTGCATCCATTCTTGCTACACAAAAGATAATACAATTGTTTTAGAAGTTTGGGACACAATTTGGAATACTCTGAAAATAAAACCATGAGCAAACAATGCTTTGAGTTGGGTTCATTCAGTGTTCAAGGGTATTTAATCAAATAATTAAACAATAGCACACAGGTTTATGCCAGTCCTGGTGACCCCATATGTACATCCTTCCACTATGAGAAGACAACTCAACATTATGAGTTTGAAAAGATGTGCAGCTGTCAAGAAGCTCTTACTGAGAAAAAGAAATAATGAATCCAAAGCAAATTTGCAAATCAGACAAAGAAGCTACTGGTGTTCTCAGAACCATCGACTGGCCACCCCTGAGTCCAGACCTTAACGTCAATGAATGTGTTTGGAATAAATTGGATCATGAAAAGCAAAAAAAAGTGCAATCAACTTCCAAGACTGAAAAAGCTTTCTATAGATTTCCTCAAAAATCTGAAGGCAAGTCTCCTGAAAAGAATGGATCTATAGTAAAAGTAAACACAAAGTTAAGATTTCTGTGTAATTTTTATTAAATATGTTTTCTGCTTATTTTTCCTGACACTCAAAAATGAATAAAGTGAACTGTTACTTCTGAACAATACTGTACCACAAACTATTTCTTCAAAAAGATTCAGTAAATAAAATCATTAATTAAGCTTCTGCTTTGCAGCAGTTCCAGAAGACCTCAGCTACTGTGTAAATGAGTGTCTCGATGAGTGGGCCGGGGTGCTGTGGGAGGGCTGAGGATTTTGGAATTGTTGGAATTCTCCCAGTGTCAGTGACCTCACCTCCTCCAGCTCACAATGCAGCCTAGGGCCTACACCAACATAGTAAATAGGCTGCAAGATTAGGTAGAGAAACCCCACTACAAGTAACAAAAGATGACTTCACCTTTCTCGCCATCTGCATTTCTGTGTGTGTTTGCGGAGAGAGAGGGGGGGGGGGCCTCGGTCTGTGCTGACACAGTAATTGCATTACCTCAGCAGTCTGCAATGCTCTTTTTCTCTCTAAATAGGTTTCTCCATCCTTCTGCTCTGAGTCGTCATTATCCAAGTACCCAGAAATGGGCATGTGTTGCGCACACACATGCCCCCCCTCACAAAAGGGCATGAGGATTTACAGGCTCCTCTGTGAGCTGTAACAAAAGGGGCTATGGGGAGCGGCATGCCGCTGCTCTGCTCTGTCCCCTCAGCACCTGTTCTCTCTCGAGACCACAGTCACATCCACCAGCATCCTGTAGCATATGACACAGCACAATCCCTCCTGATGCAAGAGCCTGCAACTCGTTTCTAAAAGCAACTGATTTTATGAATGCTATTTTAAACTCCAGCAGTGGTCAAGACTGGAGTATGGGTAGGGCAAGCTGGTTCTAGATCAGCACTGATAGGCTGGTTCTAAGAATCCCAAAACCACATGATCACTCAATATCCAGCAGAGATTAAAGAGGCATATTTGAGTCAAGTGACCACCAAATGGTGAGAGCATGGCTTGAAATAAATGTCCTGTAGGTCACACAGTGAGGGAAAGAGGAGTGTAAAAATCACAGAAAGCCCTAGTAGTATCTTCTAAGTTGAGTCGGCATGGGGTGCTCAGTACCCCTTAGCCATATGCCTCCATTATAGAACTTCCATTGATTTCTTCAGCCTAACAGCTGCTGGCTGATTGAGAATGTGTCAAATTGGACAGGGCATGACTTGGCATGTGCTCTATTAGTCAATTTAATCAGCCCTGAGTGCTGGACATTCACATGCAAATTTGGCTCATTCAAATGATGGCACTTGTTCTAATGCTTGTTCTAGTGTTTAGTTGATTACTTATTTTTTTCTTCAATTTGTTATTCAATTACATATCAAAAGTTGTTAGAATCATGAGAATGTCCACTCCTCCATGTCATTCACATTAGGCAGCAGCTGAGAGGGGCAGAAAGCCAGCTTAGGGAGATCAAACAGCAAATCTGGACATGTGTTAGAAGGAATTCTTGATCACCCACAGCAACTGCTATGACAAATGGAAAATTTCAATGACATTGCTTCATGAATACTAATCCACCATCATGTGATATTAGAGCAGTACTGATGATACAGCATTAAAACCAGAGGTGGGCAAAGTAGCCCTAACTTCAAGTAAGAGTATTGCTACTTTTGTGAAATCACTTAACAAACATGCCTTTCTATAAATAAACTTGAGCAGAAGTACAAAAATAGCAGGTCACAAAACTACTAAGTTCACTACAGAACTGCACTTCTTAGCACATCCATCTATCAGCACAGTAACAGAAGTAGGTTAGGCTCTGTTCTTCTCTTTTCAGCAACACTTTGGTCTACAATAAAATGATAAACCTCAAAAGTCAGAGATGTGACCAATTACAAAGCAGTACAAATGTGGTCACTGATGTAATAATCAGATTAAACATAAAAAAGACAGAATAGTTAAATGCTAAAGTCTAAAATGCAACCTCAGAAAAAGTAGACACCATTGCTCACAAATTGAAAGAAATGTACTCAGAGAAGCACAAACCCTGCATAACTGTACTTTAAATACTAAATGAATGTCACTGGTTACTATGTACCAGTGCTTTCTTGCTTCAGAAATACTGTTTTTAATTCTATAAAACAAATATGCTGAAGATGCTACCAAGCATCTTGAAAGTTTTCAACTAACTGGCAGAAAAGTGCTGTAAAGGAATAAAAAGTTAGATGTGTCCAGAATGACGAGCAGAGCTGCCTACAGATATTCTATAATGACTGAGAAGGCAGTTTTCATCCAGAATGTCTAATATTTGAAAAGATAGCAAAAGTAGTAAGCTTATCGATAAATTACTGTAAAAAGATTATCTTCAAATATTTTTACATTTCCCCCAAAAAAGCTTGAACTACCAAATAAAACATTAAAACACCTTTGGTTATTGCAGTTCAATCTACACTGTATGAGTCATTCAGTAAAATATCAGCAATTATGGAAAGTTATGAAAGTGATTAACTTTTGAACAGTAGCATCTAGAGATTTCATAGTACTTTACCCACAATGAACAAGGCATGCTTTTACAGAGATAGAGAGAGTGGCAGATCCCCAGACACCGACTCGGTCAGATAAAGAACACGGTCAGCGCTGGTTTTTAAGGCCAAGACTGGGATTAATCGATCTTTGAGAAACATTCATTGTTATGTGATACTCCATTTTAAGGAGACATATCAAAACTTCTATTGGCACTGAAGAAGCAGGCAAAGCTCCTTTGGAGGAAGCTTACTGTAAGAGTGCATTATATGGTTGAGAGTGATTGAGTGCAGATTGCTGGAGAGTTGTTATTTTTAGGTCAGCAGGTGAGCAGTGAGGGGGCAGTCTGGGACTGACACGGCCTTAAGAGTTGCACTTGACATTGCAACTGACAAACTCAGCTGGCACTGTGGTCACCATATGCCTGGTGAGCATAGTCTGGAACTCCCAGCAATACTCACACCCTTATTCTGGAATCATCATGATGTGTTCTTTCACAATGCACTGCTGGTCATCTGACAAGGCAAAGACTATCTCCTCTGAAAAAGAGGCACATTTTTATTAAACTACATCATTCTTGAAAAAATGTCTGGAAATAAAGGGCTAAATTGATCACTCATGAGCATGACAAAACTGGACTGCTGTGCAATTCCAAGTTTGATCAGTGGTGGCAACACTAGCCCATACTGCCATCTAGTGGACATATATAAAAAGCACATTTTGGTTTCTTTAGAAGTAACCTAGAGCCTCTGGAGTCCTACACCAGTTTAGTCTGGGATTGGTTTCCCATTATGCTTTCTTCAAAGATTCTCAAAGACTGAAATCCAGATTAAAAGCATCATTAAGCCTGGATGGACATGGTCAGGCTTGCTCCTTTGTTCCTTAGGGAGGAAGGATGAGGGAATAGTTTTCAAGCAGGGATGCTGCCAGCAGACATACTCCAGCTAACCCAGTAAAAATGAACAGATACCCTTCAGTAACTTGGTTACTCCATAGTTAACTCTATAGTTAACTCCTGAAGTCCTGTAGGCCCCTGTATTGCTCAGTTTTGTGTTTATCTTGCTCTGATTCAGCCGATTCAGCTCCCGAAGGACTGATGACGTGACTCAGGTGCAGTAAAACAAGAAACTGTGCAGCGCAGGTGGACTATAGGAATGGAGTTGAGGGAAAACTGGGTCAACAGCTTGAGCATTCAGTCCCTATGGCTGGATCAGCATAAAACCATCAAAGCACATTCGGACAGAAGAAAAAACACTCAAAATCAGACCCGCACTTCTTTGTAGGTCAACTTGTCTATTTAATATATAAAATACGGTAAAACATACGCAAAAGGGCAGGGTCATAAAGGACAAATGGATACTTTGGTACAATAACAAACACTTTTTTGTAAAAGCAGTATATAATTTGTAATAACATATCAGTGCATACTTTGTTTATGAAAATATACACAAATTGTATATCATTCTCCGAAAACAACAGAAAATATTTTTTTTGTTTACAACAAAACTCAAAGCAGACTAGCCGAACACAATATATTAGCTATCATTTTTCTTTTTAAACTTTTTTCTTCAATTTCTATTCTAGTTGTGTGTGGTGTATATTCTTAATGAAATTACATTTCAGTTTCTTTATAATATGACTCATTCTTTGCTTGTTTTTACGCCCATGCATTGACATCTGTGTCTGATCTGAATAAATTAATCAAGTGGATATCTCTACTCCTCTATGTGTAGAGACAGTTTTGTACAATTGACTAAAAATTGCAGCATTGAACTGGTCATTCTTTCAACTTGTTGAGCACTTCCCTCAGTTACCAATAAGTATTTATATCACTACTGTCATTTTGTTTTACTTAATGAATCGTGCAATATTAGTAACACCCCTTTGAAGAAAAAAGAAAAACAAACAAAAAAAACAAACAAAAAACTGAAAAAGACATTTATATAGTATTTCATGTATAATAAAATAAAATCAAATTCAAATAAAATAAGATGCCTAAGCTACATGAAAAAAAAATTCAGAAAATAAAAAAATTATCATTATCATCAAAGATGATAACTGTAATGGTAATGATAATCATTATAACAATTATAATAAAAACAGACAATAGAACTGTCACCAGCACAAATTAACACTAGAAAAAATTGAGATTCTCTAAACATCATCATACATGGGGGATATGAGGGGGCAAAAGTTAACTATTCACGTGACGATTGTCTTTCCTTTTGATTATGATGACTCCTACCATTACCAAGAGATCCTTTCCAGAGCTGATGAACATCACACCAAACACACTCCTCAGAAATCAGCGAATTTGTTCAAAGCTCAGTCTTAATGTCTACAGGTGTTCCAACATGCTGACCAGAAGGGGCTAGGATCTGTTGCACTGTTCTATAGGAAGAGTCTTTCTAAATCCTGGTCCTAGAGGAGCTCTGTAATGCACGCTCACTGCATTAACTCATCAGCTAACGAGAGAGCCTGAATGCATATAAAATTACTTGAGTGTGCAAGATCAGGAGAAACTACACTGTGCAATACAGGGGTCCTCCTAGACTAGGACTGGAAAAAACTATAGATGTGGTGCCACTCTCTCCTCACGGCTCTGGCCTCCAGACTAAGCCCTCCTGCATTCCTATAAACTTTCAAGGTTACGAGTTCTAGAATGATATCAAAGTTCTATAGATCTGACTGCGCTGAGCAGATTTCAGGCTTGAAGCTTGCACACAGCCACCAAAAGTGCGTGCTCTCACTGACCACCCTCAAAGGTACACCCAAAATCATACAGTACTGCATCTGAATTTGTGTATGAGTAAGTTTAATCTTGGCTGACAGAGATGGGTTACTGGTCATGGTGGTTTTAGGCGAGACGGCTGCTTGCGCTTAAAGCGTTAATCTTCCACAAGCGTAAGACAGAAGGACAGTGAGAGAAAGTGAGTGAGAGATGCTGGAGTATGGAGAAGGGGGAAAGTGAGGTAAAGAAAAAAAAATAAGACTGCCAAAGCAGGTCTTACCTGAGTGGACATGAGTGAGCTATTTCAATATGTAAGCTGAGAGAACAACCAAATTAAGCAAGCTCTAAGCTCAGGTTTACTCTAGTTTTGGGGAACACCTTTATAAGGAGCAAGTAAAGCATCTCATTAGATCTGACACAGCTAATCTCTTTTCCAATCATTTCATAGATAGAGCTTTGAGGGAAAATGCCATAATAGAGGCTAAAGATTTGGGATACAAATACACATACAGCACAATCAAAGTCATTTTAAAAACTTGCCATATTCTGTCCCTAGACTTTGAACAGTGACTGCTGGATCTCTAAACCCACCCTATTCTTCATTATCAATATCAAAGAGACTTCCTTCATTCTATTCACTTATGCACTACACTAATGCACCATAAAACAATTTGTGTACATCATTGTTTAAATAATAGACATTTCTCTTTTTTTGCGCTTTGAGAATTGCACATTTGCAACACGTGTCAAGTCTAATCTATTATGTTTACAACGTTCGTTCTTTTCTTTTTTTTCATTTTTTTTTTTTTTTTTTTACAAAAGGTGACATTTTTAGGTCTTCAATAATTGTTCACCGTCAAAACTGAGACATGAAACATGGGGCCATAATCACACAGGAACATCTTCTTCCCTGAATGGCACGCAATGGTCTCTGAGAGGAGGGATGGAGTGAGCCTTTAATGCAGAGCCCCATCAGACCACATCTTTAGGCAGTCCATCGTGGACAGTCCTGCAGTTCTGCGTGAGACTGAAAGCCCTGTAGTCAAGCCAGCGTGGAGCAGAAGGAAATGGAAGCAATGGCAGGCGGCAATCCATTGATCAAAGTGATCAAGTGAGAGAGGAAATGAGGGCAATGAGGCGTGGATTCTGGAGAAGTCCTCTCTGGCAAGCGCACGTATGCATGGAGGGAGGTTGGAGGCGGTGATGTAGGATGAGCAGAAGAGAACCCCCGTTTTATGAAAGACCTGACTAGTAAAGAGGGTAAAGGGTTGGTACGTTGGGACGCTGGGGGTTGATTTAAAGTGCACTCCATCAGAATAATCCGAAAAAAAGAAAAAAGATTCACTCCTAAACAGTCATATCCATGTCTGTGTCCCTTGCTGTATCTCTACCCAGCTCGCTTGCAACATAGTAGTTTATTTACACATAGAAATAGAAAGACAGCTCCACTGAGAGTTATATCTCTGCTTCAGGCAGATCCAGCACAATGTGTATGATCATACACATATCTCTATGTACAGTCCCCTTTGCCTGGCTTATCCTCAACGCAGCATATAAAGCCAGGCTCCACTCCATATCTGGAATGCCCCAGACTATTTTAGATTCTTTGCGCCACTGTGTTCAGAGTTCTAAAACTCAAGCAGAGCTCTATTCCACTGCATTTTGAGGCCAAAGCCACGTCATGGTTTCATTGCACGCTCTCCAATCCTCTCCTCTCAGTACACAAGAGCCTTTACAGGAACATGGTGTGGGGGGGGGGGGGGGGGCCCGGGTATTTACACGCTTTGAAAGCCTACAAACCCACGGCCCTGAGCCCTTAATGGCTCAGATTGTTTCTAAACTCTTCTGGCTCCTTAAAACAACAATTTAAGAATACTTGTTTCATAAGATTAACTAACAAAAAAAAAACAAACAAAAACTTTGCAGCCAGACAAACAAGTAATAAATACAGAATGTGTTAGGCTGCTTCTCACGTAAACCAGCGGTAGTGACACTAATACAGCTGCCCACTCTAAAAACGTAGAGTGTTCCAGCTGAGCAATGTGTGTATACACTTGTATTTAATATCAGGACTGGATTTCAAATTGTACAAATAGGGCTACATTTCCACCTGACTATACCATACGTACAAACATACGTAATTGCGTATACAAAAGTGATGAAACTGGAAACAACAACCAAAAAACAAAAAAAAACAAAAAACACGCGGTCACCTCTCCTACTCATGAGGAGCTACCAAGAGCTCTCCATTTGAAGGTGCACTGGTGATGAATTTGGTGCAAGTCGGTGATGAAAAGCAAAAACAAGAAAGAAACAAAACATTGAAACTGGAACTGAGCACTTGGCTATTTACCTGTATCTCTGTCTCACTGTTTACACACATACGCACACACATATATATTATTCTCAGTCTGTCCCCAAAATCTATGTAGGCCAATGAGTTTACCTCATGGACTTAGTTGCATCAAATCACCATAGTTCTTCCCTGAAATACGCACACTGCTTATTTTGTTTTTCAAATCTTGATTAGGCTAGCTGTACATGAGAGCTTCAGACTTAACCTTTTGCATTATTTATGAGACGCAGGTCCTGATCAAATGTGATTAAAACAATGCATATGGCATTATCAAACATACTGAAAGTCAATACTATAGGCAGCTGTTTGAGCAATGGTAGCGAAAAGAAGAAGAGTGTAGAGAGTCAAAAAGATAAACAGCAAACACAAGTCATCTCACACATACACACGCACACAGGAAAAAGAAAACGCAAGAGAGAAAAAACCGCAAACAACAATAACATGACCTGGAAAACAGCTTCAGTGAGCGGCTATTCTACACAACACAACGAGCGGCTTCAGTTTGGTTGTCATAAACGGTTTCACCAGAACAGTACGGCTGGACTTGGATCAAAAAGGTAAAGCATGTCAGTGCAGAGAGGACCAAGGGTGAGGACAAGGACTGAGCAGAGGTCAGTGAGGCCAGCATCCCCTTGAAGAGACCCAAACGTCCAACCCTACGTCTCGACAGAACCGTCCGGTTCCCTGCGGGTTAACTCATGTGCACATGGATTGGCGACTTTGTCCATCTTTTTGTGTGCGTGTACATATAAGAAGACCAGTATCGTGAGAGAGAGAAACAGAGGCTGAGAAAAGTTGAAAACGAGTGTGCATAAGTGGACTCATGCATGTGTGCCGGGTGCAGCTGAAAGAAGCGTGTGTCACAGGGGAGGTGGGGTGCGTGTGTGTTTGTGTAAGTGTATATAAGTGTGAAAGAGGGTAGCTCTCTCTCATTTGCTTGTGTGTTTATGTGACCCAGGTATCCAGTCTCATGCGCTTGATGTTGGCTCCCTCCTGCGGTTCCGAAGAGGCTGCCTGCTCTCCGGAGGCTCGGATAGGCCCCAGAGCAGTGGCGCTGAAATCAGGAGCTCGTGCCTGGCCTCCGTCGTCCCGGTCACTGCCCTCGCATGAGCTGCCATTGCTGCTGATGCTGTCAACTGGAGAGCGGCCGGTAGGCTCCAGACGCAGTGCCCCCGGGTACTGGGTGACTGTCAACCCTGTCACTGAACCCGGTGCCACCGACCCGCCCGTAGAGCTGGGGGTGCTTCGGTCACGGTTAGGAGAAACAGGCTCAGATTTGATGCTCACGCTGGGGTTAGTGTTCACCGTCAGAGTGGCACCATGAGGGATAGGACCCACCGGCCTGAGAAAGAGAGAGAGAGAGAGAGAGAGAGAAAAAGAGAGAGACAGAGAGAGAGAGAGAGAGAGAGAGAGAGAGAGAGAGAGAGAGAGAGAGAGAGAGAGAGAGACAGAGAGAGAGAGAGAGAGAGAGAGAGAGAGAGAGAGAGAGAGAGAGAGAGAGAGAGAGAGAGAGAGAGATTAATAATCTGTTTAAATATTACCTGTCTAACCATCATTTAGCCAACAGGAAAACAGCGTGGGGAGATTACAATACAAAGATGAAGTGCTGACTGACACAAAGTGCAACCACTGAGACAAAACCAGAGCCCATGACAACAGGTCTTGACAAAACTGCCACTTAAACAAAATACAAACTGTCCTGAATTAACAGCAGAGCCGTCCCAATGGAGAAAAGCCAAGCATAATGCTGTATGTGTGTTGTGTGCATGTGAAGTCCTGTATACTTGGTATTAAGACATAAAGATGTTATGGAGGCAACAGGACAGCAGTTTGCACCACCCTAAGCCATGCAGCCTCACTCTGTTCTCTTTCTCTCTCTCAGACCAAGGTTCAACATCATTCCCTTAACCACAGAACAAGCCGCCCTAAGTGTGCGGGGTGCTACAAAGGACACCTGCGAGTTTTACTCAAGAGGAAGAGAGAGGTAGAGACAGAGGAATGCAATAAATACTTCAGCTTTATAGATTTGTACAGCTTAACTGATTACAATGCTAAGTACACCTCACTGCTCTGTTTCAACACAAAAAGCCCAATTCAGCCAAACGTGGAAACATGACAAAAACACAGGTTAGCCATCTGCAGCAGCAGGAAAACAGAACAAGAACAAGAAAAAAAAGACAGAAAGAAGGAAAGAGAGAGAAAGTGCGAGAGAGAAAGCGTGAAAGTGAGAGCAACATTTGTGTGTATAAGAGAAAGAAGGGGGGTATATAAATGAATAAATGAATAAATAAATGAGAGAGAGAGAGAGAGAGAGAGAGAGAGAGAGCGAGAGAGAGAGAGAGAGAGAGAGAGAGACAGACTGACAGCAGTAGTAGGGAACAGGCAGGCAGTCAGTGAGACAGACAGAGAGAGGAGGAGGAAGAGGAGTGTACAGTACCAGCTGAGCCCTTCCTCTCTGCCCAAGAGTAAGCTGGCCTGTGAGGTCACACTGCAGAGAAAAAGACAGGCGAAACACATGCTAGCACCTACTGATCAATACTCACCCCCCCAGAACCCCCCGGGACAGACAGACAGACAGACAGAACCCCACACACACACACACACACACACACACACACACACACACACACACACACACACACACACACACACACACACACAAACACACAAACACACACACAGTCTTTCTCTCTCTCGTACAACAACAGCTACATGGAGCTGTTTTACAACAGAAGATGATTGTAGATCAGATGCTCATGCAGTAGTCAAACACACATATTCCACTAAATTTTCTGCAGAAGAACACTGCACACTCAGTAACATTCACATCACCAACAAACTGACTCAAACAATAGTCACTTAAAATACAAGAAAGTAACCTATGACATAGTAACTTATTATCAAAAACAATATAATAATAGTCTATAACACAGTAACTTGCACTCCATAGTACAACACAGTAATCTACAGCATACAACACAGTAACTTATACTTATCTTTAACACAATAGAGTAACCTATGACCTACAATACAGTATATGAACTTATGATCTACAATACAATACAGCAACTCATTATCTGTAATACAATGCAGTAACCTATAACCTGTACTACAATACTGTAACCTATAATAACATAGTAACTCATAATTTACCATGACTTAGGACTTTTAGAAATATAACGCGGTCAATTATAATCAATAGTACAGCAAAGTAACCTATAACCTGCAATATAATGTAGTAACTTCTAACCTATAATACATACAGGTCACTGCAACCTATAATACGAGTTACAAAACACTCTCTCTTACATTGATTTTGTTCTGCCAATTACCACAAACAATAATTTTGATGTTTCTCTGTAATTACAAAAGAACTGAAAACCCCACTGACTCACTTAAACAGGTAATTACTGAATTCTGTAAATGTTTAAAATACATATTACATAACATGAATTCTAAACAATAACCACTGCGCTCAATTAGCAATGACCAAACAGGTCTTAGGATGAGGTAGATATGAGGCAATGTGAGGTGAGATATGAGGCAAAACCATTTTGTTCCGATAAAGTTTTATCCAGCCTTGGAGCAATATGTTAAAAACAGTTCTAACCTATGAAAACTGTGCCCTCACAACATTGGTAATGTACATGCCTCCCTCTGGAAAACGAATCTCATCTCTAAAAGAACAAATGAAGAGATTTACATCTTAATTCACAAATACTTTTGAAACCAAGAACATGTTTTACTTATGGATTAAACACACTTCCTATCAGCTTCTATTTAAGTAATTTTCGAGTCACTGGGTTTTCTATTGTTTCCCAAGTACCTAGAAACTTGTCAGATTTAATGTCCATGGTAATCAATCATTACAGATGTAACAGTTTAGGTTCTAAAATGTTTAAGTATTCCTTTAAACATGTACGGACATGTAACTGAGTTTGAACAGACTAAAGTAGATGATAAAGCAGATGAAGCAAAAGTTCTGCAATATCTATTAAGAGGAGCAAGAAGCCAAACAATGAAGCAATTTTTCCATCCAAAAACAACAGCAAAAAAGGACATTTGCTTTCACATACTTTCACAAACTCCAACCCTGATGCTAGAAAGGTAAAACTCAGTTTAAAAAACAAAAAACAAAACAAAACAAAAAAACCTCCCTGAACCTTGATCACAGATCACTGTAACCTGGCAAAAAGGAAATATGATTTCATAACTAGGAAAACAGGAGAGAAAAGCAGTGAGCAGCAGGACGTTTGTGACACTTCATTAACATTTAGATTGCAGGGAGCAGGCCAAGCAGGGGCACAGACCAAGAAACGCTCAGACAGGAAAAAAACAAGCAAAAAAAAAAAAAAAAACTCAAGAATTCAATTTTGTGTACATAATAGCACAGCACAACAAATACTGCCAAGCACAACACGCCGTATCATAGCTGCATTGTTAATATATAATGAAACTCACTACATTAAAAAAATACTACATAAAAGTATTACTTTTTAGTGCACCTCATATTTCTTTATAGCAACAAAAATCATCTACAACTTAAAAATCAAATTAAATAATCATGAAATTGTTGAAAATCACCAGATTTTCACCATCATGTGTTTTGGGAGATTCACTAAGACTCACTGGGCAACAGGGGGTGTTGGACTCAAACGGAGTCTTTATTGTGTCTACACCTTAATAGTAGCCATGATAATTACTGACATTTTCCATAAATGACATCAAAGCTCCCTAGCATGACTTGACATCCACCTAGACAACAGCAACAGACACAGATAAACAAGGTAACGCGACAAATAGAAATCACAAAGGATCACAAAGCAATGTACAACTCCGGCATGACTGAAGTGAGGAGTGCTGCTAACAGAATGGCCTGCTGGTCAGCAGAAGCACACTGACTATATTTGAGGCTCAGTCTAAAGCAGTAGCTATGATGACCAGGCCCCTATCGACTGCAGACAGGACAACAGTGCATGACTGGCCAACATAGTGCGGGATTGGTTAAGACACAGTTCCCTTAGTGGCCTATTCACCTGAGGTTAGCAGCCAGACCGGAGATGCAGTTAGCCATCTCCCCGTTCTGTTTGTCTGCACCCCACATGCTGTGAACAGACGAGAGAGAGCACACACAAACACACACATACACACAGAGGGCTGGTTAGAGAAGAGATACACCCCCCCCAACACACACCAACCCTATTAACAGGAGAGCTCATATGGCTAACAGTGCAGTGAGAAACAGAGTAGTGATTATCACGTGCACCTCTTTACCCTGCAAGAAGAAGTCAGGAACACATGGCTGAAACACCTTGAGCCACTGCCAACCACAGAACTCTGCAAGCGTGTGCATGCGCCTACGTCGCTGTTATTTAGGTCAACCACTCATGCAGAATACACAGGCAGCAGACTGTGTGCTACTGTGCCTATGTCCTTTAGCCTTAATCTGAATGACTTGTGTGTTAGCATGGTGCTACACAGCTCATTTTGGGGCAAAACTACCTAAAACAAAGCTGTGGTCCCTGCAAATCTAGTGTTTATTTGTACTAAACCTCTGCAGGTAAACTCTAGCATCTAGAAATAGATATACACAGATATTGTGTTAATGCTATAGATAATCATACAGCTGAGCTGGTCCTGATCTATGCCTGAAGCTCTATACTCATACAATGTGTACACTGGTTGGGTTTATGGCATTAATATACTGAATATGACATGGAAAGCTATAAATGCAGGCCCCTATCCCCAACTGAAATACTTTAGCTCACAACAGCCAAGCTGCACTGTACAGATTTAATTTTCATAGGGCAGCAATTGCCATATAAACAATTATGGTTAACAAGAGAGTTGCGACAAATGCTAAAAAAAATTGATACATTGGAATATAACTGAAACATTCGAAAATGGAAAAACCGAATACCTATCATATTTACTTTTATGAAACCATGCACTTCCATGAGCAAATAAACGCTTGTTTACAGAGCTAAATGTGAGCATGGTACCCACAACACACAGCTGCAAGCTCTGCATACCATATTTCTAGCTAGCTAACATGTTAGCCAGCTGTTCAGAGCTGTAGAGAAATTATTCAGACTGCACCAGAAGTTACACCATTACAAAGCAGTTTTGAACAATGTAATTTCAAAAATGTAATTTCGCTGCAGTTCACTGACAAAAAAAAAATTCATTATTGAAATTGTGGCTGAAAATATGCTGTTTCCTGTGCCACATTCTGCTGTTCAAACCAGTAATGTTTCAACCAATAAGGCTGAGGACTAGCTAGGATCCCTGACTTGGCTATGAAAATAATTATTGATTATGCTTAATTACTGTGCAGCATTCAATACTAGTTAAAAGCATTTATTCTTTTATATAGAATGTTTAACTATTTGTAATAATATATATATATATATATATATATATATATATATATATATATATATATATATATATGTATATACACACATACACACACACACACACACACACTATAGCTACAGCCCTAATTAAGAGATCGTTTTTTATTCACTGTACGAAGATAAAAAAAAACAAACAAAAAAAAACAAAACAGTAATACACCTAAAGTGATGAAATTGGCTGATTAGCCATCTTCCTAGCTATTGATGCTTAGTAGCTGCCAAAAGTTGACAGACACAGCTCAAGCTCAAGTAAACAAATGGTAATTTTTGTCTTCTTCTAAAGATGTTATAGCACCAGTCTGTTGTAGTTTTTGTAGGACCCATGATGTTTCTCAATAAATGCATTTGCTGCTTTTTTTCACTGATGCATTGAATCAGGCCTAGAAGACACCAAGGAAAGCTTGAAGTAAACCTTATAGATGCTTTGATATAAATGTGTAACTCCAGGCCAGAGTTCTACAATGCTCCAAAAAAGTTGCTCAAGTGAGCAGGAAGAAAAAGCAATGACTGCGGGAACCCACTGCTGACATGCAGTTAGAGGTTAGACCTGTGCAGGTGGTAAAATACATGTGTGAAAGATACTACTTATAAGTATGTGCACCCATACAAATGTGTGTGTTGCATGTTTGTCCATGCAGAACTTACACAAGGTTACTGAGTGAAGCCAGGCTGAGCTGCTGTGGTTGCTGCTGATGCTGCTGTTGCTGAGGCTGTTGCTGAGATACTGATGGCTGCTGCTGTGGTTGCTGAGATACTGATGGCTGCTGCTGCTGTTGCCAAGTAGTTACGTTGCTTGGCAACAGCGCACCCTGCGGCGTGAAGGCCTGAAGGGCTGTGAGATCTGCACTCGTTAGCTGATACTCTACAGAGAGAGAGACCAAGGCAAAGAGAAAGAAAGAAAAATAGAAAAAAAGAGAAAGAAAGAAAGAAAGAAAGAAAGGTGCAAATTTATGGATGTGTTCTTTTTTTAATTCAATTCAATCTTCAGGATAAACAGCCTTGTGCATAGTCCTTTCTATATCTTCAGGCTAATTTAGAAGGTATTTGTAAACAAAATGAATGCAATCAAGATTCTGTCTCAAGTAGAAAGACATTTACAAAATCAAACAATAAAACACAGATGGATGGAGAGAGATGAGAGAGACAGTCGATTGAGAGAGAGGGAAAAAAAGATTATATCTGCTGAACAGAACACCATTGACACAGAGCAGTTTTACATGCCTTTAGCAACTTCCTGACCTGAACAGAAAAAGTAGAGGTTCTACAGTGATCTGACTACAGCTTTCTTGAGCTTGTATGTCCTTAATGCTTATGGCGCCTCCATGCTGTCTTGTATTAATGCTGTCACTCCCTTACCTGTGTTGTAGGCAGTTGGCATAGAGAATGGGGTCAAGAGGCTGGGCGTTGCCACAGAAACCACTGGAGTGGTGAGAGGCTGGGTCACCTGGGAGGCACCCAACCGCTGAGCATTCTGGAAAAAGGAGAGCGAGACAGACATGGAGGGCTTATTGTCAGTTATACAGGATAAAACACTTCACCCTTTGTGCACAGAACAGACATACGGTCTGTACGTTTACCACCACAGAAACCAAACTACTCCAACAACTTTTACCGATAATTCGTACTCTCCTGACAGTATGAATTATGCATGGTGTCAAAGGCATGCTGAAAATGCTCAACTCTCCTGAGGGCGTCGAAAAGGCTGTGTTTAAAAAAAAAAACAAAAAAACAAAAAAAACAAAACAAACTTCTGAAGTCCCCCCCCCCTTGTCAAAATAACTATTAAGTACAAGTTAGTTATATTTAGAACATATTTCTGAGGAGATTAGATACAAGATTCACTTGCATAAGGAAGGTAAGAGTCAAAGGAAAATAAGTAGTAAAAAACACAGGAGATTCCAAAACTAGGACAAAAAAAAAAAAACAAAACAAAAAAAAAAAAAAAAACACATCATCATCAGACATATCATACTTATGTTTGAGAGATAGAGGAAAATCAAGATTCAACATCACTGAATCTGTTTGGGTTTACTTTGATCACGAGATGCAGAAAATGCAAGCAACGTCTAAGCCTGAACTTTGGAGGTATGGAAAAATATCCCTGCAGATTTTTTTTTTTGAAAAACTAAAAGCAAGTCTCCTTAAAAGAATGCAAGCTGCATTAAAAGCAAAGGGAGGACACAGTGAATACTGGAAAAAATATATTTGGTTGTTGCCGTCAACTTTCTCTTGAACCCCCCCGACACTGAGAAATGATTAACTTGTATTTAATGCCTGTTTTGAAGGGAAACGAATTAAATAAAGGGTGGTCTCTGACTACCAGTACTGTGGGTTAACTATGCATCCCTGTGCACACACTCTCATCTCATTGAAAGCATGCAAGATAGAGCTCCCTGAAGTGACTGTTTATGCTTGGTTGTTTTCTGTCTTTGATCCAGTGTGTCTGACTCGTGTATAAACATGTGTGAGTGCACTCAACACTTATGTATGTGTACTCCACGTGCTAAGCCAGTAGAGTGTATGGAGTATTTATCATACACTGCTATTTGGAAGTGAGGCACCATTTGCAACAAATGAACACTCTTGCTGATAAATCACAGATTACACACCATTAATCTGTTACTGATTCTGTTCACCTATATCGACGTTTGTATTTCAACACAATGCTGAACTATATATTACTAACCAACATAGGCTAATCATTTGCTATTCTGTGTACCATTTCCTCAACAATCTGGAAAAACATCTATGTACTACATTGATATCTAAGGAACACTGATAACCATTATTTCAGCATATAAGATACAAGTTTAGGTATAAAGTACCGCATTCATCTGAAAAAACTCTACTGTTTATGCCACAAAAGTCAAGCATTACAGTGAGTACACACAAGACAGGCATTCACAGCACAACACAACAGACATCAATTACTGACCAAAACTTCACAGCACAACAGTCTAGAAAAGGGAGTTGTATTCACCTCACTCACCAACTCCAGCTCCTCATCTGTCTGCAGGAAGCGAGGGGTGGGGGGGCGGACAGAAAACATGGATTATAACTCTCCACATACAGACACTCATACCCTTCATAAACACCAAGCACCAAAGCGCTCCAAGGGGAAAAGATGTATAAATGGACTCCCATAAAATGTTCTAATGCATTAGGCAATGCCATTAAGCCTCTGTAATAACCAACAGGGGTGTTATGACGTATATGAATATTAATTTTTTTTCTCGGTATTGAAGTTCTGAAACTACGTGCTGTGAATCAAATACAGTATTAGTCACAGAAATACTGACTTTAGCAATTTCCAATGTTCTATTAAAACAGTCCTTGATATTAGTACAAGAGATAACAACCAAGAAATAAATAAAGAGAAAAAAAAACTCCCCCATGCTGCACCGAAAACCATCTGACCTTCGTAAGTATGTAAATATATTTGTCTTCTAAGAAAATTACTTGCCATCTGGTGTTGGTTTTACAACTGGAGTTTGGTCAAAGACAAAACTAACAAAAGCAGTTGCCATTTCATTTATATTACACTAAATACCTTTTATATTACATTAAATTTGTGTATTATTACATACATTAAAGGGCCTACATTTTTCTTTTATTTTAGCTTTTTCCTTGAAGGTTCACATACAATTGTTTTGTGGTTTTATGTACCAAAAACGGTCATAATTATTTTCACATAACCATTTTCTAACCTCTCATTATCCCTAAGAGTTAAACAGACTGTTTTTGTTATGGTGTCTTTAAGACTGATATGTGTAAATGAGCTGTGTTATGAGTCCTGTACTGCAAACCATCCAAAAAGTAGTTTAAGCTGAGAAACTCCTTGTAACTTCAGTGTGAATAGGAGGATATTATTAAATAGTTTGTTTTCTGTGAAATTACAAAAACTCTTATTTTGGAATGCAAAGTCTAACACTTCAAAATCCATAAACCTATACACTAATTATTGAAATGCTCAATCTCAATTTCAACTGTTTTATGATAGCTTATTAATTATCATCTGTGATATTTTGATGTTCATGTCTGGTCAGTGTGTGTGGCTTGGCTCAGTCAGGCTGTGTGTATGCTGCAGTAATTCTCACCAGCTGCATGAGGCCCTTGCTGCTTTGTGAGGTGATGACCCGGAGGTCCGGCTTACGACTGTTCACCATCTGAGGGCTGGGCGGAGGGGGAGACTTGGCCGGAACTACTTTCCCCATGCTGTTGCCGTTGGAGACAGAGAGGAGGCCTGGGGAGGCCCTGGCACTGATGTAGCCATTAGCTGCAGAGAGAGGGGGGGAATGTGTCAATACAGGCTTGTATGGACAAAACACACAGGCCAGAAAGCCCTCAAAAAAGTTTGCTTAAACACACACACACACACACCGCTATGTACATTTGTTGCATTTTGCTTCCTACCAGGAAAAACAAAGTAGCTGAATATTTGCACAGCAGGAAAACATTTGGACTAAGCCTAATACAGTTCATCCCACCATGTCATTTGCATTTTGTAACAACACTTGCTCAGTGTTGCAAATGTAATCCCCTGTTTTTCAGGCTTATAAACCTATTATGACATAATTGGGGGATTAATGGCAAGTGGTTTTTAATCTGTGTCCGTGTGGCACAGGGCTGTGAGAGGAAAATCTATAATGAAAAGCAACAGACTGGCAGAGACACAAAATCTCTCACCTCCACCAAGAGACTAGAATGGATAAAACTATCAAATTGATTTCTCTGA
Source organism: Pygocentrus nattereri (assembly GCF_015220715.1). NCBI lineage: Eukaryota > Metazoa > Chordata > Actinopteri > Characiformes > Serrasalmidae > Pygocentrus > Pygocentrus nattereri. The sequence goes on from NC_051213.1 coordinate 17,293,947, forward strand.
AGTTTTGTATAAATATCAATCATTTCAGCAGGGATCAGCAAGCTGAAAGAAGTTTTCTTTCAGCTTGCTAGAGGGCAGTGTTTCCAGTGGACAAGGAACAGACACATGGGGGCTTTCCCGAGGTTCTCGAAGCACTGAAAGTAAACAGTGCACTCTATTCTCTCACAACGATCGGTGAGTTTAGCAACTCTCCCTAGTCTAGCTTTCTGAAACGCCTGATGTATACGCTCATAAGGGTATGACATAATTACTGTTACAATGTCTATATCTCTATGACCACTAATGAATGTAACAACGCAGAAACTTTCAGAGACATTTCAACAAGTCAAGTGAGGAAAACAATATTGAGACTTTATAGAAGACAATCACTTAAAAATGTAATAAAATAACCCCATTAATGTTTTAACAATGCTGCCATTACTGGCTGACAGCACTTAGGGCAAATTAATGAACTGCCCAGAAATCAACACTAGATGGTGTTTTTATTTCATGGTAAGTCTCAGTAGAGAGCCCAATCTCAAAGCAACAGCAACAAAAGTGTTGGACATTATGAATGCCATGTGTTGACTGGCTTTGTCACACTTCAAATGGAAACATACTGCACACTGAGCTGCAACACTGTGGTTGGAAGCGAGGGCTAGTGAGCTGCCCTCAGCACCAGGAAATCCAGGGCGCAAAGTTTCCCCAGACTTGTGGGGGAAAAAGGGACACGTGAATGCAGGCACACCTGTTTATGAGTGCACAGCTCAGATGTACAGTATGTGTCTGTAATTTTACATGAATGATTAGAAGTGTATCAAGACAGGTATTGGTTTTGTATGAGTTTATATGTATGAGCCCCTCTCTCATGTCCCTCACAGTCTTCCTGCTCTCTCAGCCCCCCAACTCAGAGTCCGATTACTCCAGGCCGGGACCGGGAATGGCAGGAATGTGGTGTGACGTCAATGCTGACATTCCCTGAGCTCATTCTCAACAGCAACAGCTGAGAATGGAGGCAAAGAAGGACCGAGGGGCAGAGAATAAGAAAGAAAGGAAAGGAGGAGGGAGAGGAGGAAGAAGAAAAAGAAATAAACATGAAAAAAAGAAATGAAAGAAAAAAGGGAAAAGAAAGAAAGAAATATAAGTCAAAGAAAAAAGAAAAGGGGAAAGAAAGAAAATAACTAGAAAACTAAAAAGAAAAAGTAAAGAAAGAAAGAAAGAAAGAGGGAGTGGGAGAGTGGGAGAAAGACACACGGACAGCAGTATAGTACATAAAGGAGAGAGGAAGCAAACCAAATCCTGTCATTGTGTTCTAATTGGTTTCTTGGTATAACCAAGTTCTACTCAACCATGTAACAGCCATGATCCCTTGTGCTGTTGCAACAGTCACTACACAACAAACTGACCAGTGACCTGTGATCTCTAAAGCGTCCACTGGCCACATTTGCTCTTTGATGAGCAGAAGCGAGGGGCTTGAATCCACAGCTGTTAGAGTGTGTCAAGGCTGCCTGCGAGGAGAAGCTTTTGGCCAGGTCTGCACTGCCCCCTGGGCTGGGCTTACAGAGCAGCATAGACAAGTGAGATATGAGGAACAGCTGAGAGTGAACAGGACAGGAGAGCATGGGTGTGTGTGTGTGTATATATGTGGTTGGAAGGGGGGTGTAGTCCACACCATTCATGTCATTCAGATTCGTCAAATGTCATTTTGTTCACCCTGCCCCTTCCCATGATCCCCTGGGGTAGGCTGTTTACAAGCTTGGAGAGCACCGTGTGACCCTCAGCTGCTGATGACTAACAGGTGTGAGTGTGTGTTTGTATCTGTGAGATTGGGGTGCCCGTCCACAGCTTTCTCTGATAACACCTCTATCATAGTGTACATACATACAGCTGCTCCTTCTGCCTTCCAATGCCTATATCTAAAAAGGTCACTCACCCACTGGACTCGGACATGCTCCATTTGAATTGTTCAGGTCACCTCCTAGAAGAGCACCTGCAAGAGAGAGTGAGAAAAAAATAAAAGGGATTGGTAGGATTTTAAAGGAATGGTTTGGTCAAAAATGTAAAGCACACGATTTTCCAAAATATGCACCTTATATGTAGTCGATCAGCCAAGAAATGTTTGGTGTCCAAATTTTGCATTTGCAGTTTAGCACAGGAGCTACAAGTCTAACATCACTAAAGTACACAAAGCCAAATTGTTTCTGTTAATACATTTCCAAAATTTCTCCCCAGCAGCCCAAGTCACATCTAGGTCTTTAATAAATTTTCACAGATTTGACAATTTGTACACTACTAACAGTGAACTACAAAAATCAATAAAACTTTAAAGTGAAGCCGACGTGGTGTTGTGCCTAAAGTCATGTGTTTGCATGTCATGGCACAAAAATGCTAGTATTTGTTAATCTTTAATTTACTAATTAAATTATATTTTTGGGAAGGAGTTTATTTAAAAAATTAGTGACTACTATCTTCTTTTGATTCTTAGCTTGTAGCTCTGTGTATAAACTAAAAGAGCAAAAAGTGGACACCAAACATGTGACAAGTGAAAAATTGCGTAAGCAGCTTAAAGTAAACCATTCCTTGGTCCATTTATATTGAAGTTATAAGCAATGTTTCAGCCTGGACCGCATTTCAGAGAGACAGAGAATAATGTAACTTATATACTAGTCTTGGAGGCACAGTAACAAAAAACAGTTTAACAAGGTCTTAATGTGCCTTAATTTTTGGTTCTCAAGTGATCAGCAAACCCAGCCACTCTTCACTCCCTCTCCTTCTCTCTCACCTGCACTAGCGGGTCTCTGCGGCAGGCCAGGAGACACTGTGTTCCTCTGCAGCTGTGGTTGCTGTGGTGACAGCAGGCGTGGATCTGTGAGCGTGGAGGTGACGAAGGAGGTGGTGACGAGGCTACTGGGATTGCTGAAGGGGAGAGGACTCTGATTGGACACCGGCACTGTGACTGGCATGGAGAAAGTTGGTGGCGGCACTGCAGACTGAGAGAGCACAGGTAGAGAGGAGAATCAGTGATAACACTGTCTCTCTCTCTCACAGACAGCTATATATGCCCAGAATGACACACAAAGATATACAATATGCACAACAACACATTTTAATTGCATGCCAGTGACTTGTGCAAACTCCCAAAAGCAGAGCATGTGCAGCTACAGAAGTGCAAGTTAATTTCATTTTGTCACTAACATTAAAGGAGCTAGTCAGCTGTGCTGCTGCTCTCATATAAGCTATAATTAGATATTAAACATTTAGACTGCTTCACAACGGGACATGTCAAAATCAAAATATGCTCAAAGTTTGTTTCAGGCTCAGATTGCACAGCTAGTCGTTACTGTTCATTTGGATTCTTACAGGCTGATGTACAGAGTGGTTATACATATATAGTTGTGCTGATTGGCATTCTAGCACTTGGTGATGTGTTACTGGCCACTTTCAGTACTTCTTGCACTCAAACTGTCCAGCAGTTCTGACGAAGACCCATTTTCCCATGATCCTCTGCACAAAACAGGGCCGGTAAAATTAGAATGTGGGCCGCAATGGGCCTCTTGTGTCCTGAGAGGGACCCAGTTTAACAGAGTTTGTCTGAGTGTTCTGTTCCTCTGTCCTCTTCCTGCTTTGCTGTCCTGTCTTTCCAAAAGCTTTGTTTTGATCATGTAAATAAGTGCCTGAAGGAACTGAAGGAAAAAGAAAAGAAGCTTCTTTGATGCTTCTCAATTCCTGAAAAACAGGATACCTGTCAACAAGCTGCACAAGACTGTAACAACGTGAATTTCTGGTCACGTTTATTATAGGCAAACTACTATGCATTTTTGTTATACCATAAATGGTTCCAGTCAAAGTCTGGACATGCTATAAACATGGGTTACAAGAACAAGAGGTATCAATATACTATTTTCAGAGGAGCTGACAATAAAACTTGACTGTGCTGGCTCACTGTGGCATGCTGGTGGCCTGGGGGGACACAGATAGTAGCCGTGTATTACAGCACTGCACACGAGTCAGGCGGGGAGCGTTGTGGGGTGGGTGGGGGTTGGGGGGTGGTATTAGTTGAGAGGGAGGTAAAGCGGGATGAAAACGGGAAGCATACAACACTGGACAGCACCTTGGACTCAACAAGAGACTTGATACTAACAGCCAGGCAGAAGAAAATAAAATTTAATGCAACTGTAATTCCAGAACTCCCATCCAACACAGGAGTCCTAGAACATTCTGTTTCTGCATAGCTGGTTATGCCTTTTAAAACTTTTGGTGAGATGATTCCAGAATACTCCTGTATGACTACATGACCACAGATTTACTATAAGAGACGAGGCAGAGCCTCTGATGAATAGAGTTGCAAGAACTTTGCGGACAATGAGACAATAGTTTCTCATCTCGACTTCCCATCAGTCATATACAAATAAAAAATTCTATGTGACTAAACAAAAATATTTAAGACAGAAGTCTCTGTATCTCCTTGCACTGCTTTGCTGACAATTCAATGAGCTATTCTGAACTGTCCTTGAGCAGGACTGTTCATGTTGTCATTTGGGGTTTGATTAAAATGTTATCCTTTTACTCCTCTTCGTTAATGTAATACATCTGACCATAAATAAGAAAAGCAACTTATTGACATGTAATGGTCCTACACGTTCTAAACAATTGGTAATGAATTCCCCAGCTAATCTTTTAGTATTCCTGCTGTTTTGAAAGATTAACAAGTGTGTGAAGTGCTGAACCTTTAACATGATTCAAAGACCTAGAGTGACAAAGAAACTGAGAACATAGCACCTCAAAGATGGCCCGAAGGTTACATGAGAAGTCACCTGATAGGGGTCAAACAGCTTAAGACTAGTATGTTCTGCATAAAGCATGCAGGCTATCATTTAAGCTTCTAATTCCAAGAGATAAAAAATAATCTTAATGCATATGCAATACCGACAGTGGTTTTTAGGAGAATCAGAGCAGGATTGAAACAGCAGATATTCAAACAAGGACTCATAATTAGTTCCCCAGTGAACAAGGTTGTAACACAGTTACAATGAGGGCTATATCTGTCATGCATTTATCCATCGAGTGCCCTGATAATCATTTCACAAGACACTGGGACTCTTTTAGTCACTTGAGGTGATGTCTGATTACAAGGTCCAAGTCTCCGTAAGATTTCTATACTCTGGACAGGGTGAAAGTGATGTGTCCAAATCTGTCAAGTTGTGTACCTCAGGTTTAAATCAATAACTTGCTCTTCTCCAGCATGCAATCTACCTTTAAGAACAGGACAGGAAAATTTTACCTATGCATCCCATGTCAATGAATTAAATGCCTTCAAATACCAGTTAATCAGATTTATGCCATACTGTACTAGACATTCCAGGCCAATTACAAAAGTCTTTATTTTTTTATTTGTAGTGAATACACTACAAAATTATAAGTGAAAGTTATTCAGCTTCAATTAAATTAAATTAAAATGTATCCACCATACTATCCAGCTTACACACTGTACTGTTTTATGCTAGCTTGTTCTACTTTTGGCTTTCACTGTCCTTAAATAAAGTCACTTAGTCAAAATAGCTAAAGACAGCTAGCCAAAGAGCTAAAGCATCAACAAGAATTTGTTGTGTATTTATACTGTATGCAAACAAAAAATACCTAGATAAATATTCATTTCTAAATAACTGTATTGCTAGTTTTGCACATTGCATGTTCCTGTATGTCCCTAGTAAATGCATTACTAAAAGAGGGTTGAAGGTTTGTTTACTGTTACTTTGGGCTTATGTGCAGATCAAAATGCTGAAAGAGAGAAGTGGAAAAGAGAAGAGACTAGACTGGTGCTGTATGCTTTCCTTTGCCATCTCCTATGAATGGTGTGCTGGGTAGCCTGGTCGTCATTTGGTACAACGGATCTGAAAAATATAAATCCTTTAATCCTTTCACATATACTATGGTGGGGGATTGAGGTCCGGGTTTCTAGAATGCATCTCCTGCTCAGTGGATTCTTCCTCAGCTGGTCAGACAGTGAGGCTCCTCAGACCAAAATGCTCATTGCTCATTGCTTCATCAACATATAAAAGGGAAGTCCCATGAGTCAGACACTTATTCCTGGCAAACATACAGGCATTGGTCACTATGGACAAATTTCATAAAATACAGAGCCAACACAGAAACAAGGCCACAAATCATATACGGCTATGGTAGCTTTCAGGGGAGTAAACGAGCGGAATTAAACGGTCCAAATATTGCACTTTACTTTTAGACGACCCTCCCTGTGCCCAAGCACACACATTCAGAGGGGAACTGGAGAGGGAAGGGGGTGAAACATGGTTGGCAGGTGCTCTGTGAGTTGGTTGCCAGGCTGACAGCAGGCTCTGTGAGTTGGTTGTTGGGCCGAAAACGGTCCCCTTCACACTGGTACTCACTGACAGTCTATAGCTCTGCATCATTTTATCAAACTCCTCGTCTATCTTTTTGTACTTCTCCTCAGTACGAGGCGTGAGTGAGAAGGGTTCCTCAGGGTCCGGGCTTTCCGAATCCCGGTGCTCTTTCTTGTTCAGAGCCTTAGTTCCAAAAGAGGAACAGGAGAGAGGGAGAGAGAGAAAGAGAGGGAAGGACATTAGAATGGCAGAGGAAACAGTGATACTCACGCCATATCGTTTAAAGAGGATATCCAGTTCATCGCTCTTGCGATACTTGTCGTCCTGCAGGGGGCTCTGGTCAATCGAGTCGTCCCCGTCTGGTTCTGGGCTGTTGCAACCGTTAAAGCCTTTCTTTCTCAACGTCTTACATAGTTCAAAACAGACAGAGAGGAAAACAAAAAAGACATTTCACTTTCAATAATGAGCTCAATACATTTGACACTTCTATTTGATACTTGGTCAGCAGACGTCCTAAGTTAGCACACGTAGGTTCCACTTCACTGTGCTCTAAGGGCGCAAGAAGTGTAGATTAATTTAACACCAAGAATTGAAATGTTCTGATGTGGAAATTATCACTGACAAAGCTGATGGGTGGAAGACAGAAATGAAAAGAGTGCACATTGTTGGAGTTTGAGTCAGGCTGGTGTAGCTTTAGACTGGTCTTATTTTGAGCGGATTTCCTAAACAAGCTTTGCTGTAAGTGGCTTTGCTGGGGGGGGGGGATGCAACTCGAAAAATGAAAAAGAAAAAGACTCTCCCAAGGACCACCACATGCCCTTTTCTCACCATTAAGAGTGCAATAGAAACTTCACATGAAATTCTATTAGACAATTATGATACTCAAGCATAATACTACAGTAATAGTATTGTATAGTATGGTATAGTATCATATCATGTGGTTGGGATAGTGTTAACACCTCTGCCTTCTACACTATAGACTGGGGTTCAATCCCCACCTGGGCAAACACCCTACACTATTCCAATAAGAGTCCTTGGGCAAGACTCCTAACACCGCCTTGGCCTACCTATGTAAAATGATCAAATTGTAAGTCGCTCTGGATAAGAGCGTCAGTCAAATGCCATAAATGTAAATGTAAATAAACCTTTTACTACAAATTATACAATAACATATAATATAATAATATTATACTATATTATATTATATTATTATTGCAATCCTATTGTACAAACTTACGGTGTTAAGCAAAATTGTAAGGATCCCTAGATAGTCACTGGTTGACAAAAATACATCACAGTAAATCCAAAAATATACATCATTATTCCTAAAAAACAGATGGATTAGAACATGCAAGCCTACTTTCTTGCATGATACCAGAGTAAAATAAGCTGAGGTGTGCAGAAATTAGTGTGCTTCAAAGGGAGGGAAAATCTCCATCAGGCAGTGACAGGGGGGACCACTGCATTCTTGTTAATTCTCACCTCCCTCTCTCGCTCTCTCACTTACACACACACATAGCAGTGGTATTACTATCTTTGAAAGGACTTTGCAGTGTAACTGAACAATGCTCTGACTATACCTAAACATAATATTTTGACTCTTTAGACACTTCAACTACAAAATGTTTGTGTTTTCATTTTTATATCTTCATGAGGACCTCTAGTCCTCACAGAGGGCTAAATACAAATGCAAAGCAAACACAAACACACACACACACACACACACACACACACACACACACACACACACACACACACACACACACACACACACACACACACACAAAGAGGAATGTGTCAGCTGATCAGCTTGTCTCTGGGCCTACTCCATCTGTTCACCTGTCCCTGTGCTCCTCTCCCTGCTGGCTCTCTCTTTCATGTGCCCAGCTTCTATTGTGTTGCCAGGGTAAGATTCCCCTGCAGAGCTGCATGCTCTCTGACTGGCTGAGGCTCCGGCCCCTCCCCCTCTCCTGCTCCCTCCTCCTCCTTCGCGCTCCACTCTCCCTTCCTCTATCCCTCCCACCATAAGCCCACTCTCTAGCATCTTCTCCAACCTTCTTCTACCATCAGCTTCTCTTTCTTCCTTCTTCTCCTTCATTCTTTTGCCCTTTTCAGCTGAACCCCTCTCTCTCTCTGCTTTCACATACACCTCGCTCTCTCCTTCTGTCTGTACAGCTTTTTCCTTTACTTTTTTCCATCTCCAAATCTAATGTTCTGTCTTCTCCCACGACTCTCTGGACTGACTCATTGCTGTCCTCTTTTGCCCTCTATTTATCCATCCATCCATCCATCCTTCTCAAACTCCCAAAGCTTATTTTCCTTTCAGAGCCTCTCTCACTCTTTTTCTCTCTCTCTCATGTCTATGAGGGCGGCTTGAGGGGCGGTTAGTGTGGGCTGCTGTCCGTGGAGGCAGAATGTAATGTCACGTCCCATTTGCGCTGCGTGGAGCGTGTTCAGGGCCCTGGGGCTGTCCCTGGAGAACACACTCCCAGCCACGGCTTCACCGCTGCCTGCCAAACGAATAGAGACACTAACGCGGAGATACGCAGATTCTTCCTCCTCTCCGCCTCCTCTCTCTGCTGCCCCGAGGCTCCTTCTGAAAGGCACTTTCTACCATTACCGTGCCGATCTGTCCATGTTTTATACATGGGCCTAATGGAGCCTCTCCATTGGCTGTTCTGAGTACTGTGTGTAGGGGTTATGGAGTTTAAATGAATACCATCATGGTTGAGCATAGTGTAAGTGAAGTTGGCTTTGAGCATGCAACAGTCAGTTGTATGTCTGACTCTATAAAGTTTAGGACAGAATTATTTCACCCTGTTGCCCATTTACCATGTCCATAGGAAGGCCACTACGCTGGGACTACTTAGATCACAAGGTGCCGACTTTCTATTTGTACCTAGAATTAATTAAGTTACATGAGGGAATTTCATGAAGTCTTTTCATTCAAAGCCCCCCAGCTTTGGAATGCCCTTTCAGTCAGTGTTTGGGACTCAGACACAGCCCAAGTCTTTAGGTCTAGGCTAAATACCTACTTGTTTAGTCATACTTGGTAATTTGTTTTCCCATTAGATAAAATGTACAAATCTGGGGGTTCATGGACATTGAGCATTATGGTAGTGTTGCTGCTGTTATCTCGCAGCTCTCATGTGTTCAGTCAAGTTTGGTGGTGGTGGAGCGGAGGGGCACTGACATCTCAGGAAGTCCTCATGTCTTTGTGACGTTCTGAGTCTTCATTTTTGGTTAGGCTGTAATAACTAGACCTGCACTCTGTTAACACTGTCATCAGTCTCTCTTAACAGAACTGTCTGTATTTTTCTTTGCCAGGCTGAACAACTGCCCATCCTGTGCAGTCTGATGCTGTTGCTTCATCTGCCTTGATTGGGTGCCCACTGCCTAGCTGCCTTCTGGACCAGTCTGACCATCATGGAGCTTCCTGCTGTACTTCACTGTGCAAACGTCACCAGCATGAACTGGCCGTCCTGACAATACTGCTGCATGCACTCAAACTATTTAAATCATAGCCATTGCTTCAACTGCTTTTCCTCTTTTCTGTATTTCAATATTTTATACTAATTGTAAAACCGTATTCTCTGCTCATGTACTGCGAGTGTCTTACTGTTTTGTTATTCAGTGTCGACTAGATGAGGATGGGTTCCCCTATTGAGTCTTGATTCCTCTAAAGGTTTCTTCCTCTTGTTCTTCCTTTTTCTTGCCACTTGGGACTGCTGCTTTGTGACAAGGTCTGTTGTAAAAAGCCTTATATAAAGGGGCAGTCGTGGGCTGGAGGTTAGGGATCTGGCCCTGAGACCGGAAGGTTGCCGGTTCGATCCCCAGGGCCGACAGTCCATGAATGAGCAAGACACCTAACCCCCAACTGCTCCCCAGGTGGGTGCCGTGGAGCGCCCACCACTCCGGGCAAGTGTGTGCTCACTGCCCCCTAGTGTGTATGTTCACTAGTGTGTATGTGGTGTTTCACTTCACGGATGGGTTAAATGCGGAGGTGGAAATTCTCCGTTTGTGGGATCAAAAAATTATCACTATTTCACTACTATAAATAAACTTTTACTTGACTTGAAGGCAGACAGCTAACATTACTTCTGGGAAACTGCATATGTTATTGCAAGTTATCTTAACTGTCTCCAAATCATCATTGCAATGGAGGTACTGGATTACTCAATTAGTAGAAAAGACACAATAGATGAGATGGATAACAAGTTAAGTTAAAGTTAGCAAGCTACCTGTTACCTACATACCTTTCTTAGTTTGGCCAAAAAAAAAAAAAAATTGCGTGCCCATTTTAGAATCACTGTATATTTTAGGATTTTGTTTGTTGCACTAATGATAGCTAGGTTGTATTTTTAGCCTATAATTCAGTGGCTAAGCTAGCATGTAAGAATGGCTGACAACAGGGATATTGTAGTGAGAGACCGTTGACTGCAACTATATAAAAAGATTTTTTTTTTCAATTATGTAAGGCTGAGGGATGTAATGGTGACAAAATACTGCACAAAATGACAAATACCAATTACAGTTTTAGACCTGTATTACATTTAAAAGACAGAAACTAGATTTCCAGTAAGGAAGCTTACAATTTCTTTCAGCGGTCATGTCTTTTTTAATTGTTCTTCAAAGCATGTCTGAAGCATCTGGTAAATCACATTTCACTGCACTTAAGTTAGCTTCTTACAATACTTATTATATATAAACATAGTACTACAAAAGCTAAAAATTAATATCATGTGACACCAGTACTGGTATGGAAGCCAGCATTTAATAAAATGTTCTCATATTAGAAATTGACGGAAGGGAGAGCTACATCCAGTTGTATCTGATCAGAAAACAAATTTGATTGGAAAGCCACTGTGCTCCGTTTGTCTGGTGGCCAAGGAGGGTCATGGGAGCTTGCCCTTTCAAGCCCTACACAGATTATGCAGGGATGTGACAAATCTTAAATGGGGAGGAGGGGGTGTCTGGTTGACATGGTAAAGTTGGATTAGCCTTTAGGGAGCATGGCAGGGACAACGACAGGGGGAATTTACTCTAAACCTCCTTCCTCTCCCATGATCATGCAAAATCAATGGAAAACTGTGTTGAGCCCCAGAACAGAGCTAGTGGCTAGCTTCTAGCAGAGAGTGACAAATGATTAAAAGGCTTTAAATGGGAGTCAGTGACTCCAGGGAACGAACTGCTGTACTACTTTAACCCCCACCCTTGCAGTGCATTGCAGGACTTCCCCTAACTAGGAGTGGGAATCCAGGCAACAAGAAAATCTTTAAGTCCCCTCAGCCCTCTCCACTGAGCTGCTTAGGAAAAGGGCATCCCTCATTCTACCCCCATCTCTCTTCCTCTCTCATTTCCTGCTCTATTCCTTTTCTTCCTCCCTCTGCTCACTCCATCACTTCATCTTGATATACATCTTGACGCTCCCTGTGTAATTCTCCCTCACTCTCGAGTCCCCTCTCTCCCTCTCTCATTGGAAGCTGCAGTGAAGCAGATTAACATGCTCTGGCAGGAGATGCAGGCAGGCCACACACACAGCACATGCAGCTCAGACAGAGACAGAGAGAAAGCACATACATATGCATGGCTGCTCAGTCATGCAGTAGTGTGAAGGCATGCCTGCCTGCATGTGTGTGAATGTTCTGTGTGTGCAGAGTACAATATATGGCGGGGGAAGGGGTATGTCTCTCTCTTCAGGCAAACAACATGCACACATCAGTGCTCCATAATTCATACAGAAAGCATTTCTTATAGAGATAATCCTACTGAGGCAAAGCTGAAAACTAACAACACACAGTGTTTGGCAATATATACCATCTATACTGATTATGGATGTAAATGATTAACCAATTAACCAGTAACCTACACCTAAACAAATGTTTGACCAACGCTATTGGTTAACAATAAGCAACAGAATGGACAGGTTTATCAAGTAGAGGAAAATTTCTGTGCAATACACACACAAAAAAGAAAAAAAGTGCACAGCTAGATAGTAGTGTTCGGGAGCACTTTCCAAGAAAATATCACTAATAAAACATTTGTAATTGATAGTCAGATAATCATTTAATGCATATTCTTGAAGCAGAAGTGAGAAGCAATGACATAGCGGAGCTAATGAGGTACACTGAGCCAAAGCTAATCCCACACATGGCATTTCTGATTAATTACTAACCTAAGTAAAACAAAGTGATTAAAAACAACTTCAGAACTGTAGTACTTAACTTACAGTAGCCCATTATTTTATATAATTTCTTAAACCATTTTTTAAGCATTTGGTCATATATAATCATGAACATACTGAAGTTGTCAGCCCTTCAGTTAAAACAAAATCAGGTTCATTCTCTTCAGCATGTTTAATACGGTTAACGGTTAAATGACGATGAATGATGGCCAGTTAGCGTTCAAAAGAATTCTGCAAAATACTAATTAAAAATTTGCCCTAATACTCAAGGACAGCAAATACTTAACTGAGATGTACAGAATTAGCCATTTTAAATTCATAAATTTAAATAAAGAACATCTTTCACTTTATTTATACGAGCTTAATCATAACTTAATACCGTGATACTGCAACATATTTGGAAAATGTTGTGACACTGAATTTTAATCAATATCTGCCAGCACCATGGATCTCTCTACATGCTGATCAGCACCTTTACTATGCCACCCAAGTCTAGCATTTGTGTCTGTGGATGAGAAACAGAAAAAAGTGTCTTGTGTTTTAAGTGTGCATGCAGAATGGCACTGTCCTGCACAGGAAACATCCTCATCAGTCTCTGATGCGAGAAGTCAGGCCCAAGTGGGGCTCCTACAATTGCATACTGCATCTCAATATTACATGAGGCGGCCTTCCGGCCCACTGAACACTGAAGCACGCACTCACGCACGCACGCACACAGAGCAGCCCAGTCAGCCTTGAGCTGATGTGGCCTGCAGCAGCCCAACGCCCCTACCACAACACACACACACACTCACTCACTCACTCACTTTCTTTTCCTCTCTCTGTCACACACAAATACAAACATGCGCTCACAGACACACACTTGAGCCATCTGCAGCTGCAGCCATTAAAAAGCGTGCACTTCTACTAGTATGGCCTTTTGTGACAAAGAGAATGATACACACACACACACACACACACACACACACACACACACACACACACACACACACACACACACACACACACACACACACACACAGCTGGTTTCTCACCATCACACACTCTTCTGACACATACTACAAGTGCTGTTTCTCATATCTGTGATGAATCTTTAGAACATTATGCTTCCCTTTCAGTCTTATTTGATCATTTAAGAGGTATACATTTGTTCTTAACAGTTCCTAAACTTGGATTTCTACTCTCGGAAAAATATTCTAGGGAAAATAATTCTAAGCCATGTTCTTCATATTTCATATTTTATATACATAAATATAGTGTGGTGTAAATTTTATGTGCAACACAATACTCTCATATTACCCTTAATTGAAAGGCTTTTCAGGGAGCTAAAAGTAGTTCTTCTACTACTGCGATATGCCACATTGATACTAACAAGACAAACGATTTAATCGTTGTCCTCTGAGAGAAAGTGTGAAAACTGGTGGTGCAGAAATCATATATGTGTGCAAAATTACAAGGAAGGAAGTGGATGGTGATGCCTATTGAGGGCTACAGAGGTACATTAAGCCAAAGCACTGGTCATGATGTTTATATTTGTTATAACTTGGGCCAGTAATGAATGGAAAATATGCTGTAGCTTCAGAACTTTTGAATATAGACCTTTCAATAGTCCATCATTATATGCTCCAGTCATTTCATCAACAGCTTCAGTCATATAACAAGGAACATATTACAGTGCACAGTCCATTGTTTTAAACAAAACCCAGTTCTTACACGGGGTATGTTCAATACGGTTTCGTGACGTTACCACTTATACACACTTATGCCTGGCCCCGCCTATTAGTATTACGTTCCACAGTCCATGAAAGGAACACTTTTGAATATGTTGTTAATATTTCACAGAATTCAGCTGTTGTATAAGCTCCAAAGCATGCATGCAATATTTTACTACAGCTTCAAGCATAGGTAAGCCAGTCAGCTTATTGATCTGCACGTTTCTGTTTTGTAAGTAATATTTGATGTATTGCATCCTTAATTTTTGGGTTTTCGGCTACCAATTTATCACCAACTAATGGTGGTTGGTCATTAGTCAAAAGAATTTGCATCCTTATTTGGCACCTCTATTTTTAAGAGTGTACCTCTGAACCACTATCTAAATGTGAAAGATCAATTCACACTCCAGCCATCTTTCTAATACAATGGCAGCCACCATCTTGTGTTGGCTGCATTAGATACAGGACGGGCTATATTTGTGTATATATGTGTATATATGTGTGTGTCTGTGTGTGCATGTGTGTGTAGCTCTCTGTCTCAGGCCAAGGCCAAGGGGAGCCAGAAGGTCCAGCTGTCCCTACCTCTGCTGTCCCACCATCTTCCAGGCAGGCAGCCAGTGGCATATAGAGATCCATAAGCCTCTAAACCTCCCATACACCAGCAGCAAGCTGCTTTCTGGCCCTAGCCCACAGGAGGCCATGCTCCCCACCTTTAACTCTCACTCTTTCTCTCCTGTCCTCTGCAGCAATTACCACAGCAGAATTGAGCTGTATTTGAAGTGGACAAGCTAACTCACAGTGCAGAACTAAAAGCAATACACCATTCAACTTACATCAACGATATAACAAAACACTGAGCACATCAACAACAGAAATAAATAAATAAATTTCTATTGTTGATCTAAATTTCCTTTCATAAACAAGGAAGATATAACTTTTATGGTTATCATTAGAATGAAAACACCAGAACCAGCTACCAATAAGGTGGACATTCAAATACTTCAATTTTTTCAGGACAGTTGTTAGAGTCCAGGGCTGTAGATGTCTGTATTACCTCTATAATGTCTGCATTGGTCCTGCTTTCATGTGGCTCATTGTACTCGGTGTACTTGAGCAGCACTTTGTCCATGTCGGTGCTGGCATACTGGAAGAGCTTGTTGGAGTGGTTGAAGATGATGAGCGCGATCTCGCAGTCACACAACACACTCAGCTCATAAGCCTTTTTCATCAGGCCAAACTTCCTTTTGGTGAACGTCACCTGTTGGAGAGACGCAAGAGAGTACAGGTGAGAAGGAACTAATGAAAGGACACGAAATATTTAAACAAATGCTTTTTTTTTTTTTTTTAAAGCAGGCCTAGTACACAACCAACCACTAAAAATAAAAGCATTGTCAAAGTATTTGAACCAAAAAGAGCATTAGAAGAATCCTTCCCAAGTAATTAAGCCTGTCATGACCATAAATATTTAGCTGATGATTATTTTTCAAATAACTGCAATGAGAAATTTTATGATCATTTTTAGGTTTTATGCAGCCGATTAGTTAATTTGCTTCCCAGCTATCTTTCCAGTGAACAATTATTAGGTTGTTCTGACATGAAATAATAAACTGCTCTGATGTGTGTGAAGTGTCCAGTTACAAAAAATAATGTTTAAAGTCAATCAAACCTTACAAAATATTAGCAAACACGATCTATGCAAATATAAGTGCAAAAAATTATGTTAGCTAATTGGTTAATTGGTAATGGCACCAAGTAAAAGACAGACCTTTTGATTTTGACTCATAACTTGTCCCAGGAAACACGTCCTGCTTTCTTTTATTTACATTTGTTTATATCAAGCCAAATTATGGGATTCACTTCCCAACCTTACTGTCGTGATACCATATGGCTTGAAACGACTATTAAATAAAATATTTTCAATCAGGTTACATAACTGCGATCACGTCAAATAATTAAGATTAGACGATATGTAACAATTGTGACAGGCCTACAAGTAAACAAATATTTGTTCATCTTCATTTTATAAAAGGTTGGAAAGTCTTTAAATGAGAAGTTTTAACTCTAATAGAGTTGTCCTGAAAAAAGCTTGCCAATTTGATTAATCTCTGTAGCAAGTCTAAACCCCCACTGTGTTATACTGATGCATCTCTAAGGAAAACAACAAGCCTGTGCCGTCTGTTTCTCGTTTATAACTAGTGTTCCCCGCTGGCACAAATCAAATTATTTCAGAGTTGTTTCCATAGGCACTAAAACTGCCCTCTTCCAATCACACTTTCTCTATTAGCACCTCCACATAAACACAGACACACACACACAGAGACAGACATGCAGACACAGACAGACAGACACAAACACCTGTGTTGACCACAATATATCTGCTGACATACAGCACCCTTCTTAGAGGACTGAACACAAAGCAATACTCAGAACAATATTCTTCCAAAACAATAACACATGAGCCCAGAAATAATCAGAAATAAAAAGGTAACCTATAAAATGTCTCATATGGGATATTCTATTGTATCTTCAATCCAGACCCCTAGGCCAATTAAGTTTGTGGCCAACATTAAGAATTTATGTCAAGAATTACAGAACCAGAGGTTATTGGACATATGTTGAACATACAATTAACAAACATGCTTCAGTATCAAAAAATAATCAGGTGCTATTTTGCTTTTTGCTACACACCCAGTCCATTTTTTTCATTCCCAGTCAAACTAGGGCCATGTTTTTTAATTTTTTTGTGAATGCTGTGGCCATGCGTTTAAATTTAGTCTCTAGCCAAGCAAATTCATTCTTCCACTGAACTTTTAAATTATTAAATTGTTATTAGTATTATTAATATATATATTTTTTGGGTAGTCATCATTATCCAATGTATTTTTTATTGACTGCACTGCCATATTTTAATAGCCCAGCCATTTCAGGAGGCAAAGAAGAAATGCTACAAAGAAGCTGTCCCTTCCAGTCACGTTAGCTATGTCTGTAGCAATGCTGATGTTACAGTTGGTAAATTCTGACAAAACTTGATGCAGTTATTTTTACATCTGATTGAAGAGGATCTCGATCTAGCATAGAAATGTGAAATGTAGTCATTTTGTGGCTACTGTTTGTAATGGGCTTTTGCGTGGTTCTTGGTAAATGCAGAAAAAAAAACAAAACTAATACAACAAGATAACTGTATGCACATTCTGATGATGTGAGAATGACATTCATTTTCCGGAACACAAGAAGACATAGTTCATTATCAAATAAGATCATTTCCTCTACATCCAACATGAAATTCAGAACAAACAAGCACATGGTAATTGGCATCAAAAATAGACCCGCAGGTAACCAATGGCAACATGAGAAGTTCTGCGAGAAGATACATGTGCACTTGTAGCAGGAGGTAAAAACACCAACCTGGTCCTTCTTGCTTCTTCTTCCAATCCAATTAACCTTGGGGTCGTGTGCTTATCTACTGACCTTTACATGACTCACACTCAGAGCACACAGACTCACCTGCTGCTAGCTGTGGCAGAGAGGTGTTAGATTTTAGTGTTCCTTGCTAAAATCTCTCCACAGATGCCTCTACATATGCCTTTGCGGGTTTGTTAATGTCGTTACTTAGAGTCTAATACTAGTTAAAGCAAAAAAGAAGAGACAGTACATGTACTTTGCCAAACGGTGAACAACTAAAGAGGCCAGAATGTTGTTTTACACAGAAAAAACTAAAGAAAGGGGTCATTATTATTTGTGATTTTTGATTATTTAGAAGAACACAAAGTATCCTCTTGTGTATTTTTGTGTGGGTTGACACACTAAAAGAAAACGTTTTAATTATCTCATGGACCCCTGGATAAATAAAATAAGCAGAACATCTTGAATCATTCAAAGAGCCTGTTATGTACACTTGAGATCAACTAGTTGCAGAGGTCCACCTGAGGCAGAGAGGAGCTGACTAAGAGCTAAAAGCAGGCCAGGTTTTTGTGGATGGGTATGGACACCTAGGCCAGGCAGAATGTCACTATGCGAATCAATATGACCTGAAAGGTCTGCTGGGACCCTGAAAACACAGATTCTATATTCCACATTGCACTTTTTTTTTAGGTAGTTTACAAGAGAAATTCAAATAAAGAATTCAGTTTTCTAAAGCACAGCCTAAGTCTGGTGGCAAAACAGGTGAAAGTGCAACAATGAGCAAAGAATTAAACAGATGACTGGGAATCCTAGGTGAGATTTTGATTTTAAATCTGTTAAAGCACAATTTATCAAAAAAAAAATCTGTAAAAACAAGGCAAATGAGAGAGATAGGAGAGAGAAAAGAAAGCTAGACAGAAAAAAGTAATAGGAAGGAAGAATGAAATACAGATAAAAAGAACAAAGAAAGAAAAAAATGAGAGCAGGAAAGAAGAAATAAGTCAAGAGATACTCAAAAAGAATAAAGAGAGGAATAAAGAAAAATAGGCAGAACCAAAGCAAAAGAAATAGTGACAGAACAAAACAAGGATAGAAAAACAGAAAGAAGAAGAAAGGAAAGATAAAATATATAAAGAAAGAAACAAACATAAGAAAGGAAGAGAGAGGGGAAGAAAGAAAAAAAGGACACACACACACACACACACACACACACACACACACACACACACACACACACACACACACACACACAAAACAGTGCTCAGTTTCTCACCTGTCTGTTCCGTTCGTCTGTGATTCGCTGGATCTGGATCTTTTTCCTCCCCATGTCTGCTCTGATTGGCTGGGCAGGAGTTGGGGCAGGGTGGAGCTTGTGATGAGATCAGAGGTCAGAGGTTGTGCCTGTCCTGAGGAGGGTACAGGACCTCAAATGGCAGTGAGGCACGCGTCCTTCTCTCTCTCACACCCACACACTGTCCTTTGCTCTCCCCGCTCCACCTGAAGCAGCTGGACTTTCGGCTCTCCTCCCACAGAGAAAAACGGAAGAAAGGAAGGAGCAAGGCCTCCAGGCAGGGCCTTCAGATCATGGTACGTTGAGGCCGCAAGTCATCCACTCAGAGTTCCTAATGTGATCCAGCCCCGCCCCAAAAAATTTCTGATGATGATGGTGATGATGATGACGACTGTGATGATAATGAGTTATATACCTACAAAACAGAAAACGAGTTAGATCAATAAACAAACTCTGTTAATGTCATATAACATATCATTTATTTCAACCCATTAATGTCCACATCAAATTTTCATTTTCCTTTGGTCCACAAAGCAGAGCTTTCCTGACCACAAATCTATATACATTTTATAAACTGATCAGACCACATGACAACAGAGTGAGTTTATGACTTTTTCCATGTTAAATTGAAACTTTTGTTCGCATGACAGATTTTTTAACAAAATACAACTAAATCACATGAAATAAGTAAGGAAGTAAGTTAGTAAGTAAATAAGTATCTGTACTGTTAGATGTCTGGGGGAAAAATCTAAATGAATGAGCAAAGAAAAAGTATCAAAGCATCTTGAATGCTAAGCATACTTAATTGACTATTAAGCAAATAGAGACTGAGAGACTGTTCTCCAGACACAGGCCTTTCTAGCAAAAACTGCTCTGGTGTGCAGAATAAGCAGAGGTAACAGATTAGTGGGGAACACCCCTCTGGAGGTCTGTGTTCCCCCTGAGACCAGAGAGCGGCTCGTGCGCTATAAGGCCTTCAGGGCAGTAGGAGCTGAGCTGTGCTGTGTCAGCTTCATTGGAGAGATCACAGCCACATCAATGATCTTTGCTGGCCTGAGGCAAGCTGCTGCAACCCCAACTTAACACACTGCATGTGATTACAAATCGAACCAATAGGCAAGCAGGATAAACACCCATCTGAAGCCGAGCACAGTCAGAAGTCTGCCTCTGCTGAAAACAGCAGCAGTGCAAATCCATTCCACAGCTTTTCTATTACCTACACAACTTAGGAATCATCCCCTCGAGGCAAATGCCTACGAGACTAAAATGTAAAACGTAATAATCATGCTTTTCAATTTTATCTTACATGCACTAAGTACAGGGGGTAGAAGGTGTGTGTGTGTGTGTGTGCGCGCGTGTGGGGAGGGTGATTAGCCGTTTAAATGATATACTACAGCATAAAAAACTGATAATGACACGGTTTCAAATTTTAATAAATCTGTTCATTGTGTTTGATTACCATGTTTTAAAAGTCATGGCGGAAGTAAACAGTCTTTCAAAAACATGAATACCAATATAACAGCAGAGTAGAAGTGCTGGTGATAACATTTATGAAGGATCTACCATTTATGTAAATGGTTGATTTTTGTGGTATTATAAAGAGATACAAGAGGCGATTACAGTTTGTATCAGTGATTTTTAAACATTTTTAGTGTGCTTCCACAAAAGTATATTCATTTTGGTCACTGTTGTTATGATAAGAAATTTAAATACTTCTAATAACAATCATCCCATCATCTCCCACTGGCTGGTGAGCGTAGACACAGTGCATACGTTTATGTACCCAAGGTCAGCATAAAAGAAAGCAAAGTCAAAACAGCAGTGAGCATGGTCGGCTGTGTAAGGGAGCCAGATGTCAGCAACATATCTTAGTCTGAATGAATGGAAGCATGAATGAGCTTAATGCAACCTCAGAATAACCATGTGGGCTACGATAATTTTAAAACCTGCTATAACTATCTCCGCCACAAAAAAGCCTTAAAATAGAGTTCTATATATACACACAAATCCAGACTGCGTACGCACCCGCATGACTGGAGCTGAAAGCAGACTTGCTACTGCAGACGGATGGCATTAAGGAAGCTGTAGCCTACTTCCTGACCATCAATTCAAAGGCTGTTATCTAAAGCCAGACAGGGGAAGCCCAGATAAAATGTCTGATCAGTTCTACAATTTGCAGCCCTCAGACTTGTGCAGCAGTTTTGAAAAAAAATGTTCATATAATAATAATAATAATAATAATAATAATACTTTTGTTAACAGAACACTTTTCATACCGGTGGCAGTTCAAAGTGCATTACAGACAGGTGATAATGTTTTACAGTAACAGACAAGACAATAAGAGATGAAGTAAAAAAAATATGAGATGTAGAATTTTAATTGAAGACTAATTTACAGTTACACAGTTTAGAAACAACTAAAAGATGCCTCTCCATGTTGTCTGTATTTTAGGGATGGTATTTGCAGAAGGTCAGTATCTGCAGATCTAAGATCACGTGTTGGAACATAAACAGACAGCTATTCCATGAGATACACAGGTGCTAGGTCATTAAGACCCTTCTCAATTACGAGCAGAAATCTATCCTGAACGATAGAGGTAGCCAGTATAGTTCTTTTAAAACAGGAGTGATATGAGCTCTATTTTTTGCTTTTGTTAGGATGCGTGCTGCTGCATTTTGTACAAGTTGTAGAGGATGTTCTGTTTTCCTTGGGATCCCAGTAAGAAGAACATTACAGTAATCAATTCTGCTTGTAACAAATGCATTAACGTTCTCTGCCTCACTCTGAGATAGTCCAAATTTTAGCAAGATTTCTCAAATGATAAAAAAATTACTTTCATAACGGTGTTTTTAACGTTTCTTCATTATTAAATTGTAAGAGATTTTGAGACATCCACTGAGACATCTGGCAAGCCTGTCTACAGAATCTTGATCAAAAGGAATGAAGGAAAGAATACTGAAAACGTATAACTGCGTGTCATCAGCAAAGCCAATATGAAAATGAATATGTTTCCCATCGACATCACCTAGAGTTAACACGTACAAGAGCAAGGGCCCTAAAACTTATCCCTGTGGGACTCCACAGAAATAATTTCCTTCGATGAATCCAGTGGAATCAAGAATTGTCCATGGATGAAATATAATTTAAACCATTCTAAATCTGGGCTGGAGAGGCCAACCCAGTAGTCTCGGCAGTGTATTACGAGTCTTGTGATCAACAGCATCAAAAGCTGCCCTAAAATTCAATAAGACCAAAATAGAAGATTTTTTTTGCATCAGCACCAAACCCGAAGTCATTCAAAACACAAACCAATACTGTCTAAGTACTATGGTTAGAACGAAAACCTGACTGAAACTTGCTTGATATTAGATATGTATTTAATTGTTTGAAGGTAACATTTTCTAAGAAAAAAAAATAAGATTAGAAACTGGTCTAAAATTATTTATCCATGCTGCTCTTTTTTAGTAGGGGCTTCACCAAGGCAGTTTAAAAAGCACCTGGAAAACACATGTTGTCAGAGAACAGTTTACAATAGTTAAGACATTATTTTGGACACATTTTTGTAATGCTTTATGAGCATAAATGCTATATTTATATAAATATGATAGTACAGTGTTATACTGGAATGACAACTATGCGAGAGGCGATGGCATTATAGCAGAAGCAAGAAGTGATCTAGAACATGAAGGAACAAGAAGCTTTGCTTAGGTGACTAATATGTTAAAAATATTTTATATTTTTAAATAAATAATTGCGATTAACAATTTAATTGTCCTTTTTGGATCACTGTATGTGACTGCTAAGCACAAACAGCGTACATTGATTATATATCTTGCTTCCTATGTGTTGATACTAGATCCCAAGTGAGGACAGACACAGGTTGAGCTCAAAAAACAAAAACAAAAACATTACTCTTCATTGCCCACTGAAAGTGTCATTAACATCAAATAAAACAAACATTACTTACTGTTCCCTTCTAAATGTTGTAGTCAGAACATTTTCTGTTTTTCTTGCTTTAAGACTTGCTTGTCTCAACCCAAAGGACGAAAACCAACATGATGAACATTCTTTTTTTTTTTTTTAACTTTGATTCCAAAAAATTGGGACACTGTGTAAAATTTAAATAACAACAGAATGCAATTATATGTAAATCATTTAAGCCTTATATTTAATTGGAAATAGCATAAACACAGCATATCACACTGAGACATTTGACTGGTTTTTTTGGGGGGGGTTTCAAAAGTTTGGACAGGGGCATGTTTTCCATTTCTTTTAACAACATTCTAGGGCTACATTCACACAGCAGGTAAAAGTGGCCCAAATCTGATTTTCTGTATGCGACATCAGTCTGAACAGATCAGCTCCTAAACCGACCCGCATGCGCAAAAGAACAATACTTCACGAGGCGGAGGTAAACAGTTATGATGGACAGCGAACACCAGTCACTCCCAGAGCTTTCAGCTTCGTCTTTGCGAGCATCACAGGAGCGATTATAAAGTTACAGTGGTTGACAGTCGGGCTCATTATAAACAATGTGCTTGAGTTTGCTGTAAAAACGGCTCTATGACACGGTGATGAGACACAGGAGCACATTCAGTGCAAAACTCACTCTACCTGTACTGTATTGTATTGCATTGCATTGCATTGCATGGCACAGGCTCTACTCCTTTTTCTGGGTATCTACACTGACTTTTGTATCTAGCAGTACCTGAGCTCAGGACTGTCTTTTTCTCTAACCTATTGGTAACAAGTAAACATACCTTCTCTAGATAGACAAAGCACTTCTTGTAAGTCGCTCTGAATAAGAGTGTCTGCTAAATGCTGTAAATGTACCGAAATGCACCACAGAACACCACAGGAAGTCATTCTTACCTGTGGCCAATAAATCTGTAACTCCTCCCTCAGTGTGTGATTCACAAAGTGTGGTACATCTGTACAACACTCAATACCAAACAGTACTGTTCATATGTGTAATAATAATAACTGTGTGCAACAATTTAGAGAAGGAAGGTAGATATTCTGTGTGTCCAGGAGACCAGATGGAAAGGAAGCAAGGCCAGGAACATTGGAAGTGGATTCAAACTGTTCTATCATGGTGTAGAGAGGAAGAGAAATGGAGTAGGGATAATCCTAAAGGAACAGCTTGTGAAAAGTGTTCTGGATGTAAAGAGAGTTTCAGAGAGGGAGGTTGATGGTGTAATTTTGAATGTGGTCAGTTCATATGCACCACAGGTTGGGTGTCAGTTAGAGGAGAAAGAGTAATTTTGGAGTAAGATGGATGAAGTGGTAGATGGTGTCCCTAGAGAGGAGAGATTAGTGATTGGTGCAGACTTCAATGGACATGTTGGTGAAGGGAACAGAGGAGATGAAGAGGTGCTGGGTATGTATGGTGTGAAAGACGGTGTGAAAGACAGAAATGAGGAAGGTCAGATGGTTGTAGATTTTGCAAAGAGAATGGAAATGGCTGTGGTGAACACATTTTCAGAAGAGGGAAGAACACAGGGTGACATACAAGAGTGGAGGGAGGTGCACACAGGTGGATTATATCCTTAGCAGGAGATGCCACCTAAAGGAGATTGTAAAGTGGTACCAGGGGAAAGTGTACCACGGCAGCATAGGGTGGTTGTCTATAGAATGAGATTAGAAACAAAGAAGAGGAAGAGAGTGAAGACAGAGCCAAAGATTAGATGGTGGAAGCTGAAGGAGAAGGATGGTTGCAGGCAGTTCAGGGAAAAATGCAACAGGCCCTTGGGGGAAGTGAGGAGCTACCTGAGGACTGGGAAACAGCTAAGGTGGTGAGAGAAACTGGCAAGAATGTGTTGGGTGTTTCGTCTGGTCAGAGGAAAGAAGACAAGGAAAGTTGGTGGTGGAATGAGGAAGTCCAGGAGAGTATTCAGAAGAAGAAGGCAGCTGAGAAAAAGTGGGATAATCAGAGAGATGAAGGAAGTAGGCAGGAGTACTGTGAGGCTAGTCGCATAGCGAAAAGAATGGTGGCAAAGGCAAAGGCTCAGGCCTATGATGAGCTATATGAGAGGCTGGACAGTAAAGAAGGAGTAAAGGACTTGTATTGTTTGGCTAAACAGAGAGATAGAGCTGGAAAGGATGTACAGCAGGTTAGGCTGATAAAGGATAGAGAGGGAAATGTTCAGTTGGTCCAGATGACATACCTGTGGAGGTATGGAGATGTTTAGGAGAGAAGGCAGTGGACTTTTTAACCAGGTTGTTTAACAAAATCCTGGAGAGTGAGAGGATGCCTGATGAGTGGAGAAGTAGTGTAGTGGTCCCCATTTGATACATCCACATATGATAGGGTGCCAAGAGAGGAACTGTGGTACTGTATGATGAAGTCAGGTGTAGCTGAAAAAAAGTATGTTAGGGTGGTGCAGGACATGTATGAGGATAGTGAGACAGTGGTAAGGTGTGCAGTTGGAGTGACAAATGGTTTCATGTGTTCACGTGTGTGAATGAGAGGGTGGAAAGGTGAAGATGCAAGGAGTAGAGGTCGTAAAGGTGGATGACTTCAAATATCTTGGGTCAACTATCCAGAGCAATGGACAGTGTAGAAAAGAGGTGAAGAAGAGTGTGCAGGCAGGATGGAGTGGGTGGAGACGGGTGTCAGGGCTGATGTGTGATAGCAGCAAGAGTGAAAGGGAAGGTTTACAAGACAGTACTGCGTCCTGCTATGATGTATGGTTTGGAGACTGTGGCTCTGTCGAAAAGACAGGAGGCTGAGTTGGAGGTGGTCGAGATGAAGATGCTGAGATTTTCATTGGAAGTGACAAGGCTGGACAAGATTAGAGATGAGCAGATCAGAGGGACAGTGAAGGTGGAGCAGTTTGGAGATAAAGCCAGAGAGGCCAGGTTGAGATGGTTTGGACATTTGTTGAGGAGGAATAGTGGATATATTGGTCAAAGAATGTTGGAGATGGAGCTGCCGGGTAGAGGAGAAGAGGTAGACCTCAGAGAAGGTTTATGGATGTAGAGAAGGTGGACATGGAGATGGTTGGTGTAAAAGTAGAGGAGGCAGTGGATAGGGCAAGATGGAGGCAGATGATCCGCTGTGTCGATCCCTAAAGGGAGCAGCCGGAAGACGAAGAAGAAGAAGAAGAAGAAGGATGTTGCAACTGTAACCACTGCAATTTCCCTCTGGGATCAATAAAGGATTCTGATTCTGATTCAGCCATGGCCTGTTCTTTGGTTCGGGTCCTCAGATTCTTTAAACTGTTCCCTGACACTTTCTCGGGCTCTTCCTGCCGTGCTCGGCTGTTTGGCAGGCCAAACTCTTTTACCGCGGAGTCGTGCTGTTGTAACACATGCAGGATGTGGTTTGACACAAGCAAGGCTATCCCTAAAAAAGACGCTGTCTGGATGGCAGCACATGTTGATCCAAAACCGGTAGGCCTATATATCATTCAGCATTAATGGTGCTTTCACAGATGTGCAACCCTGCCATGTGCACTAATGTATCCTCATACCAACACGGATGCTGGCTTTTGAACTGTGTACTCTGCTAAGCTGGATGGCACTTCTCCTCTCTAGCCCGGAGGATGCGACGTTCCTGACTTTCAAAAAGAAGTTCAAATTCGGAATAGTCAGACCACAGGACATTTTTTCACCTTGTCTCAAACCATCTTAAATAAACTCGGGCCCAGAGAACGTGAAGGTGTATGGATTCTTTTAATTTTTTAATGATATTATGTACTATAGATGACGAAAACCTAGGTTCTTTGATATTTTACATTGAGAAACATTATTCCAGAATTGTCACACTTTTGCCTGCAGTCTTTCACAGAGTGGTGAACCCCTCCACATCTTAACTTCTGAAAGACTCAGCCTCTCTGGGCTGCTTTTTTAATACCAAATCTTGTTACAGACCTGTTGCCATGTTCCACCTGGTGTTTTTTATTTTTTTAGTATTACACAACTTTACCAGTCTGCTGTGGCTCTTAATCTGATTTCCAAAATCTCTTGGCTTTCAAGTAGGGCTTTTTGTTTCTTCAGTTTTCATAGTATCTTGATCAGGTGGGGAGGGGTTTCAAAGAATAACAAGTTATGAGACCATCGTTTCCTTCTTTACTCCTTTCAAAAAAGACCAGAATAGGCCAGGATGTCACAATAGTCTTAAATGGCTACATAGTACAGAAAAAGAAAAGTGAAATTTCTTCATTTAAAAAATTAAAGTTCACAGTCATTAATGAGCTGGGAAATAGTTTGTATGCAGATAAAATGGCAAACAGTTTAATTTAGGAGTCAGCCAGTAATGTGCAAAAAACTGTAGCAGCAAACCATTCAGTTGTTTGGTGTCCTCTGTTCAACCAGTTGCACCACTTCATGAGGTTCCAGTTGCATTTTGATTTTAGATAAACTGTTGACGAAAATCAAAACAAACAAAACACACCCCCACTTATCTTGAGCTGTAGTATGCAATGGAACAGGCCCCGTCACTAGTTTCAGCATTCCTCTTATTCTGTGGTGAGGAGTGGTTTGTAGGTGTGTGAGAGACACATACATCCATTCTCCAGAGTGCTGTGTGAGGTGCCCTTTCTTTTTCCATGGCTACAGAGGATGTGTTGATGGGAAGAGAGCCATTGCCCAGCAATCAGGAGTGCAGGCTGTGCTTCAAAGGCAGCCCTGCATCAGAATCTGTTTTGGGCTTCAGGGCGGGATCACATGAAAAGCCTGCTTTATCTGCAAGGGGAGTCTGACTATAACCTTTAGCCCTGCGAGCACAGAGAAGGCTGCTTACCAGCTCTGATCTGAGCCACTTAGCTTCTTTCACACAGGCTACACAAGACCTGGAGAGCATCCACAAAACTGCTCCTCTGAGCAACTGTCTTGGCATAAATGAAAGCAGCATTCTCAGTCAGGCCAACCGTTTTGCCCTTTCGAATTAGTGGACAACTTCTACCTGCTCTGTCAGACAAAACATGGCATGACATGTTATCCTGGAGTTTACAGGCCAAGGCTCTCTCTATATTCACAGATTCAGCTGAGAGTTTAGACCAAACAGTAAACTTAAAAAGTAGAAGATACTGCAGCTCAGAGCAAATATAGTTGACATCTTGAAAGGTGATGATTCAGATCTTCTAAAGGGAGTTTTAAAAGAAAATGATATACTGTCAGTTTTTTAAAACCACTGTGGCCAAATCTGTTATCTGTTATCCTCAATTAAAAAAATGATTTTCTGAATAAGTCACACAAATCATCTACAGAAAAACTTAAAAGTGGTGTTTTCCTGCTAATTGTCCTGCACAATTTCTAATTGTGGAAAATTATGGTTTATCATAAAATGAACCATATGTTTTGCACAGTTATCACTTTTTGTGATTTATATGTTAAATTCAGCATAATTGAACTTGTTCATTAAAATATGCAGAAGTGTGGGAATTTGGTGTTAACTTACGTTTAATCAACAAAACACAGAATTTCACTTGGGTACCCACACTTTTGCATACAACTGTTATTTTAAAATTGTTACTTGTTGGAGCTTTGCATACCATTTCCAAACAGATTCAAAATATGTTCCTCATCCCCCATCATTACTTGAACTAAGCCACATATTGTAGTGCAGTGTAACAGTAGCAGCATCCTCTGCTATAATTTTCATGTTAGAAATAAGCCACTTTCATCTCGAAACAGTAGGAAATGAAAAGCCTAAAGCACTTCAATAAGAGTGAACAACTTTGTTCATAACACTGTATAGCACAAGAGTGCTACACAGCAGCCACATTTATGCAGGTCAAAGGTGTTAACAGTTCAGAGTTGTGGTTTTGCAGAACACCACTGAGGAAGTCCCCGGAACTAACACCTTCAGACTGACTTGTATTTGCAAGAACAAAAACGGTCTAGTTTCACAGTAACAATATAATGGCTGCTAAGAATAAAGCACAACTATAGATGAGTCCCTTTATTAGTATTTATTTCCTTGTATTAAGATCTTTTAAGAACTGCAGTGATTAGGTGACATTGAAATTGTCAAAAGCAAAATAACGTAACAATGCATAACATAGGCAGTGCATTTTGTAACCAGCTTCCCCGACTACTGATAGCTGATCTGCGTCAAAAGGGCCTGACTTATGTAAACATTTTGTGACCACTGTAGATTTCAATGAGCTAAAAATCTGTTGACTGATCATATTGGTCAATACTATGAAGTATGGTCCCCAATTACCCAGACTTCAACAGTAAATTACCTGTCAGCTATCAACTGTAAATTGTCATATGTTTGTCTTAACTGTCAAATTTCTAAACTGAAATAAATAGCAGAATCTCATAAAAAGTCAGAAAATTTTGGATCAGATGTTGGAAATAAAAAAAAAAAAATATATATATATAAAATAAAAATAAAAAAAATCATTAATTTGATCGAAACTACACAAATCTGAAAGCATGAAATAGCTCACAATCTCATTGCATGGCACTGTTAGCTATGTATTTTTGCTGAGGTAGTACAGTGTTTAAGTAGCATCAGGTCTACTTTTAGATGCTCTTCTTAAGTGCCTCAATGAATTGCGTAGTAGCTTTTAAAGATATATTGGATCAGCATCAGTGATATTCATAATTTTGTTCTTGTAACCATGACAAGGTCCTGTGTTCCAATTTTCTATAATCAGCCTGTATTTTGGTGATTAAGTGAGTAAATGGTGACTCAGAGCCTGTTTACACCTTGCATTAACATGTGTTTTGTGTCAGGATCATATCTGCATAACCTTTGCTTGGATTCCAGATACACATTTTTAAGAAAATGCTTCATTTTGATCACAGATGAAATGATGAGGGTTTTTAAGCACACTCTACTTAAGAATCTTCGTTTACATTTATACTACGAGTAAGCAGATGCAAAAATCACATGTGATAAGAGTACCACTTAATGTAGATGTTACCATGACTTATGTCTGACTTACTTAAGTCATGTCTTACACCTTTCTGAGACTCTGTACTGTTCATGTAAACATGCTGTCGTTCATTTGCTCATATATTTGTCTGAACAGCTGCTATCATGAGCTTCATTGGCAACCATCCTGCTAACTATTTTTAAGTCTTTTAAAGTTTAAAGTATAAACTTCGTCTCCTTTGCGGAACAGTTTCTGGCTTGTGCCAGGCTGAACATTATTAACTTCCATTATGATGCAAATGCACAAGCACATAACGTATTTAAGCTTGGGAATATAATCAGATAAAATTTTTTACATGGCTATTATTCTTCTTTTTAATGGATTATTTACAGAACTACTCACCTTGATCAATTTCTTAAAAATCGTATTCAGAATGGTCTCAATTGGACTAGTTTAGTCTGATTGAGGTGTATATATTGATGCATTTTATTTCGATTGAGTTTAAGTCAAATTATTAACAGATTATCAGGCTGCACGTAAATGTGGCTACAGTTTATCCTCTCACCTGCAAGTCAGTGCTCGGTAGACACACTTCCACTCATGTAATTATATATGGACCATGAAAACACTTACAAACTTGTGTTCAATGCTGACAAGATCGGTCTTTAACCACCTCCAAATGTGGTTTGAGTGATGCGATTTTAACTCACAATGCATAGTGGGTGTGTTTACACCTGGCTTTTCACACAACAAGTAAAATCCAAACATGATCCAGGTGTAAACAAGGCCCTCAGTTTAGACTGTCAGCTTAATTGGTGGGATTCTCACTGATACTGATAAACGTGTGAGGCCTAGATGTCACAAATTATTATCAGTTAATGAATACATGGACTAGGGCCTAATCAAATACAGTTCTAACTTAAACATTTTGCTCAAAAATTTTAATATTTCTTTTTATTGCTTCAAAAATGAGTAAGAAACTGAATAAACTGTCTAATAAGTCTGGTAAGATAATAAACTGTCTAACAAAGTCTAGTAAGATTCTCTCATAACAAAAGTCCCAGTTTCAGCACATTGTTCAAAGAGTACAATATGGTCTACAACTTTTCTGCCTCACAGGACTCCTATAAAACACAGTGCTGCTGCAATCCATCTTATGCTGAAGTGGTCTGAAGCACCCAAGTTCCACTTGGATAAGCACACAGGGCCTACGTCCATGTGTGGGCATACGGCATTCTGTGCGAGTGCGTGTGTGTGAGCACATGTAAGCATATCTCCTCTGCAGGGTGTGAGAGAGGGAGTCCAGTTTTGTCATCTCTGCCTGTAACTGGAGGCAGAGAAGCCTGAGCCTCAGAGATAAGAGCCAATGACTGGACAGAGACTGGACTCAGGCCAAAGTTGCACAGAGAAATCTATCACCTTTCCTGGTCAGCACAGGACCCCAGTGTCCTAAACAGCACAGCTGTCAATTGTTTAATTCAACTGTTTACAAAACTGATGCTTTACACAGAGCATAGAGCCCACAGCTCCGGTTATGGTCACTACCAGTGATCCAGGGCCATATGGTGCCAGAACCCTGCAGCCAATAAAACAGTCAAAACAAAATTGGCAAAATGACTTTTTGAAAAAAAAAAAAAATGAAGATACCACAACGAAGGCAATCAGAATGTTCTTATCTGAACTGATAATGGGCTTAGCTACAGAATGTTCTGCTAACACAGGGCCAGATTCATCATGTGTCTCCGGAAAACAGTGCCATTCCCAAGTCCGTGGTCACATCTACATTGACGAGAAAGAACGGACAAAAGCGAACATAAATATGTAAATACAATAAACATCTTAACAACAGTGTTAGGGCAACACTAGGTGCAAGATTTCATGTCCAATCCAAACTTAATACTGAAAAACTAACAGGAAACATTAGACTTGCAAAATATAGTGTGTGAGCCAAATGAGCCAGTAAATAGCCAGACCAAGCTCACTCGTTTCCAGATGAGTGGCCTAGTTTACCATGTCACTATGTTACACAATCACAAAATGTAGCAATATGTAATATATGGTATTTTGTAGGGATGCATTAGTACGGGATTGGTACGCCAAATACTGATCAGATATTTTTCATGTCTATCTCTGCTGATGCCATACCGATGGTGATGGACAAATGTAAAATGTAGAAATTGGAAGTACGTCTACCTAGTTTGGCAGTTTTGGCATAGAATGATGCCATTTATTTCTGTAAAGTTACAACTGCAGTAAAATGAGGAAGGTGCAGATGCCAGCACTGTAGCACAGCACTGTCTAAACATTCTGCTCTTTCAGAGTAAAATAAATACATAATTAAAGACTGGTTTGATATTTGTCAAATCTAAACATCTGTCCGAAGGTGATCATTTTTTAACAAATATCTGCCAGTGCTACACTTTATCACACTGTACCTGATGTTAGGATTGAAATGGAGTGAAATCCCATTTTTAATCCATAGAGTTTAATATGATGTCAGCCCACCTTTGCAGCTATAACAGTTTCAACTCTTCTGGGAAGGCTTTCCACAAGGATTAGGAGTGTGTTTATGGCAATTTCTGACCATTCTTCCAGAAGCATATTTGTGAGGTCAGACACTGATGTTGGATGGGAATGCCTGGCTTTCCCAAAGGTGTTCTATCGGGTTGAGGTCAAGACTGTATCCAGCTGCTCAGCCTTGGAAACTCATTCCATGCATACGTTTGGAGGTCTGTATCGATTGACTCTGCAGAAAGTTGGCGACCTCTGCGCACTATGCACCTCAGCATCTGCTGACCCCACTCTGTCATTTTACGTGGCCTACCACTTCGTGACTGAGTTGTTGTTGTTCCCAATCGTTTCCACTTTGTTAGAATACCAATGACAGTTGACTGTGGAATATTTAGTAGCAAGGAAATTTCACAACTGGACTTGTTGCACACATGGCATCCCATCACGTTACCATGCTGGAGTTCCCTGAACACCTGAGAGCGACTCATTCTTTCACAAATGTTTGCAGAAGCAGTCTGCAGGCCTAGGTGCTTGGTTTATACACCTGTGGCCATGGAAGTGATTATACACCTGAATTCAATGACTTGGATGGGTGAGTAAATACTTTTGGAAATCTAGTGTATCTGCCAATGGATATGCTAACGCAAACATTTATAAAATGTAGAACTTGGGACTATTATCGTCTACCTGGATTACATTTGCAATGTATGTAGGGCAGTAAAATAATGCAGTAAAATAAATAAAATGCAACACTGAAAAGGTTCTATTCTTCAGGAGTTCAAGTAATATATCATTTAATATTTCAAAGATTGAACTATATATATATATATATTATATCACTCAAATCTAAATATCTGTCCAATAATAATAATAATAATAATAATAATAATAATAATAATAATAATAAGTTAAAGCAATTATCTGCTAATAACAATATAATTCCAATTATTATGCAGCCTTATAATTCTAATTTGTATACAAAGTAATGAAAACATAGCAGAATTAATTTAAGTTATTCAATGGTACAAAAAAAAGCAAATTGAATTTAGTTTTTATTAAAAGAAACATATCTTGAGCGTTTCTTAACCTAACGGTATATTCAAATGTTAGCACTCGATCACATATACAAAAATGAAACCATTTGATAATTGCAGCCCTAAAAAGAACAATCCCGATGAGAGAACACCCACACACTCTTGGGCTTGTCTGAACTGGCCGCTCTACAAACCCTCACTCTAGCCTAACTGGGGCAGTGATGGCGCTTGCAATGCCCGATGGGACTCCAGTGATTTACTCCAACCTTGGGTTGTACTGCCAGCACCAACTGCAGGATATTTCCAGCCTGTTGCCTCATGCTCTCTGACCGGCAGGCACTTGCTTGCTCCAACATGGCCACTCAGCTGCTGACCCTAGTGTATGGTGATTGTGGTTTTCCAACATATATGTACTTGTTTTGTTTATGGTGAGTCTATGACCTATTAGTCCGGAACGGTCAGGACATCGGGTTTATCCTCCAGGACATAGACCAGGGGAGCTAACAAATCAAATCATATCAGAAACCTGATGCCAAAAGCAGGGTGGGGGAGGGGGGTTGCAATTCAAGGGCAGTATTTCTTCTGGCAGGGCAGACAGCAGTCAGGAGGGTGGGGGTTTGCGGTGTTGAAGAGGATCTGTGATTCTCACCTGCTACTGTTCAACCTTTCAGAAGAGTCGACAAGCAAACTGCAACGTTCAGGCAGCCACCATTAACTTCACGAAACTCATTTACAAAAGAATTTTGTCTTGTTTTGGACAACTTCAGTAAAAGTGGAAGTGGACAATGTGTAGATGGTCTACGATGTGGATATCACATCAGCAGTACAGCATCTTAAAATTTCCATTTTAATCCAAGCTCATAAAGATATACACTACTTTCCACAAGTTTAAAATCAACTGGCATATTAAAAATGTAATCTATAAAGGACTTATAAAATGTGGATTTAAATATTACATTCTATTCACTAAAAAGTGTTTTTAGATTTAATACAATATTAAAAAAAAAGTTAAAAGATAAATAACATACTATAATTATTTTCACATTATCTGCCTTGAGATTTGATCTCCATGTCTGAAATATGATCATTTCTGGATTTAATTTAATTTTACTTCATTCCCTATACTATAAAGATTTCTCAATCATTTTATAATCTTTTGCGGCTCTGCTCATCATTCTGGAGACATCTAAAAAATGTTTGTTTTCTTTTACAGCTTCCTAGTGTCCTATTAATGATTTAATACCTGTAAAACTCCACATGATTAACATTTTACAATAATATTACATGTGTCTGTAACCAAACTATTTTTTTATTACTTCTGAACGGTGATTCCAAACTTTTTAACTTTAAATATAATATGTATAGTGTTAATATACATATTATATTTAAAGAGCATTTAAGACTGATTCGCAATTACATTGTTCATGCCTATTAATGACAGTTACTGCTCATAAGGAACCCAGAAATGCTGGTTATTGGGCCAAGAACCCTACTACTGGCACACTGTTTCACAATCCAAACACAATGTTAAATAAGTACTGTTGTGTGACTGCAGTTTGCAGTTGACACTGGAGTATCTGTCTCAGCATCAGTGTGGGTAATGTGGTCTGACCGGTCAGTTGATAATATTGAGGCAGGGCTAATCATCACACAATTATAGGGACACAACCACTAAGGGATAAGCCAAAAGTTAACAGTTAAATTATCTATCACCTCTCTCCATCCCCAAGATGATCAGAAGGGGTCAGGCAAGAAAGGGGACTACACCTTTTATACACACAGCAATGACATCAGCATGACTTCTGGAAACACAGATGTATTCAAAACTCTTCACCATGTCAACCGGTGCACAAAAGAGGTTCAACGACCAGCTTAGACACAGATATGCTTCAAATTTTGATCATTACTAAACTTCTACAGTGTTTACAATCTACGCTAACAGAAAGAACGAGATGAAGTGCCATTTTCCAGTAACATCTCATACATCAGAGAAAATCTAACAAGCAAGTATCGCTTTGAAACAATGTCAAGAGCCTAATAAATGCAGACTCCCTCTTAATAGCAACCTTAAATTATCTTTCTGAAGCACCATATTTTCCCTTAAGCGCACTAAAGAAATACAGAAAAACCTCAGCTGAAGCAACTAGCATTGCTTCCATAGCCTTTATGAGCTACTGCATGCAAGGCTCTATTAAGCAAAAGTGCTGGATAGCAGGCAACACAGTCTACAGCCCATTCCACCTGGGATGTCAATCAAAAGCCCTCCCTTTGCAATTATCCATTGATTTGCAAGCCAACAGCTGTGAAAAGGATCTCTGATAGGCCACACACAGCAAAGCAGCCACTGTAAACTGCACAGAGCCTACACAAGCCACACTGTGATATTTTCCTGATCTTACCAACAAAAAAAAATCATTTTAATTGTTTAGATTTAATTAGTATGCAAAGACTGGGAAGATCTAGAGCAACTAACATTCATATAGCCATAATTACTTGATGGGGAGAAATACTAGAGAAAGGATAAAATCCAAGTCTAACAGACCAGGGCCAACACACCAAAGCTTCTTAAACTGATCTTACATCGCAGAAATAGGCTACATGGTGTTTAAATACAGCTAAACTCCAATTACACTAAAGTTGGCAGATATAAATCCCTTATTAGTACCATTTTTTCAAATGATTCAAGAAAATAAAATAAATAAATAAATAAATAAATAAAAAATCTCAAGTGAGAAGATCATCTAGTAGTTCTTTGACTGACACAAACTTGCCACAAAAAAATGACAGGCCTAACCTTAAGGTGCCTACACGAAACAAGTCTGCTGTGTTCCTAAAGCCGGTCTTTTTTCTTACCTTTTCTTCTTAAACCTTTCTGATGGTTCAATGGATGGACAGTCACATGTATCCAGAGTCTAGCCAATGGTACGGAATCACGAGCAAATGAATGAATCAACAATATCCTCATGGACATAGAAAGAGATGTGTTCTATGTCCTGTTCTGTGCGCTATGGCTGTGTGACAGAAGTGACTAGTCCAGTGATGACCCTGTAATGCAAGGACCTCGATCAGTTTTCCTCTCTCTCAACCCGGCCCCCACCTCCCCACCCTTTGCCCTTATATGCCTTCAGCAACTGGCTCCAATTCATCAGTGTCCTTGCTGGTAACTGAGAGGGTGGTTGGGTGTTAGTGCTGGGTTCACAGTAAAGCAGTGTGTCAGATCTCCCTGCCTATATGTCTCTGTATGTGTAGATGTGAAAGCAGCTGCAGCTGCCTACACACCTTTTGTCTTAAGCCCCCCCCCCCCCTTACTTCCCCTCACATATGTTAGGAGCTTTAACTCCGCATCTAGGAGCGTTACATGTCATTAACAGGCTCTCCAAACGTGCCCAACCATAGCCTTTGTATTACAATACTTCTAATACTTATAAAGAAAGTGTAAACAGTTTGGACGTACAACACAATAAGGTTCTATCCATGTCCTATATTCCCGTAGTGAGTAAAAGACTATATTCCTTTCTGTCTCTGAAATGATCTTTGATAATAGTAAGCTACACATGGTACAAAATGATTTAGAAAAACACGGTTCATGTACACTGAAGTGCATTTAAAGTGCACCAATGCTTTCCAAGGAGAGATTCGCAAGCGCTGACCTTTTCTGACCTTGAAACCTCTAAGGGCTTTGAGGGGTATGGGAATTCGAAGGCCCTGAGTTTGTTTAACACTTGTGTCACTGCAGGACAGACAGTTTCTTACTGGGCACGAAACATGTGATTTGGCACTGTGAATGCTAAGAGTTAAATGAACAGTACACAGTCCAAGGAGCAATTTTCTCACAAAGCATAACTTATATGGAGAGGTTCTAGAAAAAGGGGGGTGTCCTCTCTCCCAGTATCAAGTCGGAAATCTGCCAGCGGTGGGAACAAATATACAAGAGGTCTAAAACACAACAACAGCATGCCAAAAATCTGAGGTCACAATTACTAGCAAAACAAACAGTTTGGTAATAGTTAAGAAGTGCTCTCTTTCTCTCTCTCTCATAGCTGAAGCTCTCCATGTTTTTCCACACTGTGCTGGCTCAGAGCCTAATAAGGGGATCTGTGTGTGATTGTGTGTGCTTCTCTTCCGGGCGACATGTTGGCTGTACCGGAGCCGGTAGGGCACAGACGGCCTATAGCGGAGCAAGGCTCTGAGAGGAACATGGGCACTATGGACTCTTGCTTCTTTGTGTATACCATTTAGACACAGATATAAAAAAAAAAATATTATGGATGCATTGATACTTTTTTTTTATGCCAAGTATGAATATGAGCACATATTTTTTAGTACTTGCCAATACAAAGTCTGATACTATACTGAATTACCTAATTAGAATTGAGTAGCTCTTAGTGTAAATGGGTACAATTTACCTTAAGAAATAAACTATTACAATCTAGCTGAATTTAAATGAAATGCATTGCTATGTTACAATAGCTACAATGGATCGAGTAGTACTGCAGTGGAGAACAGCAGGGTTTGTTCCACATCAGAATAGTGCTTCTAATCTGTCTGTGACAACCAGTCACAGTTCAGTTGTGGAGTTTTACGTCAAAGTTTTTTTAATTGGCAGGCCAAAGTCTAGTTGAATGTCATCTAAAGTCAGACATACACTGTGTGATTTTAGAAATCTCACAGTATATGTTTCAATAGACCATCATGTGTGAACAAAATCTATTTTACAAACTCACACTGTCCATGCTACATGAACCACAGCCTAGCAAACACACTGAGAAACTGCACCACAGCAGTGCTATTAATCAGGCAGTGACAGACAGTGGGACAACACGGTCTCTCTACAGCCTATTTTAAAGACTTTTTGGGAAAAAAAAAAATCACCACATTAACATTTATATCTCTTAATTTTATTCAAACAGAGTAAAGTTGGCATATACAGACTACGATAGCAAATATTGACTTTTTTTGCCTTCGTTTTGCTATCCTACGTGTCTCCACTCATATTGTGGAAGCGGTTGTGATTGCGTTTAAGTACGCTTAGAAACAGGGTAAAAATCACAGTGTATTCCTGGCTGCAATTTGCCAAGGCAGAATGTCTAAAGTGACCACCGACTTTGTGTTCGACCTCCACTGAGTCAACAATACTTCTCTGCGTGCAGACCTC
Organism: Pygocentrus nattereri; assembly: GCF_015220715.1. Lineage (NCBI taxonomy): Eukaryota > Metazoa > Chordata > Actinopteri > Characiformes > Serrasalmidae > Pygocentrus > Pygocentrus nattereri. Next base: position 17,332,409 of record NC_051213.1, read on the forward strand.
CCTCGCTGCCAGTTTGAGTGGTTTGTTCATTAGCGCTGCAGTGTATACTAACTAGGCTTTAATCTCATGGTACCAACTTTGGGCTAGTGATATGGCCCAAAAACATTACTGTGATGAAAAATGTTCATTACAATAAGCAATAATTATCACAAATATGAAATTTATTTAAGTTTAAAGGTTGATTTTTGCTCCTTAGTGAGAGATGGATAAAACCAGATGGATAAAACTGTGGTCTTAAATTACTCCTTACGGTCAAAAGATGACAAAATACTGGCCTAACAGCAGAACATTTCACATATCCGTCAGTGGATACTGGGGGAGAGCTAGTTTCCCTGGTTACCTGTTTTTAACCAGCTGGCTAAAGCAGCACTCTCTCACATACAGTACAGCCACATTTTTTGTAATATTCATAATTTTTGTAGCTGTCTGGTGATGAGTGCTAGTTTATCTGGTTACCAGTGCTAAATTGTTTAGTTTCTCAACAACATCAATTTACATTTACATTACATTTACGGCATTTGGCTGACGCTCTTATCCAGAGCGACTTACAATTTGATCATTTTACACAATTGGCCTGACTGCATGTCTTTGGACTGTGGGAGGAAACTGGAGAACCCGGAGGAAACCCACGCAGACACGGGGAGAACATGCAAACTCCACACAGAGAGGACAGCGCTACCCACCACGCCACCGTGCCGCCAATTTACATTCAAACTGTTAAAATATTTTGCTACAACAAAATGGCAAGAGCATACGTTGAGGAAAACGCAACGTGTTTGAAATGGGCAGATAATATACAGCAGAATAAATACAACAACAAGCTTCAGCTATAACATTATTAACCAGCAAATAAAGTACTAGATTTTCAATTCAAATCAGAGTGGTAACAGGTGAATTTAGTATGAACAGCAAACATTTGCTGGATTGGTATGTCAATGATGGATCACATTGCCCATCACAGTATTCAAACACAAGCTAGGAGACATTTGGATTTCTCTATTTTGTTCTAGCGGTTTGAGAGGCAGAAGAACCGCAATATATATGACACTCGCTGTGTAAAGATGGATACATTAACTGCAGTGCGATTCTCCTGCCTCACACAAACAATGTCCTCCTTTTAGGGGTGTGTAAATTGAAATCAGAGTTTTTGTCTAATTTGATCACTGTAGTTCAGTACAATAACATCAATTCGGCCATGCTGTGTGAGTGACAGAGCCCTACTTTGTGTAAACCAGCTGCTAAATACAGCTAGCCTGGGACGCTAGCTTTTTCCCCCACTCTCCCACACACATACAACAGCCTCAGTTTACTTTTGCTTAAATCAAAGCTGTAGTATGAATCAACTTCTTTCTTTCACTTTTGTTGCTTGGGAATGCACTTGCACTAAAATATGAAAGTCTGAGTGCTGTAACACACAGACCACTTTGGCTGTAGTTGTGTGGAGCAGATGTAATTTAACACTACTAAAGCGAAAATGCTGGCTACCCATATAAGTACTTCCTATTAAAAGTGTAAAACACTGGCCTATGCTTTCCACACATAGATGTTATATGTTTATTTCAAAGCCCGCCAAAGTATATTTTGCAACCCATTTTAGTCCCCACATCCTTCCCTGTGAAATCATGTCGAAAAAGTGTACCCTCTCATGATGACAACAGAGTAGTGTTACAGTGAAATCTCTAGAACATGAAAATGTGAGAATAGCCTAAAATATCAAACATTTATCGAACATTTCTTATATTTCTATATTGCAATAATTACTGTTATCGTCTTAATGCTCAGCCCCATATCAGCTGGTATCAGATGCTAGTATTGTTGCATTTTTATGAGGTTGAGTCCATGGTATCAGGCTGATATCCAATACTAGTATCTATACTGATGCGTGAATAAAAAATATAATATAAAAGGTAAAGACCCAGAAACCTAGCTGATATTTCAATTACTAGTAGGCATGCCCTAACAAAAAAAGAAAAGAGAAAAATAAAAACAAATAGCCTACATTCTCTCTAGAAAATGACCCCTACAGTAACTGAGATTGAGTTGCATGGTTTTGTAGGCGTGAGCTGATCTCTTGGCCATCAGCTGTTGCTGTGTCTACTACAGACAAAGGTTTCTGGAGTTAAATAAATAGATTTCAAAAGGTATTTTGTTGTTAAGAAGTGGCCCACACACAAGTAACTGAGTGTCTCTCACCACTACCTTACCATCATTCCACTCTGTTTCTTTACAGGAACACACAAACGTTCTCAGAAACAGCTGACGTTTTAACAGCCCCCCAGCAGCTGACAGGCTACAGGTGTGCGAGAGCATAGTCTCTTTAACCCTTTATGTTACACCATCTAACACTAAGTCCCCAGCCTGCAAATCACACTTCCCAGCCGTTACCCTAAAGTGACATACCTGCAGCAGCATGCGTGTACGCACACTCACAACCCCACACCTGTTGGTACCTCACAACCACTCTGTGATAAAAACTCGGCCAGAGGACATTTTGTTCTTGGCCTCACTTAACCACAGCTTTGTGAGATGCCTCCACTGACCTCTGAGCATATGTTTCTGTTGACATGTGGCACTCTGCATTGGGTAGAAGAGTCACACGCATACAAACACACTTTTATTTTGCAGCATCACATTCTCTTATATGTCTCAGCCCTCTGTTTGTGCAGTTTACAATGGCATGGTCACGTGATTACAATACTTGACAATAGTTCTGCGAAGACACATCATAAGGATTTGATGGGACACAACAAGAACTAGCACTTGGAATGTTACTTCACTGGCGGGGAAAGAGCCCGAGTTGGTGCGCAAGGTTGAGAGATACTGGCTAGATATAGTCTGGCTCACCTCAACACACAGCTTGGGCTCTGGGTCCAATCTCCTTGAGAGGGGCTGGACTTTATTCTTTTCTGGAGTTGCCCATGGTTAGAGGCGGCGGGCAGGTGTGGGTTTTCTCATAGCCCCTTGACTCAGCGCCTTTATGTTGGGGTTTTCTCCGGTGGATGAGAGGGTAGTTTCTCTACGCCTTCGGGTTGGGGAACGGGTCCTGACTGTTGCCTGTACTTATGCACCGAAGAGCAGTTCAGAGTACCCAGCCTTCTTAGAGTCCTTAGGAGGGGTGCTTGAAAGTGCTCCTCCTGGAGACTCTATTGTCCTACTGGGGGAATTCAACGCTCACGTGGGCAATGACAGTGAGACCTGGAGGGGTGTGATTGGGAGGAATGGCCTCTGTGATCTGAACCCGAGTGGTGTACAGTTTTTGGACTTCTGTGCAAACCACAGTTTGTCCATCACGAACACCATGTTTGAACACAAGGATGTCTATAAGTGCACATGGCACCAGGACACCCTAGGCCGCAGTTCAATGATTGATTTTGTAGTCGTGTCATCGGACTTGTGGCCATGTGTTTTGGACACTCGGGTAAAGAGAGGAGCTGAGCTGTCAACTGATCACCTCCTGCTGGTGAGTTGGATCAGGTGGTGGGGGAAGATGTCGGTCAGACCAGGCAAACCCAAATGTATAGTGAGGGTTTGCTGGGAACATCTAGCAGAAGAACCTGTCAGATTGATCTTCAACTCACACCTCCATCAGATCTTTGACCAGATATCGGGGGAGGTGAAGGACATTGACTCAGAACATGCCATGTTTCGCTCCTCCATTGTTGAAGTGGCTGACTGTAGCTATGGCCGCAAGGTAGTTGGTGCCTGTCGGGGCGGTAATCCTCGAACCCGGTGGTGGACCCCCCAGGTAAGAGATGCCATCAAGCTGAAGAAGGAGTCCTACCGGGCATGGTTGGCCTGTGGGACACCAGAGGCAGCTGGCAGGTATCGACAGGCCAAGCAATCTGTGGCTTCAGTCATCGCCAAGGCAAAAAACCAGGTGTGGGAGGAGTTTGGTGAGGCCTTGGAAAGTGACTCCGAAAAAATTCTGGCAAACCATCAGATGACTCAGAAGGGGAAAGCAGTGTGCCACTAGCACTGTATACAGTGGAGATGGTGTGCTGTTGACTTCGACTGAATATGTCATTGGGTGGTGGAAGGAATACTTTGAGGACCTTCTCAATCCCACCAACACGTTCTCCAGTGAGGAGGCAGAGTCTGGGGACACGGGAATAGGCTTGTCCATTACTGAGGCCTAAGTCGCTAAGGTAGTTAAAAAGCTCCTTGGTGGCAAGGCTCCAGGGGTGGATGAGATCCGTCTGGAGTTCCTCAAAGCTCTGGATGTTGTGGGGTTGTCTTGGCTGACACGCCTTTTCAAGATTGTGTGGACATCGGGGGCGGTGCCACTGGATTGGCAGACTGGGGTGGTGGTGCCTCTTTTCAAAAGAGGGGACCGGAGGGTGTGTTCCGACCTACAGGGGAATCATACTCCTCAGCCTCCCTGGTAAGGTCTATGCAGGGGTACTGGAGAAGAGAGTCCGGCTTATAGTCAAACCTCAGATTCAGGAGGAGCAGTGCGGGTTCCACCATGGTCGTGGAACACTGGACCAACTCTTCACCCTCTCTAGGATTCTGGAGGGTTCATGGGAGTTTGCCCAACCAGTCCACATGTGCTTTGTGGATTTGGAGAAGGCATTTGACTGTGTTCCCCAGGGTATTCTGTGGGAGGTGCTTCGGGAGTACAGGTTACATGGCTCTTTGCTAAGAGCCATTCAGGCCCTGTACAAACAAAGCAGGAGTTTGGCTTGCATGGCCGGCAGTAAGTCAGACTCGTTCCTACATAAGGACATAAGGCCGTGAATTTCACCTTTCGCTGGATCGGTTTGCAGCCGAGTGTGAAGCGGCCGGGATGAGGATCAGTACCTCCAAATCTGAGGCCATTGTTCTCAGGCGGAAATGGGTGGAGAGCCCTCTCTGGGTCGGGGATAAGCTCTTGCCTCAAGTGGAGGAGTTTAAGTATCTCGGGGTCTTGTTCACGAGTGATGGTAAAAGGGAGCGGGAGACTGACAGGCGGATTGGTGCTGGGTCAGCAGTGATGCAGGCTCTTTACCGGTCTGTTGTGGTAAAGAAAGAGCTGAGCCACAAGGCAAAGCTCTCAATTTACCGGTCAATCTATGGTACGACCCTCACCTATGGTCATGAGCTTTGGGTAATGACCGAAAGAATGACATTGCGAATACAAGCGGCTGAAATGAGTTTCCTCCGCAGGGTGTCTGGACTCTCACTTAGAGACAGGGTGAGAAGTTCGGTCATCCGGGAGGGACTCGGAGGAGAGCCGCTGCTTCTTCATGTCGAGAGGAACCAGCTGAGGTGGTTCAGGCATCTGGTTAGGATGCCTCCTGGACGCCTCCCTCGGGGAAGTCTGGGGAAGTGGCTGGAGAAATAGAGGTCTGGGCCTCATTGCTTAGGATGCTGCCCCTGCGACCCGAACCCCGGAGAAGTGGAAGATAATGGATGGAGGGATGGATGGATGGATGGACAACAAGAACTAATTAGCACAAAGTTTAAGCAGTAAGAAAATGTTTAGCACTACCGTAATATGAAATAGCTAACTAGTCATTTTTAGCAAATTTCACTATCATACAATTTACTAGAACTAGTAACCAAGTACTAAATTAATTTTAGTAAACAATGTTCAGTTGCAAATATATTCTGAATATAATTACTTGATGAACTCATTACTCAATATGAATACATTTCTAGTTCTCATAGAAAAACGCTTCAAAAGTCTGAAACATGACAATTTAGCCCCAATGTCAGCCTTTGATTTTATGTAAAGGAAAGAATCACAAATTTATCTTTCTTTCTTTAAGTGCTCAAGAAAGCCACTGTCTAGTACAAGAACTGATAACTACAAAGTGTAAGATGTAAGGCATTCCACATTACTACTGTAATATAAACATAGCCAGCATACATTTACAGCTTAAATGATATTGTTAGTGTCTTGCTAGAAATACCAACCAAGAGCTAAACTAATTTTATTTAAGAAGTGTGTTATTTTGTACAATTACTTCTAAGGTCTAAAAACATGGGGAGCAGGATTATCTAAAACAAGACTCATGATTTGCCCATATTTCACCTTCTAAAAACACCTCAAATTAAAGCTGATATTCTGCCTTTTTAGTCATAATCATCATTAAATCCACTATACTGGAGCACATATCAAACTTTCAAAAATGGTCTCACTGTGCACATATTTTAACACAAAATGTTTCATCCAGTCAGAGATATTTACTTGAGTGGAGTATAAAAACAAAGCTAAAACAAGCAACAATGCTAATGTAAACAAGCAAATATCATCACACTTTAAATTTGGACATTTGTCATTTAGTGTAAGAAATAGTGTTCTGCATCAAGTTCTAGAGCCGCAAGGTGAACTGCTTGCAATAAGGTCTACAACACTACTGTGATCACCATCTAGATAATATACACTCACTGGCCACTTTATTAGGTGCTAGTAAAAGGTTGGACCCCCTTTTGCCTTCAGAACTGCCTTAATTGTTCGTGGCATACTTTCAACAAAGTGTTGGAAACACTCCTCAGAGATTTTGGTTGGTTATTTGAGTTACTGTTGCCTTTCTATCATCTTGAACCAGCCTGCCCATTCTCCTCTGACCTCTCACATCAACAAGGCATTTTCGTCCACACAACTGCTGCTCACTGGATAGTTTCTCTTTTGCAGACCACTCTCTGTAAACCCTAGAGATGGTTGTGCATGAAAATCCTGGTAGATCAGTAGTTTCTGAAATACTCAGACCAGCTCGTCTGGCACCAACAACCATGCCACATTCAAAGTCACTTAAATCACCTTTCTTCCCCATTCTGATGCTCGGGTTGCACTTCAGCAAGTTGTCTTGACCACCTCTACATGCCTAAATGCATTGAGTTGCGACCATGTGACTGGCTGATTAGCTATGTGTTAACAAGCAACTGAACACCTAATAAAGTGGCCAGTGAGTATGTGGATGTAAATAGATTTTCCTACAGTAGAAACAAATGTGTGGTTAAGACTCAAACCCACCATGAATGATCTAGATGTTACTGCAAGCGTTGAAGCTGCTTGGCACATGCATCATGACACATGTACTCCTTGTGCCTTAACCATATATTTTCTCTTATGTTACCACTTATCACTGTGTATCTAACTTAGTGCAAGTCAGCTTCAGACAGCAAGCTAAGATTTACTATTTTACCTGACCTGAGTGCTTTTGAATGCCGCAGGGCGAGAGAAACATCAGCCAAGTGGTCTGTGTGGTAGCTAGACCAAAAATGATTGGTAAATTCACAGTCTCACCACAACAGTGTCTGTAACAAATAGTGCCAAGTCTAACATCTTAAGGCAATGTTTGGCACAGACCTACATTTCTACTTTAATCCCCTTGAGCCTGTTACCAGAGAAACGAAAAACTTACTTTATTCTGCTTTACTGACCATCACTTCTAAAGTAAAAGTAACATTAAATGATTTTTAGCTCTCCAGCCAAGTACCAAGCAATATCAAAGTTCTATTTTAAGTAAAAAAGGTCAACTACACCTACACCTAAACCTGAACTTAACCTCACTATACAAAAGACTCTTAGTCTTTTCCAAAAAAAAAAACAAAAAACCTTAGGGTGAAAGAAATGGGCCCCAGTTACACAAAATCTCACGTTGGTCCATCACCTCAAGGAGCTACAGGAACGACTGGGCTATGTAGTGTATTGTGCTTTTTTCATTATCTATATTAGCCTCTGTAGTAGAAGGACACACTATGCAAATAAAAAATCCATGATATTACCCATGTCAAATTATCAAAAGTGTTTTTCTTTAATTATATTTATTTTTAATACATAACCATATTATCACTGCAAACCTGAAAAACAATCCACATAATATCGTTAAGCCAAACTTTGTATTATTTATAAACAAAATTTTAGCCTTGTCTTTTAGGCAAAGGACAGAATCACAAGCTTATCGACTTCAATTCTTTCCGGTGGTACAAAAGAATATAAAATGTTACAAAAGAAGACTCACAAAGACTGGAAACAAAAAAGACTATTGAGATGACAAAATAAGGATATGTTGGCCTAGCTGCACACACAATTACCATTTATTATATTTATTTATAGGCTATAGTGTTTCCAAACCTCTCCTTAAGGAAGCCCAGTACAGTTACCACCACACCTTGTTTGTCTAATTCAGCACTTTATTACTGCAATTTACCTTATTTGTAATTATTCTACTGGTAATGGGAATGCACACATACGGGACAAATGACTTCAGAATGTAAAACAACATTCAGTGCTGCTGTTACAAAGTGGAAGCTGACTTTGTATTCACTGGCTTCTTTTTCAAATTTTCTCGTTCCACCTTAAATTGCACAGCAGTTACATTTTGCTACCTGAATGTAACTGCTGCACCATTTATGGTGGAACAGGAAATTTAAACAAGGAGTTGGCTAATAAGGAGCTGCAGTTTCATATCATTTTTTCCAGAGAACCTGGACTTCACATACACTCGTCTGTATCTTGAAGGGTTAGAAAGCATATACACCATTTTTAATGTACAAAAATTGTTTACTTAAGCTTCTAAAATGGTTTTAAATCGAAAAAGAGAACAAAAAAAAAAAAACTAATACACTACACCATGACATATGCCAAAACAGTTTGTAATCTTAATTAAAATGCATTTTGAATTTTTGTCCATACCGCCTACTTAGTCAAGGACATTTATTCCTTCTTGTGGAAAGTTGCCATAATTTGCAACAGCAAATAAATAATCCTATGAGTACATATAAAATATAATTACTACACTCTTATATTGGAATCAGATCAGCTGTCGTCTAGTCACCGTTCATGTTCAAACTGCTTTAGGGCCACCTTCTCAAACAAGCATGCATGCTCACATGAAAAAGCACATGCACAGGCACACAGCCTAACCGCATATAAAAACAGACCTAAGTGTGTCACCCAGAAGGAAAAAGGGGGATTTTTCTTCATTCCCTCCTTTGTGCCTGGCATATTTCCCAGCTCTCTATATTGCCTGCATCACAAGCAATGAGAAGAGGCCAGCCAGCAAGTCCACCACGTTGTGCTGGAGACAGCATGTGCAGATGGCCATCTCCTGCAGCTGCGCAGCTCAAAAACGGTCGGAGAGAGAGGTGAACGAAAATGGTACAATAGGTGTCTAATACTCCATGATTCGAGTGTGGGGAGGAGGTGGGAAGACATAGGAAAGACAGAAAATTAGCACGGTCTTAGATCAAAGGGATAGAAAGAAAGAGAGAGAGAGAGAGAGAGAGAGAGAGAGAGAGAGAGAGAGAGAGAGAGAAAGAAAGAAGGGTGGGGTGTAGGGTTTCAGCGCTGGGCCAAAGCACTTGCTGTTTCAGCTGTGCAGGAGACATCACCAACCCCTGCTCTCACGCCACTGTAACCCCGTTAGGCCCTCTCTTCTCCGTCATAAGTGACATGTCTTACCCTGCCAGTAGTCAAATGCCAGCCTGCCATTCTGCCTAAACCCGTGAGCGACAGCGACAATAGCAGGACTGCCTGTCTGAACTTCTCATGTGCTGTCATTCACTTAAAGTCCCAAGGAACAATCAGTAAAGAAAAGCACAGAAAAGCAGTAGTTGCGCATAATTAAGCATCAAATGTACACACACACACACACACACACACACACACACACACACAGAGCTCTTATAAGGCCTTATAACGAAAAATCCTAGAAGTAAAAGCTCATAATCTGTATTTTTGCTTAACAAAAAAAACAAACAAACAAAAAAAACAATTCATTTTGATGCGGAGAGCTGCATGCTGAGGCAAGCAGTATGAGCCTAGAAGCAAACAAAGCAGCCAGGGCTGCTAGCAGTGAGAACCGAGTGCTAGCCTGAGCCTGATCGCCAGTTTCCCTTTGCTTTGTATGCCGAGTTATTAAGTAAAGTTATAGACCAGGGCCTGGGTCTTTAAAAAAACTTAAGAATTTTCTTAATTTTTCTTTTTTTTTTTTTTTTTTAGATACACGTTTTTTAAATGGTTTGTAAGAACGTGTAGCATTCTTACAAGTAATAATAAATAAATAAATTTGTGTCTTAAATATTTTCTTACCCTTTCAAGAACTTCCCAATTTTTTTTACAAAACCTGTTTTTCAGAACATTATGAACTTTTTAGTGTTCTTCCTAATATCCTTCATAAGTTTGTGAATCTGACCCCACATCTACGACTCGTCAGAGTTCTTTGGAGAAACCCTCATGCTACAATATGACAAAATTCCCCACATTTGAGGCACCAATCTGCAACACTGTGACTTTTCAGTTAAAAGGTCTGTGGTATTACCAGAGCTTCTTAATTCATACTCACATTCTTGGCAAACAGCAAAAGTCTTGTCTGGCCAACTTTTTTCTAAGGCAAAAACATTTCCACACCCATGAACTGCTACCAATTGGAGAATGTAAAACTTCACTTTCTTTGCGGCTACAAGTCAGATGACTGGTAGAATGCTGCTGCATAGTTAGGTACTTTAGTGTGAAATCAGGACGCAAGCAAGGATTTATTTGGCAGGCAAGCTTACACTGCATGCAGTAGACGACAGTGACAATCATACAGGGAGAAATGACGTGAACACTGGAACATAAAAAATAAACACTCATGCATTAATGTTTATGCATCACATCAATGACACTGGATCGTTTGCTATTTGGTTGATGCATCGATACAGAGCAATGGATTATTGTTACATCCCTATTACTGAACTTATAAAACACACAAAACTTTTTCCCATGAGCTTAAATGGACTGGGAGGAATCATGGCACATTCAGCAACGTAGATCCCTAGATTATTGAGGCTAGTAGTTCTGTACGCATAGACATAATCCACAATAAAATGAAGGAACTGAGATGGTACTGAGAAAAAAAAAATTCTTTACTTAGACCTTATTTCTATTTTGATTTTTTAGTGTGTTTTGGATTATTTCATGTTGAAAGATTCATCCTCAGCTAATACTCATCCTCCACAAAGGAGCAATAACCTTTTTGGCCCACATTTGCTGGTCTTTTTGAGGTCCTGTGACAGCAAAGCAAGCCTAGAGCATCAAACACCTCTCACTTTATGTTAGTGGTCATGATGTTCTTTTTGATGCATTTACCACACTCTTTACATCAAGCATACCTGAGATGACTGTAACCAAAAAGTAAAGTTTCATCTGACCACATCACCCACGATGAGTTAAAGGGTCAACAGCACAACAAACTCCATTCCATTTATTCCTCTGCAAAAGTAGCGGTTTGCAGCTCACAATTCTTCCAAAAAGTTTACAGGGGGTGTCAGCAAATCGTGTCCTTTAAGATGGTATAATCACAACAAATGCTTTAATTTCTTTAACTTTAAATTTAGGGCTTTCTTTTGCCATCCTCATCATCCTTCACCATCGTTCATTATTATTAGAGATGGCATATCAGTACTGATAATGCAGAATCGGTTATCAGAGGGGAGGGAAAGAGAATGAAGCAGATCCAATCTTGCAAAAAATCTATCCTGAAATAGCACATGATCACACTGAGTGACGTGATGATGTCAGCTGTGTATTTCTTCCTGTGGAGCAATAGAGTGCTAGAGTGGTTTAGCTTACTATTAGATAGACACCTTAAGTGCTTTAATAAAAATAGCTCACTTTTAAGTTAAATAGTTTTTAAAGTAAAAATGCTGGATATGTATTGGCTGTTATTCAAGATTATAATATCAATATGGGGAAAAAACAAAACAAAACAAAACAAAACAAAACAAAAAGAGGTGGATTGTACCATTGGTAATTATTTTGAACACGGCTTATTTTACAATGACATTTTTTACGTATTTATCAAAAGTCTTTACAGATCATCTTAAAGGCGATGACACTTTTCAGTTTACAGAGTTTTGCCAGTTCTATGAACAGAAGAGAATGGTTTGATATTCAAGCTCAGTAAGGTGGTTTACACTATGTGGTTTATATGGATCTAAATGTGCTAGATGAAATTTGAGATATTGTAAATCAGGAAACATTGCTTTTACAGAAAACAATAAAACGCATCCTCATCAATTATTGGTCAAATCTGAGCATGTTTATTTCCCCTTCACCCACAGTCTCATTGTGAACTCTTAACTGTATAAGTGGAGTTCCTCTTCGTTCCCTAACGCACACAACTGAGACACAGTATATAGCCACTGTAGGTCGTATGAAAGATTTTTGAAGAATTTCTTATGTTATTAATTTACTCTACAACTCTGAAAAAGATCACCAATCTTAACAGATGTTTGCACTCCATACTGTTTCTACTACATTCAGTAATGAAGTACTCAATCAAGTGCTTAACTCGCAGCAAGTCAATTTAATTATGTATTTGGTCTTTTAGCTTTTTTCATAATATAGCACATTCATCTAACACAGATTATTAAACTATTCATAGATCTTTCATTTAAAAGCTTTATTTATCTTGCCAATGAACTCCATGACTCCAAGCACAAATGTTTAGTCCAAAGAACTGAGCGAGTGAGTGTGTCTTTCCCTTTTAAAAGAAAGCAGTCGCTCCCACACTCCAATAATCCTGAGATATGCACCAATACCACAGCAGATACCAACTGCAATTTCAAATACCTATTCTCAGGTATCTGTGGTTACAGATTATTCATTGTTTAGTCTTTTTTGTTTGTCTTTATTTTAACAAAGAAGATACTTGCAAGACTATTCAGGTATGCAAATGTCTAATTAAATATTTGAAAATTTTGACAAATTGTTTTTTTTTTTAAATGTCTATTATGAAAGTTTGAAATTATATGTTATATCAATACCACTAAAAAATATCCAAACCGAACAGAGACCATATCAAATAATCAGGTACCTCCTGATTCCTACCCTCACTGCACAATGGTGTCATAAAAAAATCCACTCCAATGAAGTTCAAGACAAATACGCCAAATTCTAACTTCATTTGCATACGTCAGACATCCACTGTAAAAACTATTTTATTGGCGAGTTGTAAACCAAAAAAAAAAAAAAAATCTGTTGCGCATCATTTAAATGATGAAACACAGGCCACGTCCAGTCCATGTCAAAATCTCAGCATGTATCCTCACCTCCACTATCATCTCCTCACTGACAGAGCAGCATGTTCTAGTCCTACCTGCTGCACTCTGCTCATTATCTTAATTGATGTTTAACCCCTGGATCAGCTGATGATGGCTCAATTAAGAGCTTGCTAGAGGAGAGATTAGTGATGGTAAGGAGGATTCTGCTCTCGCTGAGGAGCAACAGCCCTAATCCACCAGCAGCACAACCAATACTGACACAGAGGCCATTTTGAAGTAGGAAGGGCAAAATAAGGCAGCATAAAACAGCTACACAGATCCAGATTTTTGTTTTCCTTTAGGTGGCGCTACAGCTCTCAGCCAGTGAATCTCAGGCAAGTTTCATAAGCTCTGCTGAAGGTGAAATAGTACATACACCAGGGATGTGCATTCTGACTCAATTTGATATTCACGAATGTACTAAAAATAATTAATTTAATAGTCGGTAAACTGCAGGGAACAAAAAAATAAGCCACAACAAAAAAAGACTTTGGCCAACAATAACATCAGACTGTAGGCTCTTTTACAGTTAGCAGGATAAAAATTCAGTTGCACAAAAATTTGGCAGCACACAAAAAAGTACATTGGAAGACAGGTTTTACTTCAAATGTGTCCAAATGAAATATTTTTCTCAGGTTAAGACATAGTGAAAATACGTGTAATAGAATATAATGTACTTGGAGCTCTATGATTTCTGCAATAAACAGAACACAAACAAACTCACAGAACTGAGACATACAATGGATTTTAAGTATTAACACTGAAATGTGTGGAAGTTGGAGATTTTTCCTTATAATACATATATAATATAGGTCACATATGTAGTTGTTTTAGTAAACAAAGTTGGGACTTTAAGTTTTGTTCTTTATTTCCACAAAAATAATTTATATATAATATATAAGTAATAAAATAACTAAGTGTAACAAATACAACAATTTCTAAAATTAAATAACATTAGAAACACTTTCATCTGGTAATTTTGAGATTTCACCTTGCTCTAAAGCAGATTAAGTTTTGCTCTGCGTGCAACCTGAAGCTTAGTCTCTGTGAAATAAAAAGAGAACATAAAAAAAGAACATAATAAAAAGCAGTTACAACTGTAATTTATTTTGAACTTTTATTTGGCCATGAAACTATATTTAATCTAGTAAGATAGAATGGAATTTTGAATGTCACATGAACTTTGCTATTCGAAGCCGCTTACTTTAGCCTGATGCCTTTTCTGAAGCCACTCTGTCTGAGGCTGTTTGAAATGGCATGTTTCGCCTGATGTACAAGAGCTGAGACACAGTTTTACTAATGTGAGTTCCTGAAGACCTGGAACTGCTTTCTGATATATGAAACAGTGTGTTCTGAGGATTCACCATGACACACAGGCAACGTTTTATATAGCCATTAAAATGTCTTGTAGTGTGATGCTATATGTTTGTCCTAGCAACAGCATTACTACACAGAATGCAGTGGATTAAAACTACATGTGTCACATCATGTGTAACCAAAAACTTTTTTGCCCAATTGGAACAGAACAGTATGGCAAAAACTTATACACAGTAGAAGAAGCTATTTCGCTTCCTGCTTTTAAAAAGAGCGAGGTCCTCTTACATAGACAGCTAAACAAGCGTCAGAGGCGATTCAGAGATGACTATCGCACATTTCTCTGTGTGGATTAGCCATTGTAGCCGTAATCTGGCCGTGTGGCCTTGCAAATGCAATACTTTTGACAAAAAGCTAAATGGAAAAAGCATGTTCTAAACTAACAACAGTATATGTGTAAAGATAAAAAGCAGAGCCAAAATGCCTTCAGCCAGTATGTCGTGACAAAGCAGAGACAGGATAAGAAAGAATGTAATTTTGGCAAGGCTAATAACTGAAACAGCATTAACACCAGCTGTTTGCCAGGTTGTGTCAGTAATGAATCACTAATGTTTTGGTAAATCAAGCACTCTTGCGTGATGTCTTCCTGCCTAGGCTACAAGCCAACATTCATAGCTTTTAAGGTCTGCATACTGTAGACCAACACTGGCAAAAATACAGAGCAAAGTACTGAGGCATTTCAACGTGTTCTCCTGTTGATGTTATGATCAATCTTAACAGCATTAAACTCCCAGACATACCATTAACAAGCACTGCTTATACCAAAAGGGTCAGACATTGTTACTGCTGACCTTCATGGACACCAAAAAACAGCCAAAAACATCAAAGACAATCTTGTAGGCAGCTGAGAGCGCTGGATTGGAGTCTGATTTATATCTCTCTTCAGCACCCCAGGTGGGTGCCAGTAACTGGATTGCGGCTCTAGGGACAAAGCTTCCGCCATGTGACACCCTGCTGCGAATCACGACGCACACTACCTGACTGCATGACTGAGGGGCTTGTCTCATAATGAGCATGACTTGGATGGGAGAGCAGGAAAATTGAGGCCATTCCAAGAATGGATGTTCATAAATAAATGAATTAACAGATAAAAAGACATGTGGGTCGAAGTTGTGTCAACTTACCACCTGAGACAAGAAAAACCATGGAGAGGGGAGTGAAATGGGTCAAGCAAGTTAATAATAACAGAAAAGCAGATATGAGGCAGGGAGAGCACCCATATAGGGCTCTGGGCATTTCACAACTCACAAGCGAAAACAGTAAAACTTAGTGTATTAGTCTGCATTTGACTTTATAACGGGAAGAGGTTCACTCAAGGTGATTCTTAAGTTTTTTTTTTACACCAAGCTCTTCAGAACTTGAAACTGTGAAGAAAAAAAAAACACATTGTGTTGCATAACACTGGTAGAGAGCTGGTGTGACGGCACTGCGTAGGCACCACCAACTTTTGGCATGGATTTGTTAAAAGGTGTCCTGCCAGTTTCTTCAACCAAGCTTAACATCTCCGTTGCCTTTGCTTGGACACACTGGTGTGAATTTGACAGCAGCTCTTTAAAAGGCTATCGGCTGAAATAAGAGTGATCTGTCACTCGTTTCTGTAACAAAGAAAAGCATAACTGGCGAACATAAAAGTCCAATTCGCTTCAGAAGTGAGTGGACAGCGGGATGATGAATAAATTTTTTTTGGGGGGGGGACTGCAGCCAAATCGTGTTGACAGGTCTGTACAGCGACGACCAAACCTGACATTTGACTGTCCCTCTGCCGCAACACAGCCTGCGTCTTGGCTTCAAACCCTCCAACGACGGAGTCTATCTAACGCTAGCTCGCACCGTTTACCGATTTAAGTATCCGTCGACAAATTATCAGCCGTTTTTGGTGAACTAGCTGCCGCTGCTGTCTTCGACCACTCGGCCAAGTACCCTTGACAGCAGCAGGCAAGATGAAAAAAACCGATGCGATGCCGACAGAGAGCGAGATACCTTAGCCAGCCAGCTAGCTAGCTAGTCCTCCATTTTGGGCTGATATCCACTCCAGCAGAACACAGAAGAAATCATTTGCAGTGACAGGATACATTCAGGTAGCTTCCTTAAATATATAAAACGAAAAGTAGCCGGCTGCAAGCAAACGTTATCCATAGAAATATAAGTCGAGCTAGCAAAGGAAGCTAATCTATCTGTATAGCAGGCTAGCGCCTAGTGCCTGGTTAGCTCGAGACACTCACCCAGAGTAGCTACTGTATCCACATCTGTAAGGCAGCGATGAGGTTTCCCACGACCTGGATACACTCGTAAGAAAATAAAAAACACAACCAAAACGTCGACAAAACGAGTACAGCCGAAGTTAGCACCAATTACTAAACTCTTTCCCCTTGGTGCTCCAGATAATTGTTTAGCTAGCTTTGCTCAGCCAAATGATACAGTGTACAAGGTGTCCTATCTACCATGATTGGCGTTGCTATATGATTGACATACGGCTAGCCAATAGAAGGCGGGCTTAAATCGCCCTCAACCAATCACGTCCAAAGAATCCGTCCGCTTACTTGCAAAGGCGAAGTCGGTAGGCGAGGGTTTAAGGTGAAATAGGAAGGACTTGAGAGATCATGCTGGAGCTTTAGCTACCTGTATTCATCCGCCTGCGTGTGTTTTTAAAAGGAGACAAGCTTAAACTTAAACAATTCTCGTTCACACGGTGATATATACTGTAATGCCTGTTTGTCTTAATTACGTGACATGTGGTTGCTGTTTGGTGAACATCGTGAATATACCCGACAACGGAACAACCCGTAACGGCATCAAACGCAGCAACCCCCCCAAAATGAATTAGCTCAAGACGCTGGTGTACTCGATTTACGAAGTTAGCTGATTTGAAGAAGAGCGAGAGAAAGAGAGTAAACAATGGACTGCAAAGTATTTTTTGTCCTGCTTTTAATCCGATACTTAAATACAGACATGAAATTCGCTTGTTTGATATCTTAATGATATTTTCCCCTTAATATTTCAAAGTTAATGGCGCGAACCATAAAGAAAACAAACATGGGCATGCTGAAGGAAAATGACGTAAGGCACTATCTCGTTGCTGTGGAGGGATACGGTGTTTACAGAGCGAAAGGGAGTGATGCGGTCGAAAAATTAAAACATACGAGTTCCCAGCATTGAGGCAAGCGATGAATTTACGCAGATATTTACGCGATTGTCCTAACCAGACAGACGAATTTCGTGTACATTTCCACATTAACACGCGTATAAATGGGACAGAAGTTACTGTGCAGGCTGCCGGACAAATTATGTGATTTCTTTTGCGCCATATTTCACCCCCCCCACTTCGACAACTGTAGCTGGCTACGTCACAGTCTGAACCAAGTGGTCATTGAAGTGGCATTTAAAGCTGCAGTACCATATTCCAAACACCACGTTCAGCAGAAAGCCATTTCATTCTTATTTCAAAGAAAATGTTCCATCATTTTACACATTCCACGTACCTTTCAAAGTACAGTTTAGGCTCAAACCACACACTGACCTCATATATCAATGAGACAATGCAGTGCTAGAGAGCACAATCGGGTACAGGCCATGACTTTTGCCATCGTGAGTAGTGAATGCATTACAGAAAAGAAGAAAATGAATTAGGGTAATCAAGGAGGTGGATGACAGTGGACAAGAGAGAGGGAGAGAAAGAGATTACTCTGTTTTATTCTTTATGTAAGGAGCTTATGTACTGGGGGTTTTGTGGAAGAGATTTAATGCAAGCAGATGGGCTCCCTGTTGTCCTCTCTCAGATCACTCACTTCCTACAAGCAGGCAGTGTGCCGGACAGCATCCGGCCACGATAACTCCTCTGCAGATGAAAACAAACATGGAATGTAAAGCAGGGGCAAGGTATATGAGATAATAATGACTAACCCCCACCTTCAGAAGGCCAACCTATGCATTCAGGCCATTTATTTTTTTGTATTTAAGAGATGTGGTAAGACAAAAGTGGCGCATGTAGAATATGTATATTTTTTCAAGAGAAGGAACATCCTCAAGACATCCTTAAAATAAATAAATGAAAATAGTTAAATAGTTAAAAACACTATTGCAATAGAGTTTGGCAATATCAAAGAAATTCAATGTAATGTTATTTTGCAAATATATCACAGTATCATCATAACAGATGATATTTAAGTTTGCATTAATAATAATAGCCCTCTGCTACTCTATGTTAAAAGAATGCCTTACAAACCTGAAATGCCATAGGCTTTATATCATGGCTATAGTGCTCATAATTTCACCCAAATATTGCTTTAACTGAAAGTCACATGTATTACTTTATAATAAAATATTATGAAATTATTATTAATACGTATATAATGTTTTGAAAATGTATATACAACCCAAATTCCAATGAAGTTGGGATGTTGTGTAAAACATAAATAGAAACAGAATATGATGATTTGCAAATCCTTTTCAACCTATATTTAATTGAATACACTACAAAGACAAGATATTTAATGTTCAAACGGATAAACTTTATTGTTTTTTGCAAATATTCACTCATTTTGAATTTGATGCCTGCAATACATTCCAAAGAAGTTGGGGCAGGGGCAACAAAAGACTGGGAAAGTTGAGGAATGCTCAAAAAATACCTGTTTGGAACATTGCACAGATGAACAGGTTAATTGGGTATAATGGGAGCATCGCTAAAAAGCTCAATCGTTCACAAGCAAGGATGGGGAGAGGTTCACTAGTTTGTGAAGAACTGTGTGAGCAAATAGTCCAACAGTTTAAGAACAACGTTTCTCAATGTGCAATTGCAAGGAATTTAGGGATTTCATCATCTACAGTCCATAATATCATCAAAAGATTCAGAGAATCTGGAGAAATCTCTGCAAGTAAGCAGCAAGGCAGAAAACCAACATTGAATGCCTGTGACCTGCGATCCCTCAGGCAGCACTGCATTAAAAACCGACATCATTCTGTAACGGATATTACCACATGGGCTCAGGAACACTTCAGAAAACCACTGTCAGTGAACACAGTTCATTGCTCCATCTACAAGTGCCAGTTAAAACTCTGCCATGCAAAACGAAAGTCATATATCAACACCACCCAGAAACGCTGCCGGCTTCTCTGGGCCCGAGCTCATCTGAGATGGACTGATGCAAAGTGGAAAAGTGTCCTGTGGTCTGACGAGTCCACATTTCAAATTGTTTTTGGAAATCATGGACGTCGTGTCCTCCGGGCCAAAGAGGAAAAGGACTGTCCGGATTGTGCAAAGCTCAAAACCCAGCATCTCTGATGGTCTGGGGGTGTGTTAGTGCCCATGGCATGGGTAACTTGCACATCTGTGAAGGCACCATTAATGCTGAAAGCTACATACAGGTTTTGGAACAACATATGCTGCCATCCAAGCAACGTCTTTTTCAGGGACGTCCCTGCTTATTTCAGCAAGACAATGCCAAGCCACATTCTGCACGTGTTACAACAGCGTGGCTTTGTAGTAAAAGAGTGCGGGTACTAGACTGGCCTGCCTGCAGTCCAGACCTGTCTCCCACTGAAAATGTGTGGCGTATTATGAAGCACAAAATACGACAAAAGAGACCCCGGACTGTTCTTTGGAACGTGTTGCAGGCATCAAATTCAAAATGAGCGAATATTTGCAAAAAAACTATAAAAAATAAAGTTTATCTGTTTGAACATTAAATATCTTGTCTTTGTAGTGTGTTCAATTGAATATAGGTTGAAAAGGATTTGAAAATCATTGTATTCTGTTTTTATTTATGTTTTACACAACGACCCAACTTCATTGGAATTGGGGTTGTATATTATAATTATAATATATCTTTTTTCTCATTCTTTGTTCCCTCTCCCGTTCTCAAGCTTGCATTTTCTCATTACTAATTATTATAATTATGATTTTTTTCTATCAATCGTTATTTTTACATATATTTATAGTTGTTAATGAATCATAGTTACATGTATTACCTCAGTGTAAAATACACACACACACACACACACACACACATTTTCTAAGCTGCTTCTCCCTCAAGGTCGCGGTGGGGTGCTGGAGCCTATCCCTGCAGTCATCAAGCAGAAGGCAGGATATACCCTGGACAGTGTAAAATAATATAAAATAATTTTGTATTGCAACTATAATAGCACTCGTTTCTCTGTCTCTCTCTTTCATTCTCTCTTCCTTCTCTTAACCGATTTTTTCTCTTGTTATGAATTGTAATTCATACTGTGGCACATGTTTTTGATTTAATCAGTTGTGTTATAATATTGTAACGTGTAATTACCAACATTATACATATTAACATTTAACAATTTTCTCTCTCTCTCTCTCTCTCTCTCTCTCTCTCTCTCTCTCTCTCGCTCTCCTCCTCAAGACATCCTTAATATAAATAAATGCATAAATAAACGAAAATAGTTACAATAGAGTTTTAAAAAATTCAATGTCATGTTATTTTGCAAATATATCACAATATCATCATAACAGATGATATTTAAGTTTGCATTAATAATAATAACCCTCTGAGTACTGCTACTCTATGCTAAAAGAATACCTTACAACCCTGACATGCCATAGGCTTTATATCATGGCTATAGTGCTCATAATTTCGGCTGAAATATTGCTTTAACTGAAAGCAATATCATGGTGTGCCGGTACAGTAGATATATCACCCTCCCTATTTTACAGTCTCACACAATATTAGTAATAAAGATAAAGCTCATTTAAAGGCAGACCCTTAACCTTTCAAAACCTGTGAACACAGATACGTAAAGTACCAGCTGTTTAACCTGTGCCAAAATATAGATTTACTTTTTGTTTTAGGCTTGCTTTTGATTTTGGTTTTGGTTTGACCCAGATCTGAGGTTATGTGACTGCAGTGTGATGGGCTACCATGAGCCTCCAGCCTGACACTCTATGTGTGCTAGAACATCTGCTCCAGATCTGCTCCTCAGAGAATGGAAATGGGTCAGACTCTGCAGTACCTTCATGATTGCTCTTCTTTTAGTTAGCTAGTTAGCCATATTATAACACTTCCATTTCTCTCTCTCTCTCTCTCTCTCTCTCTCTCTCTCTCCCCCCTCTCTCTTTCTCTCTCTCTCCCTGTCTCTCTGTCAAGCGTGCATTTTCTCATTATCAATTAACACTATTGTTTTACGTTGTGTAGAACATAAATAAAAACAGAATATGATGATTTGCAAATCCTTTTCAATCTATATTCAAATGAATACACTACAAAGACAAGATATTTAATGTTCAAACGGATAAACTTTATTGTTTTTTTGCAAATATTCACTTATTTTAAAATTGATACCTGCAACACATTCCAAAGACGTTGGGACAGGGGCAACAAAAGACTGGGAAAGTTGAGGAATGCTCAAAAAACACCTGTTTGGAACATTCCTCAGGTGAACAGGTTAATTGGAAACATGTGAGTGTCATGATTGGGCATAAAGGCATCATCCCGGAAAGGCTCAGGCATTCACAAGAAAGGATGTGAACAACTGCGTGAGCAAATAGTCCAACAGTTTAAGAACGTTTCTCAACGTGGAATTGCAAGGAATTTAGGGATTTCATCATCTACATTCCATAATATCAAAAGATTCAGAGAATCAGAGAAAACCAACATTGAATGCCCGTCACCTTCGATCCCTCAGGCAGCACTGCATTAAAAACTGACATCATTCTGTAACGGATACAGGTTTTGGAGAAACATATGCTGCCATCCAAGCAACGTCTTTTTCAGGGACGTCCTGCTTATTTCAGCAAGACAACGCCAAGCCACATTCTGCACATGTTACAACAGCGTGGCTTCGTAGTAAAAGAGTGCAGGTACTAGACTGGCCTGCCTGCAGTCCAGACCTGTCTCCCATTGAAAATGTGTAGCACATTATGAAGTGCAAAATACGACACCGGAGACCCTGGACTGTTGAGCATCTGAAGTTGTACATCAAGCAAGAATGGGAAAGAATTCCACCTACAAAGCTTCAACAATTAATGTCCTCAGTTCCCAAACGCTTATTGAGTGTTGTTAAAAGGAAAGATGATGTAACACAGGGGTAAACATGCCCCTGTCCCAGCTTCTTTGGAACGTGTTGCAGGCATCAAATTCAAAATGAGTAAATATTTGCAAAAAACAATAAAGTTTATCCGTTTGAACATTAAATATCTTGTCTTTGTAGGGTATTCAATTGAATATAATTTGAAAAGGATTCGCAAATCATTGTATTCTGTTTTTATTTATGTTTTACACAATGTCCTAACTTCATTGGAATTGAGGTTGTATTACTGCAGTGTAAAATAATATAAAATAATTTTATATTACAACTATAATAGCACTCCTTTCTCTGTCTCTCTCTTTCATCCTCTCTTCCTTCTCTTAACCGATTTTTTCTCTTGTTATGAATTGTAATTCATACTGTGGCACATGTTTTTAATTTAATAAGTTGTGTTATACTACTGTAACATATAATTACCAACATTATACATATTAACATTTAACAATTCTCTCTCTCTCTCTCTCTCTCTTTCTCTCTCTCGTCTCTCTAGCTTGCTTTTTGTCATTTTTAGATGTTATTATGTCATTCTTGTCATACTTATTGAGTTGCATGCTTTTGTTTTAGTCAGCTGCATAATAACAACTCCCTCTCTTCCTCCTTCTCTCTCTTTCTCTTTCTCGCTTTCTCTCCCCCCCCCCCCTCTCTGTCTCTCTTGCTAGCTCTCTCTCTCTCTCTCTCTCTCTCTCTGTCTAGCTTGTTTTGTTCCCTCATTAGTAATTGTTGTCATTATTTTCTGCCATACATATTTGTCCACGGTTTTAATGGTGCTTCATTCAGTCTACCTGACTCTCACCTCGCATCTCTCTTCTCTCTTTCTCATGAGCGTGTTAGTCCAGATGAAAGGTGTGTGGGTGCAGATTCTCCTTTCTGCAGTGACCCGCTGCTCTGCTTCACTTGGCTTCCATAGCATCCCGTCTGCTGCCTAGCAACATCCCATATCTATGGAAACAAAGCCAACAAACCTTTCCGCCTCCATGAGCTGTACCCCCACAATCAGCGTTCGTAAGTACAGCAATCAAGACCATGGATGGAATTCAGTGAGAGGCAGCACTGAACAAAGGAGTCACATGTTAATGAAATTACTTTCAATTGCTCGTGTTTAATGTTAGCCTGAACTACACCTTTAAAGAAAAATGATAGGTTCCAGTTTAAGCATGTTACAAATCCTTTACATTTACTTTGGCATCTTATCAGTGAGCTTTTGGTAAACAGATGAACTGCTTTGTATCCCCTTAATGAGGGTATTACAAGTTAAATCTTAGATGTGGTGCCTTTTTCTTCAAAGACATGGATGATTGCTAGATAATGCATAGAAACAGACACATTTGAGGCCAGTGCACACAAGATAAAGCCCAGATACGCTACATGTCCAAAAATTTATAGACACTTGCTCATGCACCCGTTTTGAAATCAAGCGTGTTAATATGCAGGAACAGCCTCGACTCTTCTGTGAAAGCTTTATGCTAGATGTTGGAACACTGATGTGAGTATTTGATTGTATTCAGCAATACGAGCATTTGTGAGGTCAGGTGCTGTTAAATTTTGAACGGTTTCCTTTTCAGTGCTGTATGTAATCTACTTAATAACTGTTCATAGTAAACTACTCGGTGCATACAGCTCTATCAAACTATGGCGTTTCTACTTATCACTCACTACCCCTCTTGATTCCCCTATAACTTGAGGCCTGTAACCATTTTACACTGCAGGGGCATAGAAAGAACGTTAAGGATAGGGTGGTCAGGTAAAACCCAGGGATTTTATTTGGTTGGCACACTGCTAAGGACGAAAATAAATAAATAAATAAATAAATAAATAGTGTTACTTTATTAAAATGACATAAAATATTTTTTCACTGTACGTAAGTAAAACATTTTTTAAAAGTTTGGACACAAATGTATATAAAAAAGAATGCAGTGATGTGCTAATCATTTATATTCTATATTTAACTGAAAATAGTACAAAGACAACATATCACATGTTGAAACTGAGAAACCTATGAACTTATAACTTATCAAACTTATAACTTATAAAAATATATGCCCATTTTGAAATAGTTGCCCGCAACATGTTTCAAAAAAGTCGAGACGGGGCAACAATATACTGTGTAATGCTTTAAAAAAACACCCGGTGGAACATCTCACACCTTATTCAGTTAAATGGCAACAGGTCAGTAACATGTTCCTGTGGTCCGACAATTAAAAATTAGAAATTATTTTTTGGAAATCATGGATGATACATCCCCTGGGATCATCTGGCTTGTTATCCAACTTGTTATCAGCACACAGTTCAAAAGCCAGCATCCGTGATGGTATGGGGGTGTATTAGTGCATGTGGCATGGCTGACTTTCACATCTGTGAAGGCATCATTAATGCTGAATGATATATACAGGTTTTGAGCAACTTATGGGGCCATCCAGGTGATGTCTTTTTCAGGGAAGGTCTTGCTTACGTGAGAAATACAATGCCAGTCTACATACTGCACGAAAAAGTGTTATAAATGTGTTTATCGTTTACATCTTAACAAAATATTATGTCAGTACATCCACTACTGAAAGTAAACGAAAAGACAAAACCATTATGATATTACACATTTTAGTCATTCTAGAGAAAATGACATATTTGAACCAAGTAAATTAAATGTACCACTGTTTTATTGTTCAATGTTAAATTTAAGAAACGTTTCATGTAGACGCGCCATAGAAATGGGTCATTTAAGGTGCATTCACTACAGGTTACGCATAATGATTAGAAATCTAGACAGAGAGCACTGTATAATGTAACCTACAACACATGCTTTATTCAACAGTAAAACGAAATTAGCTAGAATGATAAATGCCAACAAATTTTTGATGGTTAGCGCATCTTTCTAAAGTAGCTCACATAGCAGCGTGGCTAAAGGGACCCAGTGCACATTTACTCACCTGTTTGCTGAGTAAATTATCCAATCACAGCAAGACACACTAATTATTAAATGCAGCATTATCAGACTCTCATAACTGATTGGTAACTATGCTGATGACATAATTTCACCAACAAGCATTGTTTATTAATGATGGCTGAATCTCTCACTTACTGTAAGAGCATAACCTCTGCCAGACTGCACACTGCCCTTCTATGTACAAATATATATGTAAATACATGAACAGAAAATAAAGCAGATAGTAAGCAAGTAACCTACCAATGTTGGATCAAATCAATAAACATATTAACACTATTTAATGCTCAGATGAACACTAATACACCATAAGAAATTAATTAAAGGCTTATACTACTACTACTAATAATAATAACAATAACAATAATAAATTAGAGTAAAGAGTAAAACACTCGTAAAGCTGAGGATTAAAAGAATCCACCACTGGTACTGTAAGCACTGTAAACTGGTTTATGTGTTTCTGTCCTGGTTCATAATATAGCTCTCTCTCTAATTCTCTCTAATTACAGTGTAGCATGGAGGTCAGCATCTAATGTGCCAAGACGCTGCAGTGGGGTGGCAAATCTAGAGCTGTGACTGTGGCAGCACCCTGCTATCTGCAGCGGGTACAGGTGGCTTATGTTGCCCTCTGGTGGGGTTTTGAGTCATAACCGTTATCGGTTATATTACAATTATCAGATGGAAAATACATACATACATACATACATACATGAATAAATTGATAAACAAATAAATTAATTACTTCATTTAAAAAAAACTATTTTGTGTTTAAAATTTTTGTTTGTTTGCATCAGCTCTGTGCTAGGACATGGCTGCCCTCACTTAGATTAGATTAGAGGGCCAATGAAATGTAGTTAGCATCTAACCAGAAGTGCAATATATAACATTATTTACATAAAGTGCGGTGGTAACAGTGACCAGTGCATAAATATAACTGTTATATACATGTGTGTACAAGTGAAATGTGAAATATGTAATATAAAATATGAAACATACAATATAAAATATACAGTGTTATATATGCAGTGTTATATGTATCTATATATCTGTGTATTAAGTTTATATACAGGAGTGTACATATTGAATGTCTAGTATATAATATACATATATACATAACACATACATAAAGTGAGATATGCAGTAATATGTAGATATGCAGCTGATGTAGGTTATTATATACACATACGTATACAAATATAGACATGTAGATGTAATAGATACTGTACAGATCAGGGAGCAGCAATACAAATGAAAGTTGTATGAATGAAGTATATCATCAGTGCAGAAGGTGTAGGAAGTGCAGTTTTTTTTTAAAGTGACTGTGTAGCGTTCGTCAGGATAACCGCCTCAGGAAAAAAGCTTTTCCTAAGCCTGCTGGTGCGGGAGCGGAGGCACCTGTAATGCCTGCCAGATGGTAAGAGGCTGAAAAGTCTATGATTTGGGTGGGTAACATCTTTGATGATGTTTCTTGCCCTGCCCATGCAGCGTTTGTAGTATATGTCCTCGATGGTGGGTAAATCGGTGCCTGTGATGCGCTGCGCCGTTTTTACTACCCGCTGGAGTGCTTTGCAGTCAGCAGCGCAGCAACTGCCGTACCATACAGAGATGCAGTTGGTGAGTATGCTCTCAATGGTACAGCGGTAAAAGTTCACCAGGATCCTGGGAGACAGGTGAGCTTTCTTGAGGCTCCGCAGAAAATAAAGGCGCTGCTGTGCCTTTTTGATGAGGACGGAGGAGTTCAAGGACCAGGTGAGATCCTTGGAGATGTGGAGACCAAGGAACTTGAAGCTGGACACCTGGTCCACTGCAACTCCACTGATGGAGATAGGGGTGTGAGCCTGGTTCCTAGTCCGTCTGAAGTCCATGATGATCTCCTTTGTTTTGTGCGTGTTGAGTGCCAGGTTGTTGTCATGGCACCATGAGGAGAGATGCTGTACTTCGTCCCTGTAGGCCGTCTCATCATTATCTGTGATCAGGCCTATCACCGTGGTGTCATCTGCGGATCAACACAGTAAAAATTGAAGTGTGAAGTATTAAGTGATGTTAAAAAATAACCACAATCGCTCCCACCTCACACACACACGTATGTGCACAAAAGAAATAAAGGGATGTAGATGTTAATCACTAACACTGTAACGCTACTCAGTTCATATGACGAATAAAATGACTTCCTGCACTGAACTGCTACTATCTGACTACACTCTGCTTACAAAAGCTCTTCAAGGCAAAATGATCATAGAGACCACAGGTTCCCTTTCTGTTCTAAGACATTTTAGTCATTTCTCTGCTCTAATGGCCTTTTCTACTGTTTTATCATTGCACATCATCTTCACTGAACTTTGTTACTGCTTATTCTGCAATGATTATGCTCTCTTGCGCAATGCTGTATTTTACAGCAGTGCTACACTGAGTACTTTATTTGTTACTTTGGAAACTTTAAAGCAACTATTCTACCTCATTTGTGGGTTACAGTTATATAACACTGTAACACTAACTGTAATAGTAATTGTGGCGTTAAAAACAACAGTATATACTTTAAATATATAGTATAACGCTCATATCTTTTTTGGACTTCAACAAAGCTGTACACACTCACACAAGCGTGTATTTTGTGTCCACATTATATATATATATATATATATATATATATATATATATATATATATATATATATATATATATATATAGTATTGTATAGTATTTCATGCTATACAATTTTATTATTCTATTCTATTATTTTATTATTATTACTTGTTTATGTATATTCTATGTTTGGCTTGTATGTACGCTGCTAGAAAACTCATTTTCCTTTGAGGGTGAGTGAAGTGTTCATTTTATAGTAGGAAAACGCTGAAGTGTGCAGTGCATGGAGAGTCCAGCAGGGGGCTCTATTTCACAAGGCACGATTTCTAACAAAAGCTTGGTAACTTAAAGGACTTCTTCGATTTGTTATACAACAACAACAAAACAACAACAACAATAATAAATAAAGATGATGATGATGATAATAATAATAATAATAATAATAATAATAATAATAATAATAATAATAACGGTCTTTATTTATACAGCACTTTTCACATTAGTAGCAAAACCTCAAAGTGCGTTACACTGGATAACGAGTGCAACATTGGAAAGTAATAGTTAATAGCACGATAGCAGTTATTCCCAATACACGTGTTATATGCTATCCTAAACAATTCTGTTATAATCTGGACATAAAAGCATTTATCAAGTTTCCATCCGTAGTAATTGTTGGAATACAACATCTCTGGGTGACAGAGGCTTCTATTATTCCAGCCTTTTAACTACAGTATCAAACTAAAGGACTAAACTTCAGAAGTTAAACATGTGTGGCTGATCGACTACATTTTGGGCAAATTCGGGGCAAATGTGTGACCTATCAATGATGTCTCACTAAAACTCTCCCTTTCAGATCAAAGTGAGGATAGAGAAAGTAGACTGGGATCACGCCATCTGCCTGACTGAGAGATCCTGTTTGAGAAAAGAACTGTAAAGACCGATTTACATCACCTCACTAACAAGTGCAGGTCCACTGCGTAGCCACTTGGTGACGCCAAAAGTTCAGCAATTTGCTTGGGATCAGCGCGCGCGCTCTCGTGTGATTAGACACGCATGAAGCGTATTCTGGGGGGGGGTATTCTGGGGGTGGGGGTGGGGGGGTTGGGGGGGGGGGTGTTGCTCACCGTTTGGCATTAAGCTGGTTCAATAAAACCACTGAGGAATCATCCAGCTTTACTCGGTTAACTGAGTATGCGCGGTCCAAGCCAACCTGGTGTTTAAATTGGATGATGAAAACAATTATAGCAGTCGATGATTCAGACACGAGATTTGATATACAACGGCAGTGCGTATGTGTGTGTGTGTGTGTGTGTGTGGGAGGAGAGGAGATCCTGTGATTGATTTCTCGTAGACATTCAGTGTCTAAGAGACAGTTTATAGCGACAGAGCAGAAAAGTCCCCTGTCTCGTTCCTCTATTAATAAGACAAAGATTCTCACCCTCAGCCCGAGTACATCACCGAAAGAAATGGCGCTTTGGATGTATGTGATTAAAAGGCATCAGTCAGTTGTGCATGAGAAACCGCGTTACATCAACACAAGTGCTGCCAAACTGAAAGACAGTAATTGTGTTGCTGTAACACGTTGTGTTTGTGTGTTTAACGCGACTGGAACGTCGTCACGGTTTTCCCCGTGTATGCGTTTGTAGGTAGTGTTGGGTTTTTCCCTGTTTGATTTACTCTAATGTTCTCCAGCACTGATATGGCTCGCTGTATTGTGCATTAGCAGCATGTGAAGGGCATTTTGCCCCCAGCCCCCTCCAAATTTAGCGTGTGAACAGTCAGCTTGTTACCGCTCCAACAGAGAGCCCCTTTTTTCTCCTCAGAAGCGCCGCCTGTGCTCGGAATCCACAAAACTCTCCCAGTCTTAATTTATGCGCATATTAATTATGGAGCATTGTAATTTGCACCGTGGGATAGATGATGAAAATACGCGGTTGTATGTTTATATAGGCTCCTTTAGGAAGATGTCGTCATCTTTACATTTAGCTTAGACAGCTTGACCTCCATGAAGCTTGATCCGGAGCGCCGGGGCAAATCAACTGCAGACTCTCTGCTGGAGGCCCCGTGTGTAATTACTGAGCTCAGTTTCGTCTGTTTAGCAGGCTACGTTACGTACATTCATACATTTAATACCAAAGAGACAAAGTTTGAAATGATTTTTATTTGTTTATTGTTACAGTATTAGAAAATAAATGAACACATTAACCTGAAGTTTTAGGGGAAATCGACATTTAAAAATTATAATTAACGCATAATTGATTAAAAAATGAACGAATGAATAAATAAATTTGATATGCATGTGATGGGTGTTGAATCTAAAGCTCTCTGTAGAGGTTATATGGTGTTCTCCTAACTCTCTGTCCCTGTCTGTGGTCATTAATTCACTCTCTCTGCTGAAAGCCTGGTGTGAGTGGTGGAGCTGGCACACACTCAGCTAATTGCATATGGATAATTTGTTTAAATCAGTGACCGTAATGATAGCCCACACAAATCTCCATAAAACAAGCACAGATCAAATAAGTTTGTGTGCGTCTGTAGCCTTTGTTTCTACTCATTTCCACCGGCCATCTGTTTATGGAGAAGACCAGAGCGATGTGAGGATCTACTGTACTATCTTCATAAAACGAACTTCTCTCTGTTTTGTTGCGTTTTGAAAGACCGGCGGTGATGTTGAACCTTTCGGGAGCCTTTAGGTCTGAAAATTTACACTCACATTAATAAATAACAATCGCCAGAAGTTTGAATAAATTACTCAAGTTACTAAATTGTACAACAACATAAAGCACAATACAAAATAGTGACTCATTTCGAAATTGTATATGCTTTATTTTTACTGTTTCTGCATGCTGTTTTGGAAAAAAAATAACCGATATGTAGTAAAGATTTTGGACTATTTGGTCATTTAACATTTAAATAAATAAATAAATAAATGAATAAATAAATGAATCTACAGAACACTGAAGTGTCAACCAAAAACAGTAATTTACCGTAGAAATAAAAAATAAAAGTACCATATCACACACAATATATGTTTTTTTTTTTTAGGCTTGGCGAAAAGTTCAGCACTGTTGCATGGACAGCTCCAGAGCAGAGAGCAGAGAGCTCGCCTCCAAAGCCACAGCTCAGTTCACACCGAGATCTCTTTTTTTGCGTGATATTATAAATGGAAAGTAACAGCAGCTTTAAAATGCTGAGTGCGTTGCTTAAATTGTAGCGAAAAAGAGTGAAACGCCCCTGCAGAGTTTTACTGTGATTTTTACTTGTTTTAAACATGTAAAACTTTATGATACTTTGATGTAACTCGACGTTTAAGACAGCAGTGAGCAGTTGAGAGAGCTGCCCACTTGAAACTGGACATCGGAGCTAAAATCAATAAACAGTCAAATAAATAGTGTGTATATATATATATATATATATATATATATATATATATATATATATATATATATATATATATATATATATATAAATATATGTGTGTGTGTGTTTGTGTGTGTGTGTGTGTGTGTGCGCGCGTGTACGCGCGTGTGTGCGTGTGTGTGTGTATGTGTGAGTGTGTGTGTGTGTGTATATGTATGTGCGTGTGTGTGTGCGTATGTTTGTGTGTGTGTGCGTGTGCGTATGTGTGTGTGTGTGTGTGTATGTGTGTGTGTGAATGTGTGAGTGTGCGTATGTGTGTGTGTGTGTGTGTGTGTGTGTATATATGTGTGTGCGTGTGTGTGTGTATTTGTGTGTGTGTGTTTGTGTGAGTGTGTGTGTGTGTATATATATGTGTGTGCGTGTGTGTGTGTGTATTTGTGTGTGTATTTGTGTGTGTGTGTGTGAGTTTGTGTGTGTGTGTGTGTGGGTGTATATGTGTGCGCGCGTGTGTGTGTGTGTATATATGTGTGTGTGTGTGTATTTGTGTGTGTGTGTGAGTTTGTGTGTGTGTGTACGTCTCTTTAACTCTTTTAAGTCTCTTTTTCCTTTGGAAATGTGGAAATGCCACTTCTACACAGTTTGACTGTAGATTACGCCAAAAAATCTCATAATTTGGGTTTATCCACGAGGACTAAACCCTCAAACAAAAGCATCGCCTGTAATTTGCCACCCATGATTTACAGATTGAAATCCTAATCCCATCAAACAACATCTGCGTTTGTCCCTCTTTGTTTCTCCCCGCTGGAGAAGACAAACAGAGGCGTCCAGCATCGAAGCAAATCCAACAGGCCACGTTTCCAACCTCTAATGCTGGAAGCTCTATTTGCGAGGCGGACAGCTCGTCAGCTCGGACAGTCAGAGCGAGCGACACCTGGGAGATTCTTACTGTTTCGTTTACTTCGCTCAGTCCAGCTACTGAAATAAGACCTTGTTTCCAGCGTTTATGCATCAATCCTGTGAACCCGAACACAATAAACCTCAGGTTGTAGTGGCCCACGACCCCATGTGCCCCTCCGACAGGGAGACCACAAAGACCCCATGCTGGCAGCGCAATGCTCCAGGTTAGCTGGGCTCTAATGAATCGTTATTGGCCCTGTTGCCCCCCTGTGTCTATTCCATAACATTTCCCTCGCGCAGGTTTTGTCTTGCCTGAGAATGGAGAGGCTGCAGTCAGCTTACAGCACATCCGCTTCTCTGATCCGTTTGGGTTTTTTTGTCTCTAAGATAAGAAAGAAGTTCATAGAACGAGCGCTGAAGTGCTCAAAGCTGCTTTATCACAGCCTGCATCACACTCCGATAAGCCTGTAATTAGGAATCCTTTATAGCAAAGTTTCAGGAAAGCGTAGGAAATAACGCTGATAACCAGAAATAGCCTGAAGAGTGTAAAAGGTTTTACTTCTGAACCTTAAAGCACGGACACTTGTTACTGTACCTCCAAAAATGTAGGTCCATCGTCTGTTTACCCTAAAAAGTCACATTTTTTATGACCAGAAGTAAGTAAACTAAATGAATTAAAGCCGTCCATCCTGTCCAGTTTAACGTTGAGCTGGAAGAGCCGTTGATTATTCTTGTATACCGTGACATTGCTTTTCAGTTTCAGTTATGTATGTGATAATGAGCATTACATCCATGATAGAATAATAGAACACTCAGAAAATACCCAGAAAGGCTTTGTTTTGTTTTGTTGTTTTGTGTTTTGTGTGTGTGCACTTCATTCTTTATTCATGTAACTGCAGTATAGCATTTAAATGATGTTTCAAACTATTTTGAAAATATTTAAAATGCATAGAAATGGAATGAACAGCAGGCTTACAGTTGATGTCTGCCTCATTAACGTTTGTAGTGCTGTGTAAAGTTTTGTTTGGTGTCATTTAAGAGAAGAAAGCAAAACAGAACAGTCCAATCAAAACCGGCTATTTCAGGTTTATAAAACAGCGCTCAAGTAGAACTGACTCATTCGTTTTATTAAACCTGACCTTTTAACTAAATCTCACCTGATACCGCGATACTGTGATGTGTTTAATCAATATCGCTCAGTCCTTGTTTAAAGCGCTAAACTTACTATTACAGCGAAATGCAGAGGCTCTGCAAACGGTTACTGACACTGTATAGAAATATATGTAGAACTCTCTGTCTATCTCTCTCTCTCTCTCTCTCTCTCTCTCTCTCTCACACAGACAGACACACACACACACACACACACACGGAGGAGCAGCAGTGAGCGCTCTGGGACTTGGCACACGTTCAGCTCTCTGACGCTCTCGTTTTGAACTTGCTCTGATTTTCGTTAAGACCACAATGAATTTCGTTTAAGGCTGATCTAAACAAACGAATTTTACACGGATATTTCCTCCTCTGTGTTGTAAGATGATGACGTGATGGGTCGATGTTTAGACTACCTGATGCGAGAGGTCAAGAATGCAGTTAAGAAATGAACAAATATCGTAGCAATTTATTTTTGTTTGTACTCTTCTTATTTTAATCTAAAAATAATTTACAAAAGTACAGAAGTACAGAAGAACTGGCACGCGATGTCAGGAGTGAACTGAATGACATTAATCTGTACTAAAGTTAGAATAGGTGCTCATACGTTCTCATATTTCTCCTCATATTAGTTCAACACATTGTCGTCTTTGGGTGGTCTAAATACAACATACAGTATCAGATCTGTCCACATATAATAATCATTAACGTTTCTTTAAAGGCTATAAATCAGTGTGTAATCAAGATCACCCCAGTCCCTTATTCTATGAATCAGCCTACTGGGTGATCAAATTGTGCCCCAGTTTGGGGAAAGAAATGAAATATGTTTTTGTTGTATTGAAACGGACCAATATTTCAGTTCTCTTTTTTACAATATGACTTCAGTGTTCTTGAATATCCTTCATTGTACTGAGTCTCAGTGGAGAGAGAGCTGAGCTGCACCTGTGTGAAGTCACAGCAAGCTGTGGACCATCAGATTTCTCTGAGGACCTCCGGCTCCTGCCTAACATCTAATGTGTATGTGGTCACATGGAACGTGTGCTGAATAAAGACAACAGACTCTGTGTTCACGGAATGAACTGCGGGTTAAATCATATCGATCATTAATGAATGTAAAGTCTACTAAATCTTCTATGTTTAGGTCAGACAGATCTCTTCACCTCTGTGGATCTCAGCATGTATAAGTTTGTGCATTTAAATCCCTGAATAGGCTTCTGCTTCCATCATCCGCATTTGGTAGTCTGAACCAATGTACAGCTCATTTGCATATGCAAATGAGGGTTAATTGCAAACCTTGTCAGGCGCTTCATAGGATACGTCAGGCCGCCATTTTTTCTGGTTTGGACCAGAAAATTTCGCAAATCTGGCAGCGAGAATGCAGCCCTAACATGATTCAGAAAAACGTGTTGTTCTCAGATGAAATCATTTTGACAGCAGTGTAACAGTTTCACATGATAGCAGTGAACAGGACCGATTTAAACAAGGAGAATATCTAGCAGTGACTGTGACAAAGACCACGCAGCCCACGCCATGTGGGCAAAATAAAATAAAATACAGCCTTTTTGTCTGTTCAACATTTAGCCCTGTTTCTGCCAAGGCAGCTCACTGACTCTGCCAAACTGCTACACTATTCACAGACATTCTTCCATGCTGCTAAGTGAATGTTACTAAATGATAAACTATTTTTAAAAAATATTTATTTGTATTGCGAATATAATATAGATATTTATGTATATTTACTTTCCATGTCCGTTTTGTGTTCTCTGTATATATATATATATATATATATATATATATATACACACACACACAGGTGGGGGGGGGGGGTGTATTATGTGGGTGTGTTTGTGTGTGTGTACTGAATATACAATTTGTTCTATTATTTTGTATACTGTATATACAGTACTCAGTGGAAATGAAATATAGATGGTACTGAATAGATAGGAAGTATAGACAGTACTGAAGGAAATTATATGAATTATAGAAAAATATATGCAGCACTGAATGAAAATAAAGTAATGACAGCATTGAATGAAATGAAGTACAGACAGTAGTACTGAATGAAATTGAGTACAGACAGTACTGAATGGATATCGAGTATAGACAACATTAAATGGAAATGAAGTACAAATAGTGCTGAAATAAAATAAGTATACTCAGTACAGAATAGAAATAGTAATTTCTCATAGTAATAAGTAAAGACACTACTGAATGAAGTATAGACATTACTGCATGGACATGAAATGTAGACAGTACTGAATGAATATGAAGTATAGACATTACTGAATGAAGTATAGACATTACTGCATGGATATGAAGTATAGCCATTACTGAATGGAATTGAAGTATAGACATTATTGAATGGATGTGAAGTTTAGACATTACTGAATGAAGTATAGACATTACTGAATGGACATGAAATGTAGACAGTACTGAATGGATTTGAAGTATAGACATTACTGAATGAAGTATAGACATTACTGAATGGACATGAAATGTAGACAGTACTGAAGGGATTTGAAGTATAGACATTACTACATGGACATGGAATGTGGACAGTACTGAATGGATATGAAGTATAGACATTAATGAATGAAGTACAGACAATACTGAATGTATATGAAGTATAGACGTTACTGAATGGATTTGAAGTATAGACATTACTACATGGACATGGAATGTAGTCAGTACTGAATGGATATGAAGTATAGACATCAGTAAATGAACTATAGACATTACTGAATTGATGAAGTATAGACATTACTGCATGGACATGGAATGTAGACTGTACTGAATGGATATGAAGTATAGACATTACTGAATGAAGTATAGACATTACTGAATGAAGTGTAGACATTACTGAATGGATGTGAAGTATAGAAAGAATTGAATGAATATGTAACGATAGTAATAAGTACAGACAGAACTGAAGCAAATGTTCTCGCCACTTGTTCCAGGTTGCTATGTGGTGTGATGGAGGAGGTCTTTGCTCAGCTCGCTCCCACAGAGTCCCGACAATATGGTCAGATTTAGCAGGACAAAAGCTGAAGTTTGAGCTGCTGATCACGTCTCCAAAGCTGGTGGACAAAACAAGGGTCCCACTTTATTAAGTACAGGGAGAACACCGTGACACGAAGCGAGAGCGCACTGTCACAGATACACGTATGTACGCATTACACAGTTCCGAATTAAAGTCTGTTTTTATTTCTACACAAATAAAAGAGTTCATTCTTCATCGATCTTTTCATCTCCCTCATCTTTACCCAGAAACATCTCCGCTACTGAATTAACACATGCAGCGTAGAATTATCACCTACAGCGTTCGTTTAAGTCCAGCTGAACGCAAATAACGCGCAGTATGAGTTTATTTAGCACTGCGGATTCACTGTACTGTAATGCACTGGAGTGGAGAAAAACGCACAGATGACACTGCGCTGATTACTGGCCCTTCAAACTTGACATTATTGATGGACTTAAACTCTCTCGACGTCATTACTTTATACCTGATACTCAGAAATCACACTAAGTCTGATTAACTTAGTACTCAATATTTTAAAGGTAGTGCAAACCGCACGAAAGACGGACAGAAAAAGTCAGGAATAAAGTAAGAGAAAAAGAAAGAAAGAAATCCTGTTGAAAAGGACCATTAATTTGCCAAAGGGAACTGGTCCAGTGGTTTCCAATAGAGACCACTAGTTTCCTGTAGAACACCTTTAGATCCCATTAGGAAAACATTTGCATTGTGATATCAACCCACTGAAAAAGCCAAAACGCATTAAAAAAATCCATCAGGAACCAACAGAAACGCTTAATGGTTTGTTTGGGTTTTTTCAGTAGGGAGGAAATGTGTCCCTGACTTCGTGCTGCCTGACCTGCTTGCTATAACAGTAAGGAATGACAGCTCTTCCTCTGCTATGCTGCACGCCGCCCTCACGTTGGCCATAAGAGGCTAAAATGTGAATAGATCAGGCCAAGCCAATCCCTGTCATGAGTTCAGCTGCATGTAATCGCATTGAGAGCCTCAGCCACATTAACACAATTTACTGCTGGAAACGGCTGCCTTAAAGGATTTGCCCACTTCGAGCGTGTGACGTGGTCGCATATGAATAAAATCCATGTCTAAGTGTTACATCTACACAATCTCTGCTAAAAGGAAGTGCACTTGGTGCACATCTTCACCTGTGGAAGGCGTGTGTGTCCTCAGCCAGGTTTCAGATTTCTAAGCCTTATGTAAGCACAGAACACTACCTTGTTCATTTTTTGCTAACTTAAATATCACCTGAGAGCATGGAATTGAATTTTAGCAATATCTTTCAGACATAATTCGAAGCAGTTCGCTTACTAATTAAGAAACAGCGAAATACAGGTGTTAGAGCCGGTAAACCACCCTAACACTGTTCACCTGCTTCACACTATCCACACTAGCGCGTCTCAGGACAGGTTTCTAACAGCGGTCATCTGATGTCACCGGTTAATTTAAATGCTTCTCTTATCCGTTCTCGCTAGTAACCTTAAACACCTCTGTGTAATGACAGACTCGTCTGTTTTTTTCACTATTAATTCCCGATTCTTTATATTGTTGGTGTTTTTGCTGTTGTGCTGACACTGTGGGCCAGAGGAGAGCAGGTTCGCCTTCTGAGCCTTGGTTTCTCTTGGGGTTTCTTCCTGTGGCTCTTAGGGAGATTTTCTTACCACTGTCGCTCTTGGCTTGCTGACATCAGGCTTGGAACCGGATATAAAGCTGCTTTGTGACAATATAAAGCGCCATTCAAATACATTTGACTTGAGTTGAATTGAATTAAATGATTAGTGAATCCGAATCGAAATAGGTGCAAAGCATGCACAAGTCAGTCAGGTCAGGCTCATAACGAAAAAGAAGATCTTTCCCTGCCTATGTGTTTAGTAATACTTGTAATATTTCTACTGATAGTGATACTAATACTAATTAAAATATTGAAATTAGTTATTATTATTATTATTATTATTAACAACAACAACAACAACAAACAACAACAACAACAACAACAACAAGCATAATAATAATAAGTAAATTAATTAATTACTGTATAAGTCACGGTTAAATAGGGCTATTTAACTCTCATCAATGTGTCTTATTTGTTTGTTTTCTGATCCACTCCAGTTCATGTTCGATGGTGAGTAAACCTGTTGAGGAATCTCCAAGGGAGATGTGGGTGATAGGCTCATTAAAAGCGCAGAGGCTGCTGTTAGGCTGTTAGTGTGTGGTGGGTGGAAGTTGCGGTTGGTCTGCTTAGTGTGTGAGCTGTGTCATCTCTGCACTCGGCGCTTCACACACACACACACACACACTGGTCCAGCCGAAGACCGATGATGTTTTTTCTGGGTCCTGAGTGCTGGTGTGTGCTGTAAGCAGGAGTTCAGGCTGTAGGACAGCTCAGACTCCTCTCAGCGTATAGCCCTCGTGAGAGAGACAGAGAGACACGACACAACACAACAGCGGCCTCTGACAAAGTTGTCTGCTTGGCAGTCTCGCCTCCTATTGAAGCAGTAATTTATTCAAAAGAGATTTTTATCCCCACGATCTGATTATTATGATAATCGAGCAACCCTGAGCCCCTTTCTGTGCGCTCTTGTCTGGACTCTCCCCTCCGTGCTGCCGGTAAAGCTGATTTGCACGCTCTCAGTCCGACCAGTCCTCCACTCACATTCCTAGACTCCTCACAGAAAGAGCCAAAGACAAAAGAGGAGACTCCATTTAGGCCTCGGCTTACAGCTACCGAGAAGCCTGAAAGTCAAAGTATTAGCAGCACGTTTACAGCGGAGACCTGCACTGAGGGAAACGCTGCGATGAAGGTAAATGTGTGCATGATTGAAAAATAAGCACATTATATCACATTAAAATGACTGACAGGTGAAAAAATGTACAATCACAGCAGCATGTGCTTCACTGTGAGCTGTCACGGCCATGTTCACACAAGCAGACAGAACAGTCCATACAGCCTGGGCCATCAGGTGGTGAGAGCGCTGCCAATTTCCACAACGTCTGAAACGTTTTACAAAAAAAAAACAACAACAACAAAACAAACAAACAAACAAACAAAACGCCAAACGCAGGCGTAAATAATGAAAGCGAATGGGATTTAATTTTATAATTGTTAGTTTCAGCGTCTGGAGTTTCAGTCATTCAGGAAATTCATTTTTTTGAGGGCTTAAAAGATTGAAGACGGCGCAGTAATCAAGTCCACTTAGGTTTTTGCTCAAGTTTAATTCCTTTTAATTAAAAAAAATGCATGAAATTAGTCATATATTCACAATGGGATTTGGGATTGGGACAATTATTCTACAAATGTAGCATACGCACACACACACACACGCACACACACACACACACACACACACACACACACACACATATATATATATATATATATATATAAGTGTGTGTGTGTGTGCGTGTGTGTGTCACACCTACGACTCAAATCACTGATTGATTGACAAGTAGATTTTTCTGATTTTATTTAACACATTCTCTAAATATGGCATTTTCCATTTATTTGCTAGCATATTGGAAAAGAACATACAATGCACAAATATATATTATATCTCACCTTTTGCACAGACAACGTTTAATTAATCAATCAACGTGTTTACCTCAGTAAATAAACAGCAATTGAGTATTAAAATGTGAAAATGTGTGTTCTCTGCCGAGGACTTGTTAACAAAACATACTATTTGTAGATATAGATAGATAGATAGATAGATAGATAGATAGATAGATAGATAGATAGATAGATAGATAGATAGATAGATAGATGGTTTATATACACCATATATTTATATTTTGATTGAGTCACATGGCCACAACCAACAGTGAGCACTGAGCACTGATGAACACTCACAGCACCAGACGCTTTTCACAGAGTAAAAAAAGAAAAGAAAAGAAAAAAGTCAGATCGGATTCGGTGTGCGCGCGGAGCTGAAGAGGGAGGAGACTCGGGGACTCGCGCTGTGTCACCAGAGGGGCGGGGCTTCCTCGAGCTATATGTTTTTTAAACTGGCGAGTAGGAGTCCAGAACAGCGACACACGCGCACACTGGAGCAGGAGAGAGAGGTTAGAGAGAGAGGTGAGGGTGGGGGGCTCTCTGGTCTCGCGGACAGGGGTACGGGGCACCTCGGTGGGGAATAAGGTGGGGAGGGGGCGCAGGCGGTGGGGAAATCACACCGCGACGTCACGCGGAGCCGCAGCCATGAAGACGCAGCGGCGCGGGAGAGCTGAGCGCGAGAACTGCTGAGAGAGCGGAGCCGCTGCTCGCGCGCTGGTGAGTGAATGCTGTGTGCATGTTTGTGCTGGGTTTCAGCGCGTGCTGTTCGACCGTTTTCTTGTGTTTACTGTGGGTTTATGAAGCCAAATCACATCGCCTTACGGGGCTCGGACGTGATGAGGAAGCTGTTACGGGTTCAGGCGGCGCGCGAGCTCCCAGCTGCAGCCCCTCATCTCTGTAGGGTGTGCAGCATGTAGTGCTGTTATCTCTGAGGCTCTGAGTGAGGGATGCGGCCGTTTCCTTTTTATTATCATACCGACTACGTGTGTGTGTGTGTGTGTGTGTGTTAGAGAGAGACCGTTCCCGAATAACGGCATCTGCTGCAGGAGGGACACTGTGTGGTTTCCTCGTTAGGTAAGAGTCGCTCTCCTCTTTTAACAGTCTGTTAATGTTCTCATTACAGGCTGTGAGCCAGACTCAGTCAGTGCGCTGTGCTGGGATATCCGACGAGGAAAACAAACAGCGTTAACAGCCTTTTTCCGCTCCCGCACTGACTCGGTCTAGAAGAGAAAAAAGGTCAGAGGGATGCCTGAACATACACAGTCAGAGCAACATCTGGTATTTTAATGAAATGCCTGTGTATGAAATTTAAACATATGACTGTATCGTGTCGTAGTAACATACGTATAACATAGTATCGTAGTTGTATTAACGATAGTCTTCACAGACTCAAGTCCTTCTGTTAAAATTGCTTTGAAATGATTTATCCTCAGTGCTTACACTCACATTTCCCCCTTTTTCTTGTTTCAATTCCTTTATTAAATAGTGGACACATCCAGATTGGAATAGTCTGGATTAGCCTGGTGAACATTTGTGATTTTGCAGTGTGTGTGTGTGTGCGTGTGTGTGAGGACTTAATCCTCATGGTCAGTGTAGAGCACAAGGCCGGATATCCGCTCTCCACGTGCCCGC
This sequence comes from Pygocentrus nattereri, assembly GCF_015220715.1. Lineage (NCBI taxonomy): Eukaryota > Metazoa > Chordata > Actinopteri > Characiformes > Serrasalmidae > Pygocentrus > Pygocentrus nattereri. Next base: position 17,373,980 of record NC_051213.1, read on the forward strand.
AGTCTCTCTCAAAGCTTCTGTAGCCTACAAAGCGTTTCCATCATAGACCTTTACTGTGAAAGCGGTTGGTACCGAGACTTCAGCTGGAAAAGAAACCAGATTTACACCACATAGAGGGAAAATTAGGTGGGATTATTGAAAGACAATGGGCCAAAGAGCTATATTAGGCCTGTATATCTTCTTTTTTATTTGTTTGTTTATTTATTTATTATTTGAGAATATGTCTATCTATCTATCTATCTCTCTCTCTCTCTCTCTCTCTCTCTCTCTCTCTCTCTCTCTCTCTCTCTCTCTATATATATATATATATATATATATATATATATATATATATATATATAATATATGTATCATAGCTTTAGAAAAGGCTTAAAACCTTAGAAGGTTTACTACATCAGATGTTATATAAGAATATTTTCTTCGTAATTGTTGATGCAAGGCATTGTGTTGTATTTTTAAAATGACGTCACAATACTCGAAGGCAAAACCTCTTTATATGATTTCCCGCACAACTGACGTAATTTGTTATCGAATGGAACTATCTACACCACGTTCTTTTGTCCATTTAGTAAGAATACTCTAGTAATCATCAACTGAAAGTGGACTTTATTGAACACCACTATTACCCAATGGCCCAGCAAAGCTGGATCCAGTCTTACTGAAACATTACCTCTTAGTGACAGAGCTTAGAGTTCAGCTCGTGCTGAGGTGGCGTGAGTCGGATTGGTTGGGATCTATACAGACTTTGCAGGCCGATTGGATGAGATTAGCTAACGGTTTGGGCCTCATTCTCAGATCATGAGACGCAGTGGATCAGCAGCTCTAAATGGAGCTCTAGCCTCCGTACTTAGTGCTAAATATTCTCCAGAAAATATCCTCTGAATACGGAGGAGTGTGTCTTTATTCCTCTTGTTCTCTCTCTCTTTTCCAGAATATTCGCACATTGACGGCCAGGAGTCCAGCGTCGAGGTAATAGATTTACACACACACACACACACACACACACACACACACACACACACACACACACACACACACACACACACACACACACACACATTGCTGTTTGTATGAAATTAGTAAAATACGAAAACAAAAAAGACATAAGGAATAGTAAGATGTCATAATTCGAGCACCCCATGAGCACGTGCAGGTCTGCTCGAGCAAACCAGGCAGTAGATCTATAGCTGATTATTCTAAGGAAGGGTTTAGGCCTCTCTTTAAATGAAGGCATGCTGCAGCAGTAGATGCAAACCACAAATTATCTCATCATTTCACAATTCTGTCAAGTCCATTAGCGCAGGTTGCCCGGATGAATTTCAATGCCAGAAAATCTCTCCAGTGACGATCATATTGATCGATTAGTTAAAATAGCTACAGAAGCGTGGAGCAGCTCTAACTCGCGCGCGACATGACAAAGCAAATAATGACAGCACGTCTTAAAACAATGCAGTGTGATATGTCAAACCCGGACAAGACACGGTCAGTTTTGTCCACGTAGGTCTAAAATGTCCTCCTAGCAGTCATCACTAAAACGCCTCTGACCAGGGCCTACATTCATTCAGACCACATGATACGGACAGGCTGCCGCAGATCTGCTCTAAACTCAAAATTAAACGAAAAAAGAAAGGAGCAGTCCAAGGAAACAAGTTTAAATCAAAACTAAAATTTCATGCTTTTTAATCCCTTTTTCGTCGTTTTTTTCTGTCATAGTTCCATAATTTCAGTGCAATTGGTTAAAGGCAAAAAATAAGACTTAAAATAATAATTTAAATAATAATAATAGTAATAATAATAGCAACAACATGATCTAAACCTTGACGACAAAGTTATTATCGATCTGTGCTATATACAGCTAAATAAAAAAAAAAAGAAAAATCCAAGAAAAAAATGTTTTATCTAAAAACGGCATTTCTACTGCTTTAAGCTTTAAGACGATGTACGTATTTACTTAGATTACTCTGTTTATGAAAGTTAATAAAGAAATAATTGAATCAATAATAATTGAAATTATTATTATTATTGTTGTTGTTGTTTTTGAAAATGCACTGTATTAATAGAACTGTATGAGTTTATTAATGCATCTTGCAGGCTGTTGTATTTATTCTATGTTTTGCTTTTTAACGCGCATATTTAAGTGGCTGGTTTGTAAAATGTTTGTTTGCTGCGTTGATCCTTGATTCCTTGTTTAATGTCATGAATGCTAGTCGGTTAATCGCTAACAGATAGAGTGAGGACAGTTTGTACTGTAAACAGCCTGCTGGTGGTATTAGCAAAATAATTAGGTGATGGGAGATGGATAGAGCATAGTGTAAATGAAAATGTTTGAACTTGACCCAGCGTTGCCATTTTGGCTGGCATGAAATGCTGTAATGAGTGATTACTCTCTCTCTGGCTCTCTCTCTCTCTCTCTCTCTCTCTCTCTCTCTCTCTCTCTCTCTGTGATTACAACACCTCAGAGAAGGAACAAGGAAGGGCTCCCCACACAAAGGCTTTTAATTGGACCAACTCCTCTTTCATTTGCATATGTAGAATAGAGAGTGTGTGTGCATGTGTGTGAGTGTGTGTGTGTGTGTGAGAGAGAGAGAGAGAGAGAGATTGCCCTGTGATAAACAAGTCTTGGTGTTGAATTTGTGGAAAATTAAAACAAACAGTGTTTCTCTTTGGCCCTTCTTCAGCCCAGCCAGTGTCTTCCTTTCATTTAGAAATAAATCTCAGGCTTTGCAGGGAGTAACTGCAACCATCTCTCTCCCAGGGAGAGAAGTCTGTCGTGTGAGATAGAAGAGAGCAGTTAGTGTGGCCTGTATGAATCTAAAGCCATGAAGCCACATTTGACTTTGACAGCCTGTTCTGGTGCCTGTCATGAGCGCAGCTTGTCAGTCCTGAGAGGATTTAGGAGAACCTATTGAAGAATTATGCCACAGTAGTTAAGGAAATATGGTGCAATGTTTCAGCATTGAAAAATATCAACGCAAACTACCATCACTGCTCTGCTACTGTAAGTATATGATAGTGTAAATCTGTACCTCTGAACCATGTTAGCACAATTAGATTTTTATAACCAATTATGAAGTGGTTAAATTACACTGAATTAATGCTTTGTTGAAGCTGATCTAAAACACAGTGGACTCAGTGCCAGTCCTTATTGCAGAGTTAATCAAAGGCTCCTCTATTTTTAGGTCTGAATCTGAGCCTGTCACTTCCCCCTGTGGTTGAAAAAAAAGGATGGTTGGCCGGAGGGGTTGGCTGTTATCTTTGGTTATCTAGCTGTATGAGTGATGTACATTCTTCATAAAGCTAGATAACCGAAAGTAACAAGAATCCCATTACACACCTGAAAGGCACTGCCCACTCAGCACTCCACGCTCCGCCCCCTCACTCTTCTCAACTTAAGACAGGAGCCAAGAAACAAAATAGCCTCTAGAAGGAAGACAAACGGTAAGATGCTTTTTAAACCATGTTGAATGATCTGACAGAGGTGATTTTTGCTTTCTTGCACTTGAGACACAACATAAGAGAAATTGTATTGCAAGGGAGTCTGCAAGTATTGTCTACTGGTGCAATGTGGAATAAGCATGGAAAGCCTATCTGTAGCCCTCTGATTTTTCTGAGCTGGGTGCTGTGGCCTGGTTGGTCAAACATGATCATTTTTAATCTGTAATCTCCTGATCCCAGAACACAGTGCAGTGCGGGCAGGGGCTTAATGCAGTGGTCACATGTCCACTCGCTGCCTCTACGGGGACCAACACCACTCATCACAGTGCGCCATGCTCTAGGTAGTTTAGGTCACTTCAGCTTTAGCATGTGTTCTGTTCTACATCACTAACTCTTTGCAACTCAAGTTCATTAACTTAAATCTCATTTCTAGTTTGTAAAATATTTACCTTTTCATTTAGAACATTAACCTTTATGGCTATTGCCAGTTTGACTAATTAAGGGACTGTGGCTTTCCTGGGCAAAAGTTCCTGCTAATTCTACACAGTGTATTTGAACTTTGGGCCAGCACAAGAAGACAGGCAGCAATTGTTTGAGGTTGATCTTGTGTGGCTGTCGTACAGAGGTGGCTGATTGGAGCTGACACTCGTTCATGCTGTGAATGTGCTGGAATGAACCCAACACTGGGGATGAATATGAGCGCAGAAGCTTGTTGAGATGGTGGTGAATACGGCTGTGTTCCTCACTGTGAGCCAGTGGGCAGAGCTATTGAACCAGAACCACAGTGCTGACAGCAGCCATTAGGAGGACAATCCCATGGTTTGAAGCTCTATTTAAGCCTGAGCCAGCTGGAGGCCTTTGGCCAATAAGATCATCACACCTTTACACTTGATCTCATTCAGAGTTGTCCCATTAGCACTATGCAGGAAGCGCTACTTATTGGTTAAAGACTTCACTTCAAGCTGATTATACTACCTCAGAACATTGGAGATCACTTAGGTAAGCTTATGGTAAACAAAAGACAGCTTGATTCTTAAATTTTGGCTTCACAGTGTCAATTGTCTCTGAAAATTGACATTCTATTAATTCATTTTTCAGACATTCTTATTCAAAGTCAAAGATATAAAAAGCATATATAAAACTTTTAAGTATTTTTTTGCCTGAAAGCAAGCCAGCACAACAGTTCAAGCTTAGTGCAAGTTTAATTTGTAAGGTGTGACTTGCGTAAAGAAAATCAGAGCTACAAAGCAAGGGACAGAGTTTAACTGCCCTTTGGATGAAGCAGTCATGTGTGACTTTCACATAAACAGTCTTTGCCCTAGGCCACGTAGTGAGGAGCGGCATCAGCTGAGTGGCCTTGATCAGGGCGGCTGCTGCAATGCAGCTGCTGCATCAAACACCAAGGTGGCTTTTACATGGAGTGGATGAATGGAGGACTTCTTTTCTATGTACATTACAAGGCTATAATGGTCCTGCTAGTATGCCTTCACTCACTTGTATGTTAGCAAACAGACCTGGAGTACTGTCTCTGTGGTCTCAGCAGGGCTTGGCGCTTTCTGGTTCATCGTTTAACTGAATGAGAGTGCCAGGGCAATTCTGACATCCATTGAGCAGCATATGCCATTACTGTGCCAGGAACATATGCCATCTACATAGCTTGGCCTGGCTTGTATGAAAAGCTGACTCAGTGAATACTAGTACAGCCCTTTCGTCAAAGTGCAGGTAATATGATAGTTGTTTGCATCTTTCTGCTTTCTTTACATACCTATCCATGCTGTATATATCATGTTTTACTTTTTAAAACATCTTGTATTCATGTTTCTCTGTGGTAGTTAGCACTGAGGTGTGGATAGGCCAAGCTGAAGATGTGTAGCAAAGTGATCTGATGGACTAACTGGTATAGACCTTTCCTTATTCAACATGGCTACACAGGAGTTTTTTAAGCCTTCAACAAGCCGTTTTAAGCTTCAAGTGTCAACTAGAAACAGCACTGTGGGCCTCCCCTCTTTGCCTCCCTTCCCTTTTCTCCCTCAGCTTCCTTCTCCAGTTGACTGTACTGTCAATAGAGCTAGTTCACTTGTCACACAGAGACAATGGATTCCTTTGCCATCCTTTCACAACTGCTCAGTCACAACTACCAAGCTGTTGTTGGAGCCAATCTAGCTGATTCTTGCCCCTGTCGCTGCTTTTCTTTCGAGCAACGGAACACACCAACTGAGCCCCAAAATGGCAGCACTGTGGGATAGGAAACCGAGGACTAAATGCTCTTCTCTTTAGTCCCCCCAGCCCCCGCCCTAATGTTTCGGCCAAAGAAATGTGAATGCACTTTTAGGCTGTTGGTGAAGTCAATGGGCTCACACACAATAGAGATTAGGTTTTGGGAGCTGCATTAACAGGTGAAGGTCAACATTATACGGACCACACGAGAAGCAATGCACAATTCTCGTATCTGCACAGTGACCAGATATGGAAAAAAAGAATGTTAAAAGTTGGTTTTCTATGATTTTCTTCTTTAATGGTATTAAGAATAGTCAAAAGCACATTAATGGGCTAAAATTGCAATGTGTTTGGTCATTTGACATGGGCATGTGGTGGCAAACTTGATATTCAATGGAGTACCATTAGCCTTTCAGAAAAGCCTTACCGTTGAGTAATAATACATAAAATAGCTGCTGACTTAACATTAACTTTATACCACACATCTATTGTAATTCTAGTAATTTTTTTTAGATATGACCTGATAGAATACATGCCTTTATTGGCATTATAAATGTCACTTGCTCAGACACTGCTCTGCTACCACTGCCTGAAGAATATCTTCTGCTAATACAAACATATATAGTAAATAAATATTTTGATGTGGGAGAGCCTCACTTCGCATGCTTGTGTGCACCTTAAGGGGCCATTTTGTCAAAAGCTCAACTTGCTTAACCAGCGCTCAGTCTTCTGAAATGCCTTTTTTCTTTTTTTTTCCCCTGGACGTCACTTGGATGGCTGTTCACATATTGGCCAATTGTCCTGCTCTCTCTCCAACACACCTACAAGTCCTCTGAAAGCATACAATTCTATTATTACCTTGCTTGTTAATGTCAGAGACTTTACAATAGTCCCTATTCGCTCTATTTGCATAAGGCACTTTTCTAACAAGGGCCTGGAGAGGGCTTAAGAGTGGGCCCACTTTAGAGGGCTGCTGCAAAAAAATGTCAAGTGCCAATTAGAGAAGGTTTGCTGCCATTCAGCTGGACCCCACCCCTCTAATTCCACTCTTTACTTTCTCCCATCCAACTCTCTCACACTCCATCCTCCTCACACTCTGTCTGCCCCGAGCCTCTGAGCAGCACCACCTTAAAACAAAGACCACCTCTCAACATGCTGCCTGGAGCTCTATACTGCTGCAGTGTCCCACTGTATAGATGCAAGTCAATGAAATAATAAGAACCCATGCTTGTGAATTGACCAAGAGAGTGTATCCATTGTACTTGCTTGTTTTACTGCATATGTAGACATGCCTCAGGTCTTATGTGTTGGATTATATTACTGGGTCTGAATGCGGGTTCAAAGCTAGTGTTGTGGTAACTTCTGGCTACAGCCAATGTTGAGCCGTCATAAATGCCTAGTGTTGCTGGCACTGAGGGATATACTTCCACTGCATTTTACAGCCAGACACATGTGCTAGACATGTTCATAATGACAACGAACAACAAGGTCATTTGGAGAGAATGTGGCTGCTGCAGTGGTGGCTAATTTAAACTCTATAACTCAGTAATATCCCACTACATCTGTTACCAAAGCTTTTTGAGTTACTGTCATGAATACATGATTGAGTGTTGATTTAAAAGCCAATATATTACAAAGAAGGAAGCAGAGAGAAGACTGAGCGATGTTACAATGTCACATATTCAGGGGAAGCCATTTTTGTTCACCCTGGGCCACCGTTGTTCTATTGCACAACATTTACCTCCGTTAACAGTCTCCTGCCATCCGAAAGGATTTATCCTTGCTCCCTTTCTTTTTCATTCAATCTCTTGGTGTAGATTTTTCCCAGCCTTGATTCTCAGATGGTTGGGTCTGATTTGCATGCATTTGCATAATGAAAGTCATTTGCATGCTCAGGGGCAGACTGTACCATGTGAACAGACATGAAAAGGTGTGTGCGCATGTGTGTGTGTCTGTGCGCATGCCTGATGCGTATCCCTCTCACATGCTGGCAGCACAGCAAACTCATGTTTATGTTTTCTGACTCTTTCTCTCCATTTTCACTCTTTTTTCCACACAGACCACCAATCCTTCTCTCTCTCTCTGAAAGGGGGAAGGAAGACATGGAGGATGTAAAGGAGGAGGGGTGTGTTGGTGTTGAAGCTGCTCACCCTCCATGCGCCCCAATGATGCGTCTCTTCTCTCTGCTCTCCACCCCTCCTCTCCCTGCCTGCCCCTTCCTCCTATCACGAGCGGCAGCCCATGCTTCGCCACCATCTTAGAACACGCTGGCATGAAATGGAAGAGGGAGGAGGAACGAGCAGGTATGACCCGCCATCATTCTCCTCCATCTCATACCCTCCCCCTCACACACACACACACACACACACACACACACACACACACACACACACACACACACAAGCCCCCTCTCCCTTTCTGCACTTTTTTTAATTACAGCAGATGTGTTTGTTAATTGTGAAAATCACACGTCGCTGGTGCTAAAGTGGGCGGGGAGGCGTTTTGTACTCGCTTGCATTAAATCATTCTCCGTCACAATAGAGGGGGAGTCAAGGCGGGCATCTGCGGGCACAAGAACTGAATAGAACACCATCAGGGATTCTGTTGCCCGCCTCGCCGCCATGCCAGGCACTGAGATGGCGCGCTGCCATTTTGAAGAAAAATAGGAAGGCTTTTTCTCACATCTTCAGGCGCTGCACTGAAGATCCTGTCTGTGCTCAGAGATGCAAAAATGATGGATAGATCACAGCTATTGTGAAGAAGTCTAAATTCTCAGACTGCTCTTGATGCCACTGCAGAGATTTTAGAAATAAGAAAATAACTATATGTAATTCACACTTCAACATTTTTCTCAGCCTATATTTAGAAGTGGTGCAGAGGAGGCATGAGTAATAGTGAAGGAGAGTGTGATGAAGAAGGTTCAACATTAGCAGGCCCACTTTGCTTCTTAGTTTTTAGGGAGTCGCTGCCCAGACAAGTCGAGTATTGTTCTTGCTGGCAAACTTGTTGTGGCTCTCTGTTATTGAGGCCAGGGATCTATAAGTTTAAAACCTGCTTAACCAAAACACCAATTAGAGCCGGCTGGGCCCGATTAACTAAAGGAGAGGGGGTAAACAATGCTACCCATTGTCCCACACAGTGGCCTTTGTTTGGGTCTCCTCACTGGAGGTCTAGACAATGCCACAGCCCAGCTGATATAGTGCCGGGTAAGTGGCAATGCTCCCAGCGCAACACAGAGGAGACATGCTCAACCTGAGAGCAAGTGAGAGAGTTCAGGACAGCCAGCTGAAGCTCACTGAAAAATAAACCTGTACCGCCATTAGGCTAGCATAAGATCTGTGAAGAATTTGGAAAGCCTGCTGTGGGTGGTTGTCTAAAGCATCATTAGAGGATTTTCATAGTGTCTTAAAAATAGAGGCTCCTAAATGGTTCTTGGCTTCAGTGTACAGTTGGAGGAAAAAGTCTAGAATATTTACCTAATGTAGAGGTTTTTTAAATTTTCCTCATACTCGTTCATCTCATATGCATGAAAAATTCTTTTAAGAACCATATGTTTGATGGTTCTTTTGGGAAACAAAAGTAGTCTTCTATGGCTGGTTGTTTATGTTTAAGAGCATATTTATGGGATAAATGGAATTCGGCAACTGGAATTCATTTCAATTTGTATAAGTTTTTGTGCAAAAGGTTAATTCCGATGTTAAAATTTTGTCTCACTGGAATCAAGAAATGGAGTTTGGCTGAGGCTAAAATCAATGTTTCTAAAACTTAAAAGCTGGGATTCTATGGAACAGAGGTTTTACTTTGTAATCAGAATGTGTGTCAGTAAACAGGTGGTAATGTGAGGATGAGTCTGGCTTAGTGAGAACTGAGGAAATTATGCACAGCAAAAACAATGCAAACAGCAGCGCCTCAGAGGCTTGCTTTAGTGAGGAGACGATGAGGAGAGAGGGCGCAGTGGCAGCTTGCGTCTGGGAGCGTGTGGTAGAGTATGCATAGCTGGGAGGCGACTGGGGCATGGGCAAAGGGGGGCAGACGGTGTCATGTCTGCACACTCACTTGCACACACAGACACACAAACCCCTCCTTTTGGGACAACCAAGCAGCTGGTCTCTTGCTCCCCATACAGGCACCAGCCTTGGGAACCACCATGATGAGGGCTCCCTAAAAAAAAATGGGCACCAGGGGCCCCCTGAAGTCTGAGACTGTCTGGGCTACTACCCCCAACCCCCCACCCCACCTTCCCCGCCTCGCCCCCCGTCCCCCTCCTGCCAGTGACGCCGGGGGCCTGGGAAGGACTTGAAGTTCATGGCCAGACCGCCTATTGAGCTGACAGGCCGACTGTTTGCTCAATTCAGCCCTCCTATTCAGACCTGAGGCAGTGAGGGAGGGGAGCAGTTACACAGTAGCACTGCCATGACTATTCATTCGGTGAGGACAAGCGGAGGGAGACAGGGAAATCAAGAGAGAAAGAAAGAAAGAAAGCAAGAAAGAAAGACAGGGCAACTGAAAAGAAGGGGTGCATAAATAAAAGTGAGGATTCTGTGTGCCGCATTTGGCTCAGAGACGGCTGTGCCCACCAACATACCCAGAATCTAAACAGACCCTCTTTCTGTGGAGCACCCCCCCATCCCCTTCTTCTGCCCCCTCCACTCTCTCTTCCAGTCCTGCTGCTCAGATTTAACGGGGCGCGTGCTGCGGGTGTAAATTCACCTCATTCAGCTCGGCCTACAATGACAACAGTGTGTCGTCTATTTCCTACGGTCGCCATGGCATACCCTCACTCTCATTATCAACACTCATCTGTACTTACCCATGATTTACACAGACTTTCTTTTTTCCCCCCATTTTCCATCACCTGCAGTTATACCCTCAGAAACTGATTTTAATGGTTATCTAGGAAACCACAAAGCTAATCACAGATAAGCGTAAAAGGGCAACTTGTTCTAACCACTCCTAACCATAAGCATGGGGATGCTACAATAAATGTGGTAGTATTAATGTAAAATTTCTAGATGCCCCAATGACCTGCATCTGCTAAATCTCAGAGTCCTACTGTGGGGTAATTTAGACACAAAAGAAACGATTAAACACATTGTTCCCTGCACAGAGCAGATCCAACTTTTCTGAGTAAAGAATTATAATAGTTATGCTAGTTTATTCAGAAATACCTGAAGGATAAAGACCTGCTGGTTCTAAGCAGTACCTTAATGCTGTCAGTCTGGTCTTTTGGACACTTTATAGGACCACCAGAGGTTGAGTGAACTAGAAGCAGAGGTGCTTCTAACTTTAGCAACAACACTGGTCATTTGGACCAGGTCTGACTGCTTGCCTGTGTCCCCCTTGACCTTAATATTTTAAGTTGCTTGCCTGTGCAGAAGGGACTGGGCTTCCTCTGTATAGTTTGCCTCAGCACCTCAAGCTTAGAAGCAGTCACATGCTTCCTCTTTGCTTTAGCCTCAGCACGTACCAAGCACTGAGATCCCTTCAACTTCGCCCTCAATCCTCCACCTGGCATACTCTACTGTGTATGAGCTACAAGAACATAAGGCTGTGCAATCAAGACATACTGCCCTAAAAGTATTTAAACAATTCAATCAACCACAAATGCCATGCAAAAGAGCTAGGTAAAGTAAGTTTTTTATATAGACACATGTTACACACAAGGACAATTCAAATTCAAAGTGCTTTAGTGCTAGCACTAAAGATGCAGTGACATTTAGGTATTTCAGGACAGGACGCTTGATCAATGAGTGATGCCATGCTATCTCCAGCATTTTTCTGCACTGAGGCAGTATTTCTGTTCTTCTTCTAATGCCTCCCTCTGTTTTCATTTCAGGTGTTGGAGGAATAACATAGAAGATAAGAATGAATGATATGCAAACATGGATGACAAGTCAATATCGGCTGATGAAGCACTTCAACTGAACTCAGATGTCTGCACCCTTTTAATGTGTGCCCCAACATTTTGACATTACAGCACTTTAAAAGGATACTTTGTTATTCTTGCGCTTAATTGATATTTTAGCAATCATTTTCTTTTTTTTTATTTTTTGTAAAAGTCTTTTTAGTCTAACATTCTATCATTAGCTATGCATACTCCACCTGCAGTACAGGACAAGTATTGAACAGTAAAATACAGGAAAAAATGACAAGGTCACTCAGGTGAATCTACTAGCGATTGTATTGCATCTTTTGTTTGTGGAAATTTATGGACCTGGGTTGGAATGAAAATCACATATAATGCTACATGTATTTGGTTTTTAGTACCAGTAGATCTTCTGGGGATTAAATGAGAAGGCCACCATAATGTATAACTGTCTAGGATTCTAATGTGAATTCAACTCACATTATTTTCAGAGAGAAGTTTAGAGGTCAAACACTTGTGTGTTTCAGATAAAAAGAAAGATCTTTTAAAATGTATTTAACCTAGGTCAAGACAATCAGCTAGTCTAATCTGCCTATACAGACTCTTATGAGCCAATTCAATCTTTAGCATAGAGCACTTCACACATTCATATAAGTTCATTTTCTCTCTTTTGCTTTCTCTTCTGTTTTGTTTGATGTTACAGGCAAAGCACTATGATAGAAATTACACCACTATGCTCTGGGCATAACATCATTGTATCCCTCTGTTATAGCTGATCATGAAGTCATGTTTAAAGTGGATGGCTAAACAATAATTTCCACACACCACAGTCTGTTCTATGGATGATTTAGAGCTTGTGATTTGAGTGTATGAATGTGAGACCCACGGCCGGCAGCAGTGAAGGGTACTGCACTGTGATTGAACAGCTCTGTGTGTTGACAGTTACACATTTGGTGTAGAGAGAGCTGTTGTCTTTATTCTCTATGCAATTGCGTCAGACTTGCAATCAACAAGCAGCAGTGTAGGATCGTTGCAGAATCTCCACTATTCAAATTACACAACAATATTGTAGACAAAAATAATGATACAGCATTAATAGTAGACAGAGGAAATATCTTTACATGGATCAAATTGAGTTACAGAGTGGATTTCATTATTATTATTATTATTTTATTTATTTTTTATTTAAATAACTAAGCTGAACAATCATCAGAATGAAAATCACTTGCACTATGAGAGATACATCTTTACTAGCATTTAATATACTTAGCAAATGACTAATCAGTGAGCACTAACTTTGATTTCTTTTTTGGTTTTGTTTTTTGGTTGAGACTAACATTTTATTTCTTTGTAACTATTCATTTATTTCTTCTCTTTCTATCATCTAAACACTGTTTAGTAGTTTTTGAGTGCTTACTTTTCTAATCAAGCTTGGGCAGAGGCAAATATGTGTATTTTAATTGTCTATGCAAATTTGTTAGCATTTTATTAGGAATTGTGAGAACTGTGCAATCTATTTTTGAGACCCACTTTGTTGTCATGGACATTAATGTCCTTAAAATTGTTTTGAAGGCAATCAGCATTTCAGTTAACCTTGTATAACTAATGCAGGTGACTAATATTTTTAAAAATATAAATGTAAAAATAGAACTATTAGTACAATGAATGAAGAGTATTTACTATGCAATTTATGTAAATCTGGATAATGTATGCATTTTTTATGAGTTTTTGACTTGATAAAAAAAATATTTTTGACTGATTGCAATGTTAAAAATGTGTGAAAAAATGATCTATGCAAATATTTTTCTGTCCTGCTGGTGTGAAATGTAGGCTATTTTTCTTTTCATTAAGACTGATGTGATTAACTTGCTCCTACAGGCTACCATTTGTGCCTTAAACTATTTTGTCCTGTTATGGATACTAATAAAAGGTTTACATTGAAAACAAAGAAAAACTGTGATTTTTAAAAACAAATGATGTGATAGACATTAGTTTCAAACAAAGAAATATTCATTATACACTGTGTGGTGTTATTCACCCAATCTTAAAGAATGACGTTCACAACATATATAATAAGATTATTTTCACAAATATGAATATGCTTAATTATCATTTTAATGCACTTTACATTTTTCACATTTGCTGAATATACTAAACAGCAGCAACTACAAGCCTACAAGATGTATATAAGACGTAAATACCTACAGACTGTTTCCTCTTATATCAGTGAGTGATTTTACAAGCGTTGTCGCGGGTGTTTACAGCCAAGACACTCTCAATAAAACAACTAGCTGGCTAAATTATTATGCACAGCAAATGTTATACTGCCCTTGCAGCCAGTGCTCAGTCGTCGTCTTTGCTGAATTATGCTTGTGCCCCTCATTTTCAACAAATCCTTTTTGAAATGATGGTCGAGAAGCTCAACCCCACAGTACACACCTGTGCTCAGACTCTATAATCCTTTGTTTACAATGAGCCGTGCAATGTAAAGTTGTATTTAATCCAATTATTCGATGTACTATTGGCCCAGAACTCCAGCTGGGTTGAGTCCATAAAGTGGCATGGATGGTGACATCTCCCCTCCGCTTGTGTTTCTTGGCTGCTCTGAGAAACCCATAATCTAATAGCTGCACTGTCAGGGTGCCAGGAGAGAGGGTGCATGCATGTACTGTACACTGTAATGAAGCTGATATTAAACACATTTGGGTGAGGCAGAATCACGAGGCAACCTAAGGCACAGAGCAGAAGTAAACCCGGCTGCCCTGCTGCATGCTTCACTCAGAGCTGAGTCATCTATAGGGCAAGAGCCAATAAGTTCTTTTACAATCAGTTCTTTTGCTTTTGCTTACTCTTACAAATGGATGTGCTTCACGTGTTCTCTGAGATATACAGTTTTAAGAAAAATCTTTAAATGGTGTAGAATGTTACAAAGGGTGGTCCACAGGCCAAAGTTGGCTGGTGAGGGCATTTGATTTGGCCCACCAGAATGTTACCCTAAACCTACCCCTCCCACCTGATGAGAACATTCATTATACTACATGGTTAGGAATGTACTGTGTAGGTATTTTAATTCTTCAAGGTACAAACAATGTAAATGTACCCTCAACAGTACAACAGTGGTTGTTATGTCCAATTGTTTACCTTAAATAGGTATTTCCAGGTGAAAAGTACATATTCGTAAAAAAAAAACAAACAACTGGAGACGAGATCGGGTGTGTGGAGTACAATACAATACAATACAACTTAGTAAATCGAATTTCAACGGATTACGGTACAATTATGTTCCCTGACTAAAGGTACTGAGATGGACTCATGGTTTCAGATATACTTTTTTTAAATAAGTGTATAAGTTAAGTATTAAACTCTCTACTTTCTTTAATAAATTGCATTTTTAATATAGTACAAAGTGATCTTATAAACTACAGTATCAAAAGTATGTCTATATAATTTGGTTTGCATTGTGATCAATGTAATTATGAATAATTAGCCTTAGGGCGCAATATGTGTGAGAACCTAAGGGGTTAAATGTTAAGATGATTGTTTACATTTGCAAATCTCATTTACAAAAATGATTCTTTAAAGAATGGTCCATTGAAATGTTCTTCAGGGAACAAAATATGAAGTAATTAAATATACATGTTTCATGTAGAATGGCTAAGTTGTACTGTGTACCATACTCCATGAATAAGATTTGTATTAGTTATAATACATAATTATATATAACATATAATTAAGATCCAGCTAATCTCATTCGTCTGCAATGGGACTGTATTTCTATCTTGTTTATAACAGGGTATTCCATCCTATGTCCAATGACATGCAAACATAGATTACAAATCAGTGTCAGCTGATGAAGCACTTTGACTTAATGCAGACGTCCTTGCCCATTGACTGTGTGGCCCAACATTTTATCATTTTTCTAAGGCATCACTCCACAGAGCCCTTTTTGGAACTTTTACTTTACAGAGCAGCTTTTTGCTCAGGATGCTATTTTTTTGTAAAATTAAAAAAAAATAACAAATAGAAATCAGAGTATATTCTTTTCAGCTGCATTGTTTATAAAATGGTATAGTGTGTCATTCAAACTGTAATCTGCCTTTTAGTGCTTCTCAATCTGCAGTTCTGTACTTCAGCTTAATAATGTGCTTCTTAAAATTCACACAAACCTAAGACAAATGCATCTTATTCTATGTATCATGAGTATTTTGTCTTTCTGAGGCATATTTGTGTGCTGGCCAAGTTCACATATGTAAAATGTAAATGTGTTGATAGATGTTGGTTATCTCTTGCTGACAGAATCTTAGTCCTGCTGGAGTGTGTTTGTTGAGGTGCTTGCTCGTCTGAGCGCCGCACTCTCCTCCCTTGCAGCATGATTAGCATGCTAAAGCGCCAGCGTTCAGGAGTCCATTATGTGAACTGTGGAGGGAAGCTCTCTCTCTATCCTCTTGTTTACCAGTTGCCAGGACACCGAAAGAGCATCCATGGGCTGAGCGGTGGCCTGTGCCAAGAGTGAACAGTTGATTTGCTCTTTTAATTACTGAATAAGTCCCTTGATTGTTAATACATTGGTTATCACCTGCTGTTGGTGGGAGAAAGGCATTGTCAGCGCCCGTCAAAATGGCGAACCGAAGGAACAGTGAGGGAAATGGCTGATGAAACTAGTCATAGGATAAAAAATATCACACACTTGTAATACTGCGTTAACAGAACGCCAGGCTGGAGTGGATTCATGTCCCTAAATGGCCATTATCTAGAATTCTAAGTGTATGAGTGTATAGTAAAGTTAATGGTTGAATGGAAAACACAAAACAACTCTGAGGGAAAGTGGTATTACAACATGGATTTAAGGTTGATTCTCCCCTTAGGGTTGGATTTTCCCAGTCCATTCTGGATTTTGGGAGCCTGTCGTATATTTTTTTTTCTTTTTCTTGGTTCCTAGACACAAAATGTCCTGGAATCTGAGTATGTTCATAAGTCAGCATTTCTTATTGAATGTCAATTCATTGATCAGGTATCCAGGAGTTTGACAGGACTAAGAAAGCATCCTAATTGAGAATCACATAGCCAATACTGTCAGTTGCCAAAGTATGCTAAACAAATGTCAACCAATTTTCACAGTAACTATAAAATGCAGAGTCGAGTGGTTGATTCTATAACATGGAGTGCTATTACGTTTGCCCGACTGGCCGTCAGCAGCCAGGGGACCTGAGAAACATTTCCAGACAGAAGCCCCTTCTAAAGACAGCAATCATCCATCACTCTGCTGGCCGAGCCCTCTCCCACCACACTTTCTTTCACTTCATTGTGTGCACTTCTCTCCACTAAGTGCCTAATTCAATCAATCAGTCAACTCCACCACATTTCATTCCTACAGCATTAAATGACTGAGTACATCTACAGTGACTGTTTAGTGCAATAATTTGCTTACTTTGGGGCCAGGTTCAACAACAAGCTTTGTTTGAAAACTAAACCGAGCACAAGTGAACTACAGGAGTGCAATCTGCAGCAACCAAAAGGAAAAACCTTCTGTTGATGTGAGATCTTCTTAAGAAGTTCTTTAAATTTTGAAAAGGTTATTTATGCACACATCATTTACAAAACTATTCTTTAAAGAATCATCCACTGAAAGGTTCTTAAGGGAACCAAAAGTGGTTCTTTGTTGGTTCTTTGTTGGTAAAACAAAATGAAAAAACACTACACTCAAAAAATGTCAAACAGTGGTTCAGTGATATCAAATACTTTACATGCAACGTGGTCTTGGTTATGGTGGAGCACATGACACTGCTAGATCTCAGATTGTGAAATCGATTCTCATGCAAGACAATGACAAGATGCTTCTTTTTTTTCTCAGTATGAAAGGCAGCACAGCAGTATGGTTTGGCAGTGAGTTAATAAATTTACCTCTTCCAATGACATTCATTTCTGATTCTCAGTGAAACCGAAATTCTTGCTGTTTTCTATGATCATCTATGGTTAACAAATTTGTAAAAAGACACACATACCACAATAGATACCCGGCCATTTGGTAAAAATTATGATAGACTAACAAAGAAAAAACATAAAGGTAAGGGTCTTTGATATTTATAGTTCCATTCATCATTCATTCCTATTATAGTCTTATGAATCACATAATGATTGCTTTTCTGACAGTCGCTCTCCAGCCATGAGAAGTGTCTGAGTCACTGTCTGTATGGCTTGCAAATTCCTCCATCAGTGTACAGCGACTAAAGTCAATCTGATAAAACAAAAGAGCAGGAAACCTATGATGGAGGGTGTGGGAAAGGAATTTACTCTGTGCATTTGGATTATGGGAAAACAAACCGTCCCATGGGGCATTTGCACGTAGATGGGGTCGCCTGGGCCCACCGAGCCAGCATGAATGACGAAGGCCCCACTGCTAGGAGAGAAGACCATGCAGAGGGTGTGAAGAGTTAATGCCGACAGCCGAACAATGGAAGTTTCAGGGCGACAGGGAGGAGCATGAGGGATAGGCCTGAGGTCAAGGGGACCTGAGGGGGTTCAAGTTCAAGGCCATTGTCGCTGTCTGGCATTTTAAATAAGAGCCAATACACATACACACCCCTTATTCAGGCACTTCCCAACATTAAACTCAGACCATACACACCCTCACTTTTGTTTCTCATGGAGCAGTGAGAGTACGGCATTGTCGGCTCATTAATGAGACTCTATGCTAATGCATAGCTTCAGCAAGTGTGAGAAAGTTGAAGCTGCTTATAGCAAGTGCTCCTGATGAAGTGATTGACTCTTCTTTACACAGTAATCAATGAAAGTTGGCCAAGTAGACCTTAATACTTGACAAGATAACCAGATTTAGAGCTGAGATACCAAATCAGGTCCAGCTACATTTTATACTAGCAAATTTTTACTGTGTGAAAATCCACCATCATTCCATCTTGGGTGGTCATTCAAACTTCAATTATTTGTGTATACATTTTTTAAGCACTGAGCATACTATTTGTTATTGTTTCAATAATCAAAGCCAATTAATTAGCTCAATCCTAATAAAATATATTAAAATCAGGAATTCAAAATTTCTACATAATGCAATTGCCATTGCAGAGTCATTCGGAGTGGCTCATTGCAGACAAGCATACTGAATCAGTGTATTGGTACTGTTTATGATGGTAAAAGAGTGGTAAATCTGAAAAAAGACTATTTCATCTTACAATGCCCTGCAGGTGTCTCTTCACCATGGTTCATTTTTAGGCCATATAATTCTGTAAAAACTTCAAAAATCAAAAAACAACATCTCAGGCATCAGGCATGAGTATTCATTACAATGTAATCATGTCAAACCTTTCAGTGCCGACCTTTCAGAGGCATTAAATGCTTCAGACATCTGGTTCCTATCACTTCCATTGGGACTATGAAAAAAGTCCCCAGAAAGCATTCTACATCAAATCACTCTGAATGACTTTGTGTACATCTTAATGACTTAATTATGCAGAAATTTGGAAAAATCATTAGTTGGAAGATCTAAATCTAAATGAACAAATCATCCAACACTAGCTGTGCTAATTATTATCAGAATGGGTCTTTTGAAAGTACATGGTTCATATATTTATGAATGGATTACTATTTATAAGCATATTGGTTTGATTCAGTAACATGTTCAAAAATGTTACAAAATTTTACAAAAATGCTGAATTAGGTTATTATCTTCACTGTGATGTGCACATAGCCACGGGCACAGCTGACACATACACACACATACATACACATACACATAACGACTCACATAACGAAGAAAATGGAGGAAAGCTCAGTGGTGTTGTAGCACTGGTGGCAGTGGGCCCTGTGCCATGCAACACCTCTCCATCACTCCCTCTCTAGCTTTCTAGCTTTCATGCTGCCTCCTGGTTGCCTTGGCAACTGTGATGGCACTGACTCAGACAGGAGAGAGGTCTGCAGCACTGAGCAGCACTTCCACTCACACACTCACACAGACACACATACGTACACAATAATTTGTTTAAAAACAATATAGGGATAGAGCTGGTAATTAGTGCTCAAACACTGGGGGCTAATTTGTGACCTAGAAAGGATGCTTTACTGTGATCTACACATAATCTGAGAATTGGTATTTAAACTACATGGATCTGATATCCCTACATCTACTGCCAAACGTAGGCTGACAAATGTCCACTCATGAATGACCACCCTGTTGATCATAGTAAGCATATCCAATGGTTCATGTTCCAAGAAGACCATTGTAAAGCTGAGGCCTAAGCAGTAATGATTTATTACAGTTACTCACAAAAGCTTTAGAAGGCAGAAAACACCAGGATGCAAATGCTTCATAAACAACAAAAACAGTTGTTTACAGTACTGTGCAGATGTCAGAGATTTCCAGTCAAAACAGCTATTTAAGTACAAGTTGAAACAGAAAACATAATTAAACAGAAAATTACACAGAAGACCCAAACAGTTCAATATAATTTCATTTTTTTAGTATTTGGTGTGTCCCTTTGCTTTTATTACATTTTATTACATTTTATTATTCTATTCTTTTTTGGCAGACTTGTTTTCAGTTTCTCAAAGATATCTGCAGGAACACTAAAACTGGCACTGGGGTGGTACCCTCAAGGCTACATCTCTGTACCATGTCCAGGCTTTTTATTTTATTGTTCTGTTTTAAAACATTAGGTTTTGAAAAGGTGCAAATAAATACTTTCACCTGCTAATAACATATTGAAGGTACACAATTGGACATAACAACCACTGTTGTACCTTTAAGGGTACATTTACATTGTTTGTACCTTGATGAATGAAAAATGTACCTGCACAGAACCTCTATTTATAATAGTGGCTGCATTTTCTGCTTCTCACAGTCCAAGTAATCCCAAATACATTTACTAAGGTTGAGGTCAATGTTCTTTGTTTGATTTGCACATTTTCTTCTTTTTTGCCGATTTTCTTTTCTCAGTAACACTTTCTTGACAGATACACTTCCTTTCAGACTAATAGCACTGAATTCTTCTCACAGTGAAAGGATGGAAAGAAACACCTGTGGTTTTTTCAGATCTGAAGCAAAAGTGGAGCTCGATTTTTTCCACTTTCTCAAAGAATAAAGCTTTCAGTGCTGTTTAGCTGATGGTGACAGTTTAGTGGTCTTTCAGGTCTTGCGTGGTTATGAGCTCCATTTCTTTTTAAATCATTTTTAGACTTCTGCTTTTTTTCCATTCTGCTTTTTTACTTATTTTCCATGTAAATTCAGCAATAATATATGAAATAGCGCACAGCAGCAGAAATTATTGATCAGGTGATCAGAGTTCAGGTGATTTAGAGGTAGATGAGATGGAAGCAGGTGCAGCAGCCTCAGAGGGCAAGACAAGGACAGGTCAACGTCAAAATCAGTGCCACTTAATCTCCATGTTGTGAGTGGGTGTGGATGTGTTCCTATGGGTGCACCCCGGAGAAACCCTTAAAATTAGAGCCGTTTGGCAGGGCGGCTGGTCACTTGACCCCTTGGTGTGTTCACATCCTCTTGGGGCAGAACAAAGAGCAGAGCCTGAATTGGCCCTTCAGCACTCAATCAAACCTAGAACAAAACCCAATCAGAGGAAGAGTCAGTCATTGACAAGACACTCAACACATGTACAGCCTGACACCGTGTAGCACCTGACCTATAACTGCTGGGAAGCAGAGTGTTTGCTGCTTTCCAAGGGACAACAGACCTTCAGAACTCTTCCATGTTCACACTCTCACTAGGGGGAGTTTGGGGTTTCCAACAGAGGTTTTGTGGTTTGAATTTGGATAACTTCTATTAAATCCATTGTGGGACATAACACTGACTGAGTTCAGATATTTTATAAAATAGATATTTTAGAAAACATTTACACCCCAAAGTGTGTATTTTTCATATTCACAAATGGCGAATAATATTTGAATTATACTGGTATTAATAGTAAGCTAATAAAACACAATTTTATGTGTATGTCAGTTTTAAATTAGTTGCACCCAATCCCCTTTCATATACATGACATCTATAATTCATGAATCCATGAATAAAATATTCCAAAAAACGGACTGTTTTAAAAAGGTTTTGGGGAGAATTTATATGTACTTCTCAACATTTTCATTGGAGGCTTTTTTAATTAACAATTTTAACACCATAGTGAAACCCTGCCATTGGGAGACTGTATATTAATATGTTCCAAAACCAACATTACAGCCAACAGGATATTGATAAAAATAATATAGGTATAAACTCTGTGACTTGTGATAAAAAAGTTACTTCTATGGTCCAAAAAATGTTTTCATGGTGAATCTTGAGAAATCAAGACCCATCTGACTGTTTTCATGTTTTATTTGAACTTATTTTATCTACATAAAATATCCCTGATACATTTCACCCCTTGTTAGTTTATGTCCCACTCTTCCCTACATGACCATTAGAAATGCATTCATTAGTACAGTATGTGTAGTATAGCGCCATATGGCACTGAACACAGCCTTGTACTGGGTTTCATCATTCTAAATAACAGTAAAATTGGTTTAGTCAGCAGTTCTCCAAATAATAACAACAACAAAAAAACTAAGCAAGCTTGTATAATATTCATATATTACTCGATTATGGATCAGTGGATCATGGCACAATCCCAACTTTAAAATGTGATGCAAGATAATTCAGCTTCACAGCAAGCTAATTAGTGTCTGGTGTGAAACTTAAAAGACCATATTAGTCTATTTAAAAACAAATTCTCCCCTAGTATAGTCTTCATTTCTAAGTGCTGGAATCTCAATAGATGACATTCAATTAGCATATGGTGACATCTGACAAAAACGTTTTCTCTCCGCGCAGTGCCCATGAAAATCCTGGATGCCATTCAAGTCTGAAACTGTCTGAAACTGATGTCTACTAGCAACTCTAATGTATCACATATGGCTTCAGGATTAACCGTATGAACCTCAAACTCAGACAGGAATGAGACCTGTGGTCCTGGGCACAGAGAAGCCCTCCACAGTGACACTTTTGGAGATTTGAAGCTCTTAATTAAAGTGCAGACATAAAAAGGGGTGCAGACAGAGCGGAGAGCTAAAGAAAGGCAAATGAGACAGGGTCCTCCAGACTGTCTGGGCCAAAGTGTGGGAGTGTGCCGCTCTGTATGAGTGTGTGTGTGTGTGTGTGTGTGTGTGCTTTCAGAGAGGGGGTGTCTGGGAATTGACTTCGGCATTAAATGACCCGATTGAGATTTCTCGCCACCCCTCCTCTAGCTAAACACATGTATGCGTGCATGCATGCACACAAAGTCTGGGGTAGACCAAAGACTGGTTGAGGATGTGAGACCCGTCATCGCCTCCACAGCAATTTTCTTTAGCAGAGTCACAAAGAACATAGGTCAAAGGTCAAATAAGTGTGCTGCGATGGGTGGCTTTCTCATGCTAATGCTTATACTCATGCACCCTAAGTTTGATGGCAAGGTGTGTGACACCAAGTTTCATGGCCACAGCAGCCCAACAGCCTTGGACTGGATTCATTACTCATTTTTAGGACATATTTCAAAGAAGATTAGATGATTCACATGGGTAAGGAAGGGTAAAGTCAAAGCAAAATATGTTTCCAAAAGTTCAAACAATTATGAAAAGATACAAAGAAGACTGGACTGCTAACAACTGTGCAAGAGCTGGCAGATCACCGACACTGTCCACATCAGATAAACACCACTTAAAGCTTTCATCCCTGGAGAAAACCATGCTCCATTTTTGCTTTAGATTTGAGCAACTGCACAAATGATTCTGGCCATCCTTCCAGTGTGAGAAGACTCAAGGCTACAGGTGTAAAAGGAACTAAATCAAAAAAAAAAAAAAGAAAAAGAAAAAGAAAGAAAGAAAGAAAAAACTATATTTGCAAATCAAACAAAGATGCTGCTGGTGTTCTCAGA
The DNA here is from genome assembly GCF_015220715.1 of Pygocentrus nattereri. Lineage (NCBI taxonomy): Eukaryota > Metazoa > Chordata > Actinopteri > Characiformes > Serrasalmidae > Pygocentrus > Pygocentrus nattereri. The sequence continues at coordinate 17,397,404 of NC_051213.1, forward strand.
ACAGTGGACTGTTCGCTCAAAGCCAAGGCCTCAACATCGATGAACTTGTTTGGGCTAATGACTACTAGACTGACCAGAGCGTCTACTGGCATAAAGCCTGTATAGTTACGTCTTCACTGAAGAGTAGAGGCTGTTACTGCAGCACTGCATAACAAATACGTTTGATTAATTATAATTTTCAAGCATGTGTAGGTTCTATTTAGTAAGTATGTATGGTGTGAAACATGTCCCAGTCTCATTAAAATTTCAGTAAAGCAAGATATCAGCAAAATAGGCAGCTAATCTGTAAACAGTTGATCTAAGCAGGGACACCCTTCCAGCCTGCTACACTAAGAACTGCAGACGCACACGCAATACCCAAGCTGACACCAGAGTATACTCAGTACTCTCAGCATGATGCCTTGCCAAAGAACAGGGAAATGTGGCTGAGTGGAGGTGCTGGAAAAGTGCTGAAAAGCAAATAAAGCTTTACATTGAAAGGATGCGGCAAAAAAACAACATTGTTGAAACTATAATATTGACACAATCACACAAACTATTTTTCTCCATACAGAATGCACAGTGGGCATGTAGAAATTTTTACATACATTTGATCATCAGATTAAAAGTCATTCTGATCCATTTTGAAAGCATATTTTGTGAGAATTATATTAATTTCCTTTCCTCAATTGCATGTATATATGTATATCTCAAAATATTTTAAAATGACCACTGTAAGAGCAAAGTATGTTTCTTTGGGAAAAAATTAATGAAGACAAACCTATTTTTCTATTTGTCCCTAAAGCTATAATGTCTTCATAGAGACTCAGAGTGGACAACAAAATTTAAATGTCATCAAAGACATCATGTAAACAGAAAGTCATCTCCAACAACTTACACCAACAGCAGTAAGCTCCCCTTCGAAACTCACTTCCCATTTCTGTTTCCACAGAAAGAGGACTTCAGAGAGAGGCACAAAGTAGAGATTAAGCTTTCAGCCTCAGCCAACTGACCTGTACAGTCATTAGCTGTAAATTATGCATGAGTGTCACGTTAAGTTCATTGTGATCAGGGTGAAGGGGATACGGAGAAATACAGCAACTAACAAACCTAAGGTTGCCCAGAGAGTGGCTACGGGGAAGAATGAACTATTTCTCAGAATAAGGGCAATAAGGTCGTTTTCACAGTTTAATGAATCTTAAATGCTATTCTTGATTACTGAACATATTAATTGCAGTGTTACAATTTATTATTTACTATTAATTACAGTATTGGGAATGAATGAATAATGATTACAGCAAAGTGCAGTAATTCAGATATTTCTGGCCACCCAAAATCTTTACCAACTTTGCCCTATACAGAGCCCCTAATAACAATACTGTAATTGTGTTGAACTAAGTCAAATTCATTTTATGATTTCCTTACACGTGTCCACTGAACTACATTTAATAATGAGAGAGAAAACAAAACACATTTGAAGGTGAAAGCAACAACTTTAGAGGCTCCTTTTCCATCACTCAGATGTTGCAGTTCCTTCTAGGAGAGACAGGATGCACCTCTGACTGGCTGCACATTAACTTCCATGATCAATTTAAAAATTCTTGTTACATTAGGTAGGATGCAGAGAAATGATACAACATTTATGAAAATTCAAGGCAAGTAAATAAACACAGACCAAAACTAATTTTGAGAGAAAGAAGGCTCTCAGATCGTTATGCTTTTTTTCCTGTTACATATTTGACAATTCACACCAGCCTATATTCTATAAAAATTATGTAATTTAGGTATTATTAACTAAAATACACACCCAGCCTTATAAGTAAACCAAGCTAATTGAATCATAATGAAATAATAATGGCCAGGCAGCCATTCCAATGGCTGTTGGAAGTCTCTTAATCGCTAGGTTTGAACGTGAATTCATGTATTCTGCGCTTTCACCATCACGATGTTTCAGCGCTCCCTTCATTAAAAGGCCTCCTCATTAGGCTGCGGCTGAGGCTGAATTATGTGACGTCATCCGCAATGAACAATAAGCATCCACAGAAGAAAAAAAAATATGGCCAGCCTGCTCTCATAGTTTTTCACTCATCAAAGAGAGTGCATTTCTTTATCTCCTGCATGGGAGCTCCATTCTCACAAGGCCCAATTAAAAGGCGGGGAAAATAAAAGAACACGGTGAGATCACAGGCTGCCGCGCGCGCCAACCAATCACAGCTGCAGGAACGTCATCTCTGTTACTGAACTGATGATTAGAGGAAAGAACGTGTCATCCTACCTCCACCACCACAAACAGCCCACATCAGCAGTCTCATTAATAACAGACGGAGAATTAGAGGGTAATAATAATAACAACAACAATAAGAAGAATAAGAAGAATAATAACAACAATAATAATAACACATTTATCAGTGTATTTGAATGGTATTATTCTGGTATTACGAAATGATTTATACTGTAAGCAAAAATGCCGTCATGAGCTCTTCTGGGTGGAGGGGGGTTGGGGGCGGGGGGGGGGGGGGGCGGGGCAGATCTAACAGTGTCAAAGAATTCATTTGTATTTACTACAATATGTCCGAGAATTGTGAATAATATTTTCTATTAGATACAAATAACAAAAGCTTGAACATTCCTTTAGGATAAATAATAAAATAAGAGGCATATGAATATAATTAAACGAAACCGCCCATAAACCCTGAGAGGGGGACTTTTGTGTCCCCTTATCACACATGAATTCTAGGGAGTGCGACACTCATCACAGGCACCGCAGCTAATCTACCTTCAGTCCATTTCGCTGCCACACGGTGCAGAGACATGAACCGACGATAGAGTCATTTTGGGTGTGAGGCCCCACGCCAATATATCTACCTGATTGGCCAAAGCAAGCCGCTAAAACTACCACGAAACGAGTAAAGGTTTGATTGAAGGCCTATCACAGTGATCAGTCCGGATTTTTCTTTTTCTATTTTTTTATCTACTAGTATGAGTTTTCGTAATAGAGCCAACAGTGTTGTGCAAAAGTCTTAGACACCGAGAAACCTCTTTACCTCAGGAGAGATAAACACCAACATTAAACATTGACATAAATAAACGTAAATACACTGAAATATAAGATTTTTTGAGCAAAGTGATTAATATGATGGTTAGAAGACGCATTTATTACAAATACACCTGATTCAATTGATGTGGGACTAATTAGCTGAAGTAAGTACTGCATAATAACTGTAAGTACTGGACTTCCTCTAGGACAATTATGGAAATGCCTAAGCTAACAGGGAAAAATCATAACATATTATTTGTTTTTAAATCATTATTATTATTATTATCATTATTATTATTATTATTATTATTATTATTATTATTACTATTAGTACTAGTAGTATAGTACTGGTAGTAGTACTGGTAGAAGTAGTAGTAGTAGGCTTAAGCTTTATATAGAGTTTTCTCTTTTTCTGTACAGTACTGCAGGTGTGGACAGTCTGAGGGCAGCAACTTCAAAAGGCTCTGTTTAAAGTCTATAGATACTTGGGCATGGAGTTACTTTCACTGTGTAAGCCACAGAAAGTCTATCATGGCTAAACTGCATAAAACAGACTGAAACTGTTAAGGAAATGAAATAAATCACCCAGACAAAGCCTCTTTCAGGCTGTCTTGTCTAGCTTGACCGCCGTGGGTTTACGTGCAGAAGACTGGACCGCGTGAAACACAAGCACTGAAAATTCAACACAGTTGATAGAAGTTACAGCTACCGATGTCAGTAAAGTATATGGCCGGTTTAAGAGCGGGACTTAACTCGCCAAGTGTTTGAGCGGAGCCGCTTTGGCTCGGCGCGCAGAAGAGGAGGTTGGCGGATATTGGAGGTTTTTCCGCTTCCGGGCGTGGGCTCGCCGTGTAGGCCGTCTTACTGAGGCTCTTGTCTGGTGAAGGGTAGCTAATGAGAGACGACAAGCCACTGGCGGAGTGACGATAGGTAATTGGCATGGAGTCGTGGGAAACTATAAACAAACAGCTGCCACTGGCATTTTGTTGCTTCTCAACTCCATCTCATGAATAAAATCCAAAGCGGAGCAGCGAATTGGCACCTGGGCCGCTCGACAGGCTTGAATAGCAGGCTTAGGGATTAGCAGGCCTGCTGCCTTTGGGTTATCCTTCAAATTTCGCGAATATTCCCGCCTATGTAACTTTCTACAGGATATTCTCTTAAAGAAACACGCATTTTAACGAGTATCTCTTCCCGTTTCTCCACGTTGTGTCAGAGGAAGATGTAGGTCTGATTTTAGTCCAACACAAAATGTGGTGATTCCATGTCTACATGATAGATAGGACAAACGATCAGGGATGTGGGTTTACTGACCATTAATGCTGATGGAGGATGGAGAGATGGAGGACTTTTTAGGTCTAATTCATCTCCCTTAAAATCTCTTATTACACAGTGAAGCATAATAACCATCATCTTAAATTGGAATTTCCTATTTTTGCTATAATTTCTGCATAATTCAGTCATTGAGAGATAAACAGTCATTCAGAGTTTTGTGCTGTAAAATTGTTTATTGTAGAGAAACTTGCTGACTCAGGTTTCTTTACAGTGGTGGTGACAGGACCAATAAGTCTATGATGTCTACAACACAAATAAAGCCGTTGATTTACTATTCAAAACCATCATCTACACATCTGCATTTTTATATTTAATGTTGGAAATAGCGGTAAATCTGAAAAAAAAACGGTGGCCTGTTTTACTGTATAAACCCTGCGTGTATCTCTTCACTACAAATTGATTTTAAAAAAAGTTTTAGGCTAAAACCTTATCTGAACGCTATTGAAACCAACAGACATCAGACAGCACATGCTTTACTATTTTTATAAAAAACTTTTTGTGATCATTACTTTAGAACAGAGCAGTTCACTCTTAAACACTCAACAATTTCCTTCTGTATATATATATATATATATATATATATATATATATATATATATATATATATATATTTATTTTTTTTTTTTTTTGTTTGTTTGTTTATGGTGAAATTCCTATTTATGCAACCTCATCGTAAACCATGTAGATTTATAAAAGCAGTCAGGCAGCTTGAGAAAGGCTATTAAAGAATGTATGGATGATGATTTTAACCTCATTGGGGATGGACATGGTCATAATTGGTCATAAGGTGGGCATTAAACATTAGGAGGGTCCCCTGGGGTAGACCCTTAGGGCAGACCCCTCCCTCTGCACACCCCAATATCCTTGTGGCCTGCTTGTCATTGCCTAACAAGGTCAAGCCTTCAATTAGTCCTGGTTCAGGGGCCATAGAGCTCAGCACTAACATATGGCTGAATAGGCTAGGCAACAGGTTTATAGCAATCATATGATCTTAACTGACCCCTGAATGAATACTACTTTAATAATGAGGTCCATGTTTGGTCATATTCTGTTTCTTTCCGAGCTCTGATGTCATTCTGTTGTTTCTTAGTCTTTCTTCTGAGATGATTGGATTATGTGGATTTTATTTATTTCATGAATTGCAGTGCCATTGCATCATGGGGGCGTTGTTCATTTTGTAGACCAGTTTTACAGATTTGTTGTAAAAACTATTTTGAGAATTCAACAATAAAATGAAACCATTCCACCCCTGCAGTATTTAATATAACCAAAGACATGATTTGACTCCTGAATATGGCTTGATTTTTGCTCTCATGCCTTTATCCACACCTCCCTGCTCCCACAATCTACATGGATATATTAACAACCTTTTGTTGTCTGGTGCCCCAAAATTACATCATTTGTGCTTCATTTTAGCAATTTGTGGTTTTTGAGCTCAAAGTGCTAAGGGACACAATTGAGCCAATGAAGCATATTCTCTGCTTTCACTTCTCATTGAACGTCGACTGCCTGGACTTTCTTCCTTTGATTTCTTTCACTCCCTGCAGTATTTCTCCGATGGTAATAATAGACTTGTCCATCAACTGTCCCCACCCCTGGAGTTAATTGGTGCTGCGTTTTTTCGGGCCACGCTCTGAAGTTTGGGGCGTCATTAGATCAGTGGTAGTAACCTCCCCACCTGCCCTCTCTCTGCACCCCCCTGCCAGGTCAGCCCTGCACCTCAATACCCTGCTCACCCCCTATGGACTCTTTGAGAAGGCTGACCTATACCTTTTCTCACCAGAGCTTTACCAGGGCACTCTGAATTGGACTAGTCTGTGTAATCTCTGAGGGATGCCTTTCAGTTGGTACATCATACAGGAATACTTGAAAGCAAAACATGAGCCTTTATTAAAGTAGACTAATCATAAGGCCCGAATTTAATCAGGTCATCATACATCTGCATTAAATCTGGAAGTATAGCAAATAAATGTGTTCAATTGTAATATTATTGTTCCCTATTTTTAGTAGTTTATTAAAACAAACCAATGTAAATGTAATTTAAAGTAAGTAGGACTGTGTGCTATGAAGATATTTGAGCATTATCATGATCATTTTTGTTATTGCATTTTGTTTTGCATTTTTGAGCATACTGTAAATACCATCAGTATTAAAGGTACTCTGATCAACTGCATGCTTCATTAAAAAGAAAGCATGTTTACTCCTGTTTAATTGGATTTAACACAGCACAGAATGAGAAATGTTGAATACAAATAATTGTATTCATAGTTTTTGTTAGCAGTTTTTAAATGTGACACTACTAGTCTGCTTTGTCTGTATCAAAATATTATGATATTTATAGTTTCTTGTAAAATAATTTAACCACCCTTAACTGTAGCACTCTTATTTTAACAGCATCTGTTTGTTAGATTTAGCTAAAAACACTAATATTAAAACTCTCTGATCTGTAGAGGAGAAGCACAGAAATTGTAATTGTAATGTATGTTAGTGTAAATTTATGTCAAGTAAGCTTGTACCTTCTCTGATAAATTCCTCATGAAATGTTTTTACAGTGTAAAGGATAGCTGGTGTTTTTTTAAGTGGTGTACAAAAAAGATTTACAAAATCACAAGATTTTACAAATTAATTGCATACGAGGTATGCAGGTATGGCTAGGTTTGCTGAGTGTTGGTTATTGAAAGAAAGGCCACTTTCAGGGCTCATAGTGATTAGAATTCATTATGTATGAAGTGTAGATGTTTAATCCAATCCCTGAACCTTGCTCTATGCTTTTTATCTATAAGAAGAAAAGCAATGAACTGTGACGTTGCCACCCATACAAGGACGATTTCTCCTTTTGAGTCTTGGCTTCTCTCACGGTTTTGTCCTAATACCTCTCAGGGAGGGTTTTTTTTTGCCACAGTTGCCCTTGGCTTCATCATTAGAGGTTTGGATAAGGATTTCTTTAAAGGTGCTTTGTGACAACGTTACAAGCACCATCTAAATAAAATCAAATTGAATGGTTTAAACGAAGAAACAATTGTGACATGAACATGACTCTGTTAACACAGGGCCTGATGCTCCTTTTATGGCTGTTAAGGTGGAGGCCGCCACACATGAGAACGAGCAGAAAGGCACAAAGGCCCAGGCTAATGAGGCTTCAGTGGAACTGGCACAAACAAAATGCTTGGCATCTTTGGGCAAACCTCTCTCTTTCTCTCTTTCTCTCTCTCTCCATCTTTCTGCCCTCCTCACTGCTGGCCCCTTCCTCCGGGCCCATGGCTTCCTGGCAGCGATGCTGGTCTCTGTGTGCCATCTCGGGAAGCGTCACATCCCCCTGCTGCTGATGGAGCCTTTGAGTCTGGAGAATAGGGGCATTGTGAGGAATTGTGGGTCGTCGCTGGAGTGGGCGTCCGTTTGCTCATATGCAGGCCCCTCACACACATGCAGAGAGAGCTCAGAACTGAGTGCCAATGACAGTTATCAAACTTCACAGCTTTAAAACGCCTCAAAGGAAGTGGCAGTGCATGTATGTGTGTAAGTTAGAGGCAGAGTGACAGAGAACAGAACTGCATGGCATCACTGGAGATGGCAATTCAGTCTATTCATTTTTCAGGAGACATTTTTGAGGAGATTAGATATAAGATAGTCCACTTACATAAGGAAGGGAGTGTCAAAAGAAAATAAGTTTCCAAAGAGTTTCCAAAACTGGAATTATGAAATTATTAAAAGATACAAAGAAAATGGAGATTGAAAGATACAAACCAAAACTGTCACCATCAGATAAACAGCACTGAAAGCTTTCATCTTTTAGAGAGAGGAGAAAACCACCCTTACTTTTTGCTTCTGATCTGAAAAAATCCACAGGTGTTTCTGTCCATCCTTCCACTGTGAGAAGACATTTCAACACTGTGAGTCTGAAAGGATGTGAGGAAAGGAATTAGACATAAGACACAAATTGATACAATTTCCAAATAAAGCAAATAATCTGGTGCACTTTAGCTCATTTTCTTTAGATTTACAGAGACAATACATATATAAACATTTCTGTTCCAGTTTGGCATATTTTTAACTGGTGTTCTCAGAAGAATGCACTGGCCACCCCAGACCTCAACATCAATGAATGTGTTTGGGATTACTTGGACCTAGCAACCAACTTCTAAGACTAAACTTTGTATGTGTTGTTTAAATATTCCTGCATATTTTGTTAAAAAACTGAAAGCAAATCTTCCAAAAAGAATAGAACCCACAAGAAAGTCAAAGTGTGGACACACAAAACACTGAAAAAAATTAATTATATGTAATTTTAATGTAATACTCTTGTTATAAAAATGTTTCTCTTTTTTCTCTTTTCTTTCTCGTGACACTGAAAAATGAAGAACTTGTACTCACGACTGGTCTGACTGGATGTTAATGAAGGGTGTCTGACTTCCATACATTTCAATGACATGGTTGAACTCTAAGGGTCTGTGTAAGAGCGCTGGTTTCATAGTGCCACTAAAGATTTGAGATTTGATGTGAGTGTGAATGAAGAGGTATGAATGAAAGAGACTGTCATTGTTTGGCGTGCATTTGAGTGACATTATTTGGAGTAAATTAGAATCTCAGATACAGAGAAATGGTCCTGACTTGAAATGTTCACTAAAAAAGATTTGAATAATATTCATTAGATAGCACTAAGGATAACGAAAAAATTGAATCTGGTCAACTGGAGAAGTCCACGGAGTGTAAACTTTCTATTCATTAAGTGGTAGAGGTTACGTACAAAAACGATCAGAGATCGTCACCTTGAGAGTGTTCCAGGCACAGTAATCCATAGTCGTTTGTGGATGTTATTGAATGTAATTAGGGAGAGAGATGTCAATGGTAAGCTATTGAAGGAGTACTGCAGGAAGATAAAGGACTCACTCAGCCTTTGGGCTTTTAGCTCTGTGATTCCACCTAGTGGTTGCAGCTGGCTTTACATACTCCCACACATTCACAAAGCAGCAAATGTCACATTCAAATGCAAGCTTCCCTCCGCTCATTTCACCTATTTATTCTTCTTAGAGGTGCTGATAATTTTTTAACTGATGCCAGCCCAGTGCAGCCGAAAGCCTCTTTGAACGTAACATGCTGTATACTTCCGCCAGTGTGGAAGAGGAGAGAGAAAGTAGGGTCCATGCTTTTCTGGCTATGTCATCTGTTCATGCACCCGCTTCACGGATTCACTGGCTCATCAACATGCAGTGGCCCCACTCTGTTCTCTTACTGTGCTGCCCTAAGACAAAAGAGTATTGTGCAGGCTCCTCCTGTTTTAATTACGATGAGAAGATGTGGGGTGTGTGAACTGCTGCTTGTGTGTGTGAGCAAGAGAGTGAAGGTGTGTAATTGTGTGTGCATCATTGTGTTGGTGTGAATCATAGTGTGTGTTTTCACTGCATGAGTGCAAGTGACTATATTGTAATATTCCCATCTGAGATTGTGATATAATGTATAACCTTCGAACTGTATGTAAGCCAGCATGTACGTGTTAATGTGAATTAATGTGTATGTGTGTGTGTGTGTGTGTGTGTGTGTGTGTGTGTACGTGTGTGCATGTGTGTATGTGTGTGTGTATGTGTGTGCGTGTGTTGGAAAGGGGTGCAGCTGCGAATGCGTTGTTTCTTGTTGCCTTCATGGAAATTGGCATCCGATAAAGCAAATGCCACAAAGGCTGTTTGTGTTCTAGGAGAGAAGAGGAGTGGTGGAGAGAATAGGAGAGGTTGGGAGGGGTTATGGGGACTGGACAGGAGCAGAATTCCCATCGGATGACTGGTGCCATCACAGCATTCTTGTCTTTCTCCCTCCCTCTCGCCCATTTCCCACCCACTACCTCCTTCACACCCCTGGATGAAACTCCCCCAGATTAGTACTACTCATATTATCCAACAATCTAGTAATGTTTAACTAGTTGTCACTGGTGTGTAGTATGTGTAATTAGGTGTTTTTTTTTATGTCTAGATAAAAGTCAGCTTGAAGTTTTTTTTTTCCAAAATGCATTATAGACCACTTAATTTTTTTTTTTTCACAATATACATTCTTGGAGGTGGGCTTAACACATACAAGAAATATCAATATTATATGATTAATACCACACATAGAAGAAATATCAATGCTATATGATTAAAACAATATCAATGCTATATTTATTAGACGAATCTTCCTACTAGACACATTTCTCTTTATTAATAACACAGGCCACAAGGTGAACAAGTATGTTGAATGAAATGAAAATGAAAGTAGTCTTTTGCTTATATTAATGTTGCCAAAACTTTAAGATTCATCATTCATCTGGTGGCATGAACAGATAACCTGCAGATACGCATTGTTACTAATTTATTACCTAACAAATGCATGAAGTGTAAAATGGGAGCAGCATTTCATACTCTTGCATTTCAATATCTTAGATTTTAATGTATCTTTACTAATATCTTGATATCTTATATGGTATACTGTCAGATCATGCTCTGAGTTTAAACACCATAATCACTGTAAAATCCAGCATATATTTATAATATTGTGTCATATTGTCACTGTCATATCAAAATAATCAAATATATATATATATATATATATATATATATATATATATATATATATATATATATATATATATATATATATATATATATTTGCAGTGCAGTAGCTATGAACATTTCATTTGTACCATATTTTAAAAATGTATTTTGTTCATAGTGTTAGGAAACAAATTGACACTTGAAGTGGCATTTATTTTACACAGACACAGACAATTTCACAACAGTTCATTTTCACCCACCCACACACACACACACACACACACACACACACACACACACACACACACACACACACACACACTTTCTAAGCTGCTTCTCCCTCAGGGTCACGGAACAGTTCATTTTCTTTTTGGCAAAATGTTCTTTTGAAAGGGGCGTATTTCAGACTGTTATTGTTTGAGCAGACTGCAGTTTTACATCCAAAAACTTTCCTGTTCCTGTGTACACTGTCCTGTGTGCAGCTTCTTTAACGGCACACTCAATTAAGACTGCATGAAGACTAACCCCACTTGACCCACCCTGACCCTTAACCTCAGGGTTGTGCTCCCCACAATGCCAGGCGTGCGTATGGATGTGACTGGGTTAAGGGGGTCAGTCAATGCTTTTGTTCTCCTCATGTCCAGCATGTCTAAGCTATAATGCTTTTAGTGGTTTTTCCCATTTAATAATAGCTCCAGTGAGACATCCTATTAGAGGCTGTTTTAATCAGAGGGACTGCCCAATGTCATAGGTGTGGAATCTGAGGTTGGGACTGTGAGAAATAATATTTATTTAACCTTTGACAATTACATGAATGAGTGCTTACTTTGGACTTTAGAATGAGACATATGTCATTTAGTGGTTACAAATGCTTATTAAAGGCCAACACTGTATTGTGTGTGACTTTACTTTCGTCTCCATTCTGCTATTTTCTGAATGAAGCACTTGAAATTCATTCCTCTCAGTGGAAGCAGGTGTCAACTGGACCACCATCTTGCACAAAAGCATTGTATGCATTATGACAGATTGCATTCAAGGCCATAGAACAGCATGAAAAATGCCAAGTACATGCTCTCCTCTGCTCTTTTTCACAACGCACGTCTGGTGACAAAAGTCCTGTGTTCATTGCCACAAAGCCATTCACCCTCCAGTACTTCCTGAATGGCTAGAATATTTCCTGCATGTACGTTTCCGTATTTACCGCAGCCACATGCACACGGCCCTCCCAGTTGCTGTGTCTCTCAGCAGGCTGGTATGGAGCATGTGAACATTGCCTGGAGGAAAAAGAGGAACTGAAAGGGCTGGCGGCCTCTGAGCACAGCCTGCCTGTAATCCTGTTAAAATGAGCTAAAGTGAGGCACTCTCCTCATGCAGAGAGGCTTTCAGAGGCCACAGAGGGCAGCAGCAGACGCCTTTACCCATTCTACACACTCCTACTGACCCATTCACACGGCGCTTTACACCCTACAGCAGGCCGGCCTGCGTACCTGGACCTGACTTTTTACAAAACACACACACACACACACACACACACACACACACACACACACACACACACACATTCCTATTTTGCCAATTTCCACCTGACAGGATTTGTTTGAAGAAAAATAGGTATAAGATTTGGTTAAAATAAATTAGATGAATGGAAAATATCCAACACACATCATCTATCTATCTATCTATCTATCTATCTATCTATCTATCTATCTATCTATCTATCTATCTATCTATCAAATGCATAATTTAAAAAATTGGACAAATTTCAAACTACATGCAAACCGACCAAGCTACCAATTATGTAAAATCGTTTCCATTTGGTGTTCCTTCTAATCACTGTAATTGTGATGAGATGATTAAGCACTTCAGCCTTCACCCATTCTTCAGCGTCCAGCTGCTCACCTGGGTAAAGCCTGGGAAAAAATCAGTCGCCATCTCAGCCCCAGACGGAAATGAAGGAGGGGTGGAGCTTTTCCAACATGGCCCCCACTGAGCTCCAGGCGCTGCTAACAACGCGCTAGCAAAAACAAGGCCGGGCCTTTCTCTCCGCCGTTTGATCCTAGAAAGTGAAACTGTGCTAATTACTGCGACGGAGACCATCTGGACTCAGTCTTAACCCTTTCCACAGCCATTAAGTATTCAGACGGATTAAAAACCCTCGGTTTCCACCGGAACTCTGTGCGGTTTGAGATCACAGCCTGTCAAACATCCACAGTGACGTTACACTGAAACATGGTTTGTGTGTAGGAGCTGTGATTCATATTCTACTCAATACTGAATCCACATCCTTAAAAAGCTGTGTGTCACTAAATGCAATGGACAGATATGGAACCGTGACAACTCAGAACCCTTCGAAGTGGTTCTTTGCATGGATAAATGGTTCTTTGCTATAATGGAAAATCTGTTGCATGTGGTTCCTTGAACGTTTCAAAATGATGTAATAAGGCTATTGTTACAACCCATCCATCCATCCATCCATCCATCCATTTTCTAAGCCGCTTCTCCGTCAGGGTCGCGGGGGGATGCTGGAGCCTATCCCAGCAGTCTTCGGGCGGAAGGCAGGATACACCCTGGACAGGTCGCCAGTCCATCGCAGGGCTTGTTACAACCCACTTAAGTGTTTTTGCGGAGTGAACAGATTCTTATAAAAATTCTTTAGAAATTCTTATAGTATTGAATGAATGGGATTTTTAAAAAGCTGCCAATAGTACAACCACACCATAACCACATTTTACACACATAGTGATATGTAGTAACCCCCACATCCACCCCACCCCTCATAATCACACTTCAATATTGAAAGAAATGTTTTGACAAATATAAATGCCAGTAGACTTTATTGAAGGAGTATATAAAGGTTCCCTCGTGTTTCTGTTTTACTAATGCTTTAGAAGAAGAACTGGTTCATAGTAGAAATATACCAAGGCTACAAAGCACTTTTTACGGTATGGGAAGATGACTGAAAACAAACTTTAAAAAACGAAATGATAGCATAAGGAGTTACAAAGTGAAAGCATTTAACTACCATCATATTCTGTTTAAGACATGAACATGTATATAATTTATATACATTTGGGCCGTTGAATTTTCTTAATGGAATCAATAGGCTGTTTCTTGTATAGCCGTGCAGCCTGTAGGGAAGAAAACAACAACCCGCGGTTTGTCTTATAGCTCTTAAAATATTCTCAGTGGCCTTACAAATGCAACCACCGGAAAGGCAGCGTGAGATGAGCATGAAACTCCTAATCAGTGATCTGGCCCAATATCATTCACAGCGTACACCAGTAGAATTCAGCAGTACTGTAGCACCATCTGGTGGTTGGAGAGAGGAAGCGCTCATTTCATTAAGGCGTCATGTTAACCCATTTCTGTCATACAGCTAAATGTTTATGATAAGGGATATGATGTGATGAAGAAAATGCCACAGAACTTAAACTGAATGGTCTAAAGTGAAATTTTCCTATACTTATACCCTGGATACTACTGAGCCCCGTTGGTGACATCCTGTAGGCACTCATCTCATTCCCACACATTATTTTTTATCACTACAGGACATCACCAGAGGGGCTCCGTAGGATACACATCTAACAGTATCCATCAGATTTTTTTCATTCCATGTACCTTCCCTGCTTTTTTTCTGTAATTTTAAGTTTTGCATTGTTTTACAGATTTCTTCTCCAGATATTTTGTGATTTATATGTAAAACACTCCAATAAGCATAAACAAATTCATACAAATTTCCAAATCTGAGGAGTTACTCAAGATAACCAAATAAATGAAACTACATACATTTACACATCATTCTGCATATTAAGGTCTGTGTAAAAGTCACACCTCTGCAGTAGGCACAGTTAATACAGCACTCATACTCAGTTGTGAGCATATATCCTGTGTATTGAGGCAGGTAAATCAGTAGACACGTACACACATGCACTCTCCTTCTCACACACATATAAACACACAAAACAAACACAAAAGGTAGATGTGTAATTTAACCATTGAGTTTCTCTGACTCGTCTGGTATTTTCACTGAAGCCAGCTCTTCACTGCCTGACTCTTCTCCTGGCAGCTGAAATGACAATAACATATTATGGAACAATACATGATTGGACTATTCCCTTGTCTTCCATGCCATGTCTATGTGTAATCTATGTGCCTGGCTCAAAGATGGCCATAGATTTAAGTTTTCTTACAATGTACCCTGCAATCATATTACATCTGCCATGTAACTGACGTGTAACTTTGCATATAGTATTTTTTCCAAACTAAGTACGCTTACCTCCCAGTAGATTGCATCCTCATAGCACAAGGTGTCTGGTGGGGCTCCATAAATAGGCAGCTTCAGAATTAACCCTAAGAACATACACAGTCTACTATGAGCCCAACATATACTTTACAATAAAGCTTTAGTATACTGATTAATAGCAACCACTATTGCCACCATAGCACTGCTACAACCATGTTGTCACCTCACATCTGGAAAGACTTACACATATTTTATATCTCTTTTGTATACATACCAACGATGAGTCCGCCTAACAGGGCCATGCCCAGTGTCACACCGAGAGAGGCAGCTTGCATTGCAGCTTGAGTGGAGGAATCTCTTCCATTTTGAATTTTCTCAAACACATCTCCCAACCTGCAGAATAACCCAGAGAGAGAGAGTGAAGGAAAAGCATATACATATTCCCAACTTCTGTGCCTAACTCTAAAGGCACTAGGAGATACAAATCAAGCTCTTAAGGATCTGATGGCAAATTCTACGCAACAGTTAATTAGGCACATTCACAAAGTTGTGAATGATTATCAGTTAACCACATTCATGCTGTTGCCCACTGTAAATACTGAACACTGTGAATGTTCACTGTTAGTGGAAAACGTGTGCTCTATTTTGTGGCACTACATGAATACATCAAAAATGAAAAAAGTAAATATTTTCAGATTCTTTGTGGTCAAATATGATTGATAAAACACACAATGAGGCCTATTATCTCTAGCTCCAATCAGATGGAAGAAAACAGGAACGACACTGACTGACTTTTCCAAAGATAGGTTGCCATGGTAACTTACAATTGAAAATAAAGGATACAGTTCAGTACTTCAGACAATGTCCTTCAGAATATTTTAATTCTAGTTCAGTAGAGGTCATTGTAACAAGCTTAAAGAGTTCTAACCCATTGCCATAAACCTCCTTGCTTGCTGCCACAGACGTGAGGATCCCAACAACAGCACCCAGTACCCCAGGCATTCCATGCAGGTTATGGACACCACATGTGTCTTGAATCTTCAGCTTTGACTCTAGAACAGGCTGTCAGATACAGAGATATGGAGAGCTGCAGCAACAGAAACACTTAAAATTAAGATGACAAAAGGTTTTTTTGGAGCAATGCCTAGAGAACCATTTTTGGTTCTCAAAGAACATTTCCATGGATAGTTCTTTTCAAGAACTCTTTTGGTAAATGCCATATGCAAGTGTCAGGATTTCTTTTTAATTTAAAGATTGTTGTTAAAAATTATGGCTTTTCAAACCAAGACTCATTTAGAATGCTTTATTTTAAGTGTGAAAAGTGTGTAAAAGGTTCATGAGTGCGTAAGTGAGCAATATATATTATTCTCACTAAGAACTATTTAAAAGCATAAGTATAATACAGTTTGTGAGTGCACAACTCACTGAGAGGTACTTATAGCCCAGCACTGAGATTGTTCCAGCCAAGAATCCGACAATCATGGAGCCAAATGGAGTCAGCATCATCTCACCAGCAGTTCCTACAGCAACACCACCAGCCAATGCTGCATTCTGAATATGCACCTAAACAATTCAAAAGATAATGATATATAAAAGAAAATGACATATTCAAGAACAATCACCCAGCTAAAGAGATCATCTGCCTGATTGGTGGTATGTGGTTTGACTTCAGTCATCCTTCTGCTACATCTTAAAATCATACTAGAAAATCATCTAGAAATCATCTAGAAAAATTCCTTTCCAGATATCAATCAAAGAATTTGGTCCTCAGGCTGACAATGCATTCTGTAGATGGCACCTGCCAATCACTCAAGTGACCAAAAGTGCATCAAGTGAAGAGTGATATCATATTTCATTTCAATAGGTGCTTTCAGTAATGCATCCTGTAAAGATCAGTCAAACATAACAGCAATGGGAACCTTCAGAACATTCTTGGCCTAATACTACCTATAATATCTGGACCTAATAATATCTGGAAACTAAAAAGTACATGCCTGTCATTTTTAACAGATCATCATGCTTCAACATAAGTCATTAAATCAATAAATAATGCATTACATATAGAATAAACTGTAATACAGTGTCCCATCACTGGAGCTCATTGCTGTAAATCATGTCTGTTGCTGAGGAGATCAATGATTAATGTGTTCTTAGTGGACAATAAGACAGTATGCATGTGAACTTGCTTCTGTCTGAATGCAGTGCAGTTCTATCCGCTTCTTATTTTAGTGTTCATTCTGTGACATTGGGTTTAGAGTTATGCATTCCACCAACATTACATTCCTTGGGGAAATTAAGCATGGCAAAAGAAAATACTTGGTTAGAATATTTTATTAATTTTATTCTTTAACTATTGCCTCATCTGTCTATCTAAACTAAAGAAAAAGAGCATTAGTTGCTCAAACAAAACCAAAACCTGAAGAATGTGGAAGCATTTGAAAGCCGTATGGGAGAAACAGTACAGCTATAGTAACAACACACAAGTTCACTATGAAATATGCAAGTGAAGATCCAGCCAGTGCAAGGCAAAAAGCCTATGAAGTGCTGCAACTCATGTTGCCCACACAGGGGCACTTACCATGTCGAGTTTTCCCTCGTGATTGACTAGAGCAGAGAAGGCATATGTGGCAAGAGTGCAGGCAGCCAGAGAGTAGTATGTGTTGAGGGCAGTGCGGTGCTGATCATCTCCATGAGCAGTGATGGCCGAGTTGAAGCTGGGCCAGAAAATCCACAGGTAGATGGTACCTGAATAAAATCCATCAAAACATTATATCAATCAGAACTTTTTAAGTGTGAGACAGCTAGTCTTGCATATGAAGGAGAGACAGGTCTCAGTATGTAAAGACGTTCTCTTGCTTCTGTGCAGATCATTTGACTAACCAATCATAGCAAAGAGGTCAGAGTGGTAGACAGAGGTGCTCCTGCTCTTGCTCTTCTCCAGGTTTTCCCTGTATAGCACTCGTGCCACCATCAGACCAAAGTATGCTCCGAATGTATGGATGGTCATGGAACCTCCAGCATCTTTTGCCTGTTGATATCATCACATTTATAGATATTAAAACTGTATCATAGTTGACCCTTTTTCTGATCACCATACAGGTTTCCATTAACAAATGTCTATGTGATCTATTTTTCAGCTTTGATCAAAGCTTATACAACAGAAAGCTGTCTAGAAATATTTATATGCCAACTTAAACAGCTCGTAAGAATCTTTTTCTACAAACATGCTGGACATCTCAGATCTATACTGTCGATGATGTAATAGAAAATAAACTCTCAATAGCTAATTCCTTACTTGGCATAAACTGATCTTTTACACTGAAAATGTAACTGCACTTTTCTGATGACACTTCTGAGCTGGTGGTTCATATTGGCACTGTCAGAAACAAAACCTTCTATCATGAAAATGGTACCTTAACAGGAGATGGAAAGAACATTTTGAACTTGTAATAAAAGTTAATGTAACGTTTTTTTTCCCCCAAATTTAACTCAATGGAAAGAGTGAGTGGAGTTTTCAATCTATGCAAAAAAACATAAAAATGTCAAATATTGTGATAACACCATCAATATGTTCCAATAAATAATAAATAAAATTTGACATTTATAACATGAATGTGAAAATGACCCTTGTTCATGATTTTTGGCTCTTTTTAACCTCTTAAATCATAAAGGTCTGTCTATGGGCTCACATTTAAGCTCCTCAGTAGCTCAGAAGTTACCAAGGAATTCATAGTTTTTACTGAATAATACCTCTGAAGATGAGTAACTGAGTAAAAAAGTTAGGGTTCAAACAGTTAAATCATTAATTGCATGTCATATTGCAGAGCCAAGAAATGATATCCCCAGGTGAAGTGAAGCTGTGTTGAGGTTACATGCACCAGGCCTCTGTTTGCTTTGGACAAAGATTATTTCAGCATCAGCAAATTTAAGCTACCCTGTGTCAGACCTGTTTCAGACACTTTACATGAGTTTCTGAGGATGTTTAGATGAATCAAGGCATTGATCTGGTCCAACAAATGCATGGAATGTTTGTCAAAATTGTGTAGATCGTGTAACCATTTAACATCAAGCACTCACTCATCAATGTGTTTTGATATATTTCAAGGCATATTGCCAATGTAGTATGTAGCAATATAATCACAGCATGGTCTTTTATCTGTACTGTGCATCAATATTGCGCATATTATATGGATAAAATAATTAAGATTGACTCACATAAAAAACAGAGAGGAGAATGAATTCATTTATGGCAAACAGTGTGACTTCAAATATAGCCATTACAAGCAGCTGGACTGGGCTAGTTTTCCCTAGTACCGCCCCGAATGAGATCAGCACAGAGCCAGTGCAGAAGTCTGCATTTATCATGCTGTAGAAGAGAGAGCAAAAGTTAGTTATATACATGTAAATTTACAAATGTTCCTTATTAAATACAATATTCATTACTCAGTTAATACAAACAACATTAAACTAATAACTAGTGGTTTTACATATGGAAATATGCTTGCTTGACCATTTTTATTGGCTATTTAATTCTATTTCACTACATTAAATCAATTGAATTAAAAAAAAATACATGTTATGTCTGGGGCACCCTGGAGAAATATGGAACCAATTCATTCATTCATTCTTTCTAGCTCACAAAGCATTTTTCAGTGGTATTTGATGTTAACACTTATTGTTTAGAAAAATGTTTTTAAACATCTGTATACTATACTGTATACTCCACTTACCATGTAGGTGCACTTTATAGTTCTACCAACTACAGAATGTAGTCCATCTATTTCTGTGCATACTTTGTTAGCATCCTCTTACTTTATTATTCAATGATCAGGACCCACAAAGGACCACCACTGAAGAGGTATTTTTGGAGTCGTGGATCATTCTTAGCACTGCAGTTACACTGATGTGTTGGTGGCATTTTAGTGTCTGTTGTGCTGGCGCAAGTGGATCAGACACAGCAGTGCTGCTAGACTTTTTAAACACTACTTACTGTCCACTCTATTAGACACACCTACCTTGTTGGTCCACCTTGTTGATGTAAAGTCAGAGACAGTAGCTCATTGCTGCACAGTTTGTGTTAGTTCTAGTCCTTTATCAGTGGTCACAGGACGCTGTGCAGGACAATGTTGGATGGAAATTTTTGGTTGGTGGACTACTCTCAGTCCAGCAGTGACACTTAGGTCTTTGAAAACTCCAGGAGCACTGCTGTGTCTGAACCACAAAGAATTACAAAGTGCACCTATATGATAAGATAAACAGAGACCAATCTTAGCCTCTCACCTCTCCACTCCAACCTCGATCTTACTGTCATGCATGCCATGAAGAAAACCCTGCATGAGTGTTGCCCATTGCAGTGAAAATGAAGCAATGAGGAAGTTAAATCCAACACTGCTAAAGCCATAGCGCTGCAGAAATGTCATAAGAAATCCAAAACCGATGAAGATCATCACGTGTACATCCTGGAAGCCTAAAACACACAAATTAAACACACAAAAATCAGTTCAGATATTCTTTATTGTGCTTTCTTTAAACTTCTTATCACTTTAGTGCCAAATGATGATGTCCACACTGTTGGGGTTCCTGACAACTTTTAAAGAACAACTTTTGTCTGACCCATGCTTTATATGGATCAGTCAATAACCAACAGTCTGCACACTACAGTACTCTTATACACACAGCTGCCAGCTTTTCATGATTGGATGATTTGACCTGAGCATGTAAGGGCATCCAAAGTGGACTGAACTTGGCATTTATTTCATGTGGGTGTTCATGCTGGTGCCCCTCATTAGAGTCATTCTCTGTGCCCATCTGCCCTACACTACTGACACAATCACGCTCTGTGCTGTTGCTATGCAACCAACTGCTGACACTGGCATCAATGAAGATGGCAGAGTCCCTGAGGGCAAGCTGTCCCACATACCCCAATCCTTCTTTCATTCCTCCTCTGCCACCACATTACTGTACAAATTCACAATCAGTAATGACTTGATAAAGGATTGACAAAAGATTTTTAAAAATAAAGGTTCCTGAGTGGTTTAAAGAAAAAAAAAACTGACACTGTAACTTCAATTATGTTCGTATAAAAAGAAACTTCCTTCAAAGTTAAAAAAGAGCTATTTACACTTGACACTCATTCATTTAAGGGACCTTTAGTGAATCCAAAGTGGTTCTACTATGGCATTGCTCTTACAAAAACCTTTTGAGAATGATGTTGATTTTTTTGACAAGGGTATTTTTATAAAAGTTTTATGCTGAGTGTACACTACCATTCAGCTCTGTAACAGCCCATTCCGTTCATCGTTACTTCCCTTTATCTACAATATAGAATTTAATATATATCGATCTGTGGGAATGTTTTTCTTTCTGGTTTGAAGAGTGAACAATATGGAGTATGATTAATGATGGGATAGATCACAGATTACCATAAAACCAGTAGCTGAAAAAAAAAAAACAACAACATGTGGGATGAAAACTGCACCATGTCAATGAGCCATTTCAGAGGTTTCATCTTTCAGCTTTCAACCTCCCTCTTTCCCTCAACTAGCGCATTATGCAGGTATACGTGTGTGCATAAACAGGGACCTGCGTCCTTCAAGTGTGAAGCGACAGGTGAAGACTGGCACAGGTGAACTTTCTAATACCTTTAACAACATCCGCCCACAGTCCTCAACCCCCTTCTGTTCCAGAGAGGGCTTTAATAAGGCAAAGAATGGCTAGAGCAGGACAGGAAAGCTGGTAAAACAACAGTGAAACAGGGCTCAAGGGCAACATGACATTCAAATCAGATCTGAATAGGTTTGTACTTTAAAAGATCTGTAACCATAATCTACGGCCAGTACATGAATGAGGCCCCGAGAACCATGCGGCTCTGTGATGCTACATTTTTGTGAAAATTTCCATAATTTCTCCCACAACTGGCTTTGATTTGCCTCAGTGGATTATAACTCAATTTTAATCGTCTAGTTAAAGGTTAAACTTGAGAATTCCCTAAAACCACTTGAGCATGCTTGAGTTAACTCACTTTTCACAGTGGACAAAAAATCCATAACACAAAAAAGCCAAACCTTCATAAACTGTCACTATTCTTTTATTTTTCTACTTTATGTAGTGTATATGTGTGCTGGGTATGTTACAGTTTGTGTTTGACCATTTTTCCTCAGGAGGATTCACCACGGGATGTCAAACAGCTGTGAAACAACTAGTTGCGCAAGAACGTCATTGAAGAGAGCAAACAACGGCACAGACAGGACGACAACTGAGTTTCTAATGACTCAAACTTAACCCCTTAAGTGACCAGGGCCCACTGGCAAGCCCAAAGTTTTATTATACCCTTCTTTAACCTAAGAGCAGCTCAGCCAGTTTGCACTGAAGACTGTAGTTACTGAATAGTAACCCTTAATATGTAATAAGCCTGAGATTTAAGGGGTCAAACAATAATACCAGGCAAGGTTCAAGTACAAGATTGATGAAAAGGAAGAAGTGGAATCAAGAATTTTCTGCATGAAAGGTAGCCTCACCAATGAATAACTGTCTCCATAATGGTGTAACCCACATTAATTCAGCAGTATAGCAGTTACATACAAACGTTTAGCTATGTTGCTTCGCTGCAACAACAGAAACCATAAGGGTCTTAATAATGTTCTTGCACGAGGTGAGCGGCAGCAGGGGAAGGTCCACAGGACTGAGATTACTACTTGACTCAACTCGACTGCTTAAGAGGTTCTTCATCAAGTCTGTTAAAGAAGGAAAAGCACTGACATGTGCAGGGCAGGCATACTCTAGGATATGAATATCAGTACTTTAGGACTATGAATATTAGTACTCTGGGACTATGAATAAATGTACTCTAGGACTATGAATAAAAGTACTCTAGGACTATGAATATAAGTAATCTAGTATATAAATATAAGTACTTCATGATATACACAATTTTGGCCAACTGGTACCACATGATATACAAGATATGGTAGTACAGTAAAACTGCATTTAAAAAAAAGTGTGTATAACTTTGAGCGCCACTGGTCTAACGTTAGCTACTTGCTTAGACTATCAGCTAAATAGTCAGCACATTCACACATTTTTATAGTGCCTGGGCCGTATATTGAAACAACTGCTTTACTTTAAACCTTGTCAATTGAGGGTAAATTGCTTCTAACAACTAACAGTTTGTAAAAGTAAGGCTTCTCTCTCTCTCTCTCTCTCTCTCTCTCTCTCTCTCTCTCGCACTCACTTACTGGGATAGCGGTAGTAGAATTCGTTCTCGTAGTCGGGATTACTTGTCTTGTTGTTCACGTCGTACTGATGCCAGCCGCGGGCATGAGCATCGGGGTGGTACTCCACAAATGCTCCAAAGAGGATGATGAGAATGACCTCCAACACGATGCACATGACTGGCAGTTTCAGCCGCATGTTGGTGTTATGTTCAGCCATGGTGTTGCTTAGTTCTCTCTCTCTCTCTCTCTCTCTCTCTCTCTCTCTCTCTCAAGACTGAGCTGGTCACACAGACCCTGGAGAGCAGCTTTTTGGCTCAGAGTGACACTGAAGTCTGCATAACGCATCTCTTTTGATTGTTGGGTGAACCCGCTTGGTGCGCTTGTTAACGCCCACATGTCAGCTAAACTCTGCTGATTGGTGGAGGCCCGCGCTTTCAGCCCCACCCACCTTCACCTTGCAGGGTTGAAGGATGAAGGTTAGGAGTGAGACAGAACTGAGCGGCCTCCGCCACTTTTTATTTGGTTTGTAAACGTCTCGAGAATCCTTTACACCACATAATGCACTAATAATATCTCAAAACACCCTAATAGTGGCTCATTGTTGGCACAGTAAAGCGTGACAAGCTTAGTTAGTACACAGTATATTTACATAAAACCTCAAAGAAACAGCAGGTGTTTAGCGTGACTTGGCTATAAGACCCCTAAATGTGTTGCCTGGCTGCAGCAAAGCAAATCAGTTATTTAATCTATTTATAGTTCATAGACATTGCAAGCAGTTTGCTTTTATTATGCATGGACAGCACTCTCAAGTGATTGAAGGGGATTGTTTGACTTACATTCTGAAAATATGTTAACCTTAATTGCAAGTCCACTTATGCTGACTCTGCTGTATTTCATTGAATGGAAATGTATTCTTACATTTATGCATTTATTTACATATTTATTTATTTCCACATTCTTTTAACCAAATTCTCCACAAAGTTTACTTTTCAGATGCATGAACTTGGATAAAAAGTCAAAAAGCCATTTGTTTGGCTACTCCAGAACACTTTCTACACTAAACGTTCACTTTGGCACAGTGAACATGACGCACATGAAGGATCTGTACTGGTTAGACAACATTTTTTTCATCTTTGTCACGTTTCATTATTGTGCTAACTTATTAATTCATCCTTATTGTCCAAAGTGCAATACATTGTTTTGACGATCTGATTCACCTCATATAACTATGCAAATCTAAATCAGTCAATGATTAGTATTTGTGAATTTGTGAACTTGTGTTTGCTTACTTGTGTTTAGAAATGTGGTTAAAGGAGAGAAGGAAAATTCTCAAACCAAAGGGGCATGAGTGTTAGGGTCTTTATGCTAAGCTGGACTTTTTAGGTTACTTCACGATGGCTTTGTTCTCATACGTGCTTTTAGTTCTGGTATGCAAAGCTAAGGTAACATTGACACACTTGACACACTGTATGCAATGTTTTCTAAACCTGTTGGACGAACGTATCACTTGTAACATGGCTTGACGTGCCGCTGTTAAGAGATTTGTTGACTGTACACAGACCTTACACTGCCCGATACAATTTTAACTCTAATTTTATTTTAAAGTGTTAGTAGGTCTTAACCCACTTGCATATGCAGAAAACAATCTGCAGGACAAACATGTTACTTGATACTAGCAAGACCTATTGCCTTGCTGTAGTTTCTATATTTTAATAGTTTAATGAACTTGCTCTTTCAGGGGCAGCTGGCTTTTTACTTACACTGTTTAGAATGAGAGGAAACTCTTTACTTATGCATAACTGTATTTACAATGTCTGCATTCATGAACCACTTAACCACAGGGGATACATCCTGATAACATTAGTGTGCCTTCTAGTTTTTCCAAGTGACACTGCAGGAAAATTGCAGTACACCCAAATACCTACAATGTGCTGACAAAATGAGAGCATCACTATCTGCTCACAGTTGTCTGCTAAACGTTGAACAATTTACCAGTGCACAGGTCAGGAAAGTTTCAAATTGTGTTAATTTAATAATGATTTACAAATGTACAGACAACATTTCTGGGGGAAATTTGAGTTGCTGAATTGATGTCTAATGTCATGTTGTCTGCAAGTTAATTATGTTCCCTGGTAGAAGAATTCAGAAGGGTTTTATGAAAGCTACTACAAGAAATATATTATTTAATTAAGACTAATTACAGTACATGTCCAAAAGTTTGTTCCTTTAACACCTGCTCATTTATCATTTCTTCTGAAATCAGTATTAATCAGGAATTTGTTCACTTTTTACTCTTCTGGGAGGGCTTTACACTAAACATTGGAAGACTGCTGTGAGGATTAGATTGCATTCAGCCATAAGAGCATTATTGAGGACAGGTACTGAAGTTTAACTCCACTGCAACTCATTCCAAATGTATTGGATGGAGCTCTATCACACAAGAGAATGTAATTCTCCTGCTCCACCACCCAACGTTGGGGGGCTTTATATTAATCTAGCAGAGGCTTGGCATTGGACATGGAGGCCTTAGACCCATGTGCAGCAACTTTAGAGCAATGCCGTAGTGGGTAATCATGAGAGTCTGGAGAATTCCTAGTGAGCCAGTAGAGTTTTAGGTCACTTAGTGTGAATTAATGAACAAATTCATGCATAAAAGCACAAGAACACTCAGTCAGACTATACTTGTTACATCCAAGTGTATATCTGCAGTAATTTAAGGGTTAAACTAGTATAATTTATCAATAAATAATAAATAAGAGATGTGGAAGAATGGAAGAAAATGAAAACGCAAAAATGATGTTGTATTAAGGCAGCAGTGTGTTTTGTATAGCAGTAGAAATACAATTAGAGTTCAAGAGGGGTTGGTCTGCTTCATATAACTCCTGACCTAAAACCAAGTTCCACTCTAGCCCTGCTCCAGAGCATCCCATTCTATCCCGATGGCTTTCTACCTTCTCTCTCACTTTCTATCTCTGTTTCTATCTCTTCTGGTCCCTCTGCACCTTTAGAACGGGCTTTGCTTAAATGTTGTTATGGTTTTGAGTAATTTCAAGATTTGTCTGGTTTGTCTTGGAGTGAAAACTGAAGATAGTTATAAGTGCTGAGAGACAATGTCCAATGCCCATGTAAAGCTGTCCATATGAAGGAAACAGCCTTGTATGGACCAAAAACACAACATTTAGGTTTGACTGGTCTATTCCTGTACTAACCAAGACACTCCAAATGCAGGTTTTCTCACTGCCCTGTTCATTGTGTCATATATGTCCACATAGTGAGTCAACTTTCTAAGAATGGACTCTCCAATGACAAGACTTTAACCCTTAGAAGTCACCAGAATTGCTGGCCATAACAAAAGAAGTATTGCATAATTTGATAATTAAGTCTCACTCATATATTTCCTCAAAACAAGTGGAGAAATTCTGTCAAATATGAAGACACATTTTCTACATTTTCAAAGAATGGGTCTTGTGTGATAGCAAAGGCCAACAGGCTTTATACAGTTCAGTAGCTTTCATTTAGTGGTAGTAACATTACCAAGATCACTGCTACAAATAAGCCTTTTGAAACACAAGAGGTTATACACTATATGGACAAAGTATTGGGATACCCTCCTAATTATTGAGTTCTGGTGTTTCAGCCACACCCATGGTCGACCCAGGTGGATAAAATCAAGCACATAGTTATAGTCTAAATGGACAAACATTGGCCTTTAAAATGGGTCATTCTGATGAGCTTAGTAACTTTAAACAAGGCACTGTAATGGTATGCCTCCACTGCCACAGTTTGTGAAATTTCTAGTCAACTGTTAGTGCTACTGCTAGTCAACTGTTAGTTCTACTGCTGTGAAGCATCTAGAAGCAACAACAGCTTAGCCACAAGGTGGTAGACCACTCACAGAGTGGGGCTGCCGAGCACTGAAGTGCACATTGCTTATCATCTGTTGAATCACTTACTAAAGAGTTCCAACTATATTTGAACAATTGCATGACTGTGACCTATCAAGGTCCATAAAGGCATGGCTGGCTGAGTTTGGTGCAGAAGAACTTGATTGGCCCACACAGAGTCCTGACCTCAACCCTATCAAACACCTTTGGGATGAACTAGAACTGAGAATGCTAGCCAGGTCCTCTCATCCAACATCAGTGTCTGACCTCACAAATGCTCTTCTGTATGAATGGACAAAAATTCTCACAGACATTCCAAGATCTTGTAGAAAACTTCCCAGAAGAGTGGAAGCTGTTATAGCTGCAAAGAGGGACCAACTCCATAATAATGCTTTTGGACTAAGAATGCGATATCAGAAAAGCTCCTGTAGGTGTAATGTGTAGGTCTCCCAATCCTTTTGTCCATATAATGTATTTACAGACCTCAAAACAGATTAGCAGTTTGGTGAGTGTGAATGTAGGCATAAAATGTGCTGGAAAAAAACATTTTTGTCCCTGCAACGTTATCACCTCTCGATCATCTGCCCATTGCAGAGGTGATGCTCTGATGATTGCGTGGATGGACGAGAAACCAGCGTGATGATGCACTGAGGTGTGTCAGTCAGACACATGACAATCACAAGCTTAAAAATCATGCACACAGATAGAAATCTCATGATCATCGTCACCTAATCTGACTTCCACTTTCTCCATACATTTGTCTTGTGAGCAAAATTTTATCCAGAGTATCTACTGTACTGTACAAAGACAGCAGCTATTAAACTCTTTTGCATGTCAGCTTATACACCTTCTCTACAAAAAGAGGGTTCTTCAAAAAATAGAGAACCATGATGACTGACTTTATGAAGGCAAAACGATGCTCTTTTCAAGGTCAAAACCATAATATTATTCTGAAGATTCATACCATTTCATAATAGATAGTGTTGTTATCAGAACACTTCAATATGTTTTTGATGTATTTGCTCATTTTCAACACAACTAATTATTGAGTCACAATGTCAGTGGATGCTGCGATGGACTGGCGACCTGTCCAGGGTGTATCCTGCCTTTCGCCCGAAGACTGCTGGGATAGGCTCCAGCATCCCCCCGTGACCCTGACGGAGAAGCGGCTTAGAAAATGGATGGATGTCAGTGGAGAAGTGCTTTTTCAAAGCAATGAACAGCAAGTTGAGACATGTTAGTGTACATTTCATACTGCTGGAATGTCTGTCTGTCTCTGGTGTTATGCTTTACTAAACCCCCATTATGTGCTATTTCTTCAAAATAATTTCATAAATAAAACTGACAACTAATTTCACATTTTAAGCAAGACCACTTTCCTCCACAAATCAGCCATTTTCAGATAATCCTCTGTTTGGTCTCACACTCTCTGTAACACCAGTGACATGGTGTTACATCAGGGACAGAAGTTCACATTTCTGTGTTTTTATGAAGTAAACAAATAATGAAAATGTATTAATTGTCATTAATTAATCTTTTCATTCAGTGTTTTTTTATGATTTAAAAAAAAAGACATTTAACATTTTTGAGAAAATAACTTTTAATGTGATAATACCAGTGACATACATGTGGTCACAACAGTGACATTAATGTTTTTTTCAATACACACACACACACACACACACACACACACACACACACACACACACACACACACACACACACACACACACACACACACACATTATATAAGTCGCTTATCCTTTGGGGTCACAGGGGGTGCCGTAGTAGTAGTATGTATGTATGTATAAACTCCACGATGACGTGTGTGATGCATATAGTTATTTAACAAAACTTTTTAAAAGGTTCTAGTTACCAAAAAGGGTTGCACTATTGTTAAGGTTGCAGAACCTCATTTGGTACTATACAGAGTATTTTGCTAAGATTGTAGCTAGCATCCTGTTTTAACCATGCACAAAAATCTGCATTTCAAAAAGGCCATGTTGAAGTTTGCTCTGAGGTGTGTCTGACACATTATCACTTCAGGGTCTCCTGAGCCTTTCAGATAAGACAATCAGGCCATCAGCTAGTTTGTAGAGACATGTGAGTTTTTGTTTTGTCAGGTGTGAGCTGAGGGACATGCTTGCAAAAGAACCAGCTACAGAGACGCCAACCAGGGTAAGACAGAGAGATATCTTGGTTGAGATAAGCACAAGATGAGACATGTGTGTTGCATAATCCCCATGCTGTCCCCATGCAGGACTGTAATATGTTAAACTCTTGGGCCCTCTTTGTTAAAATGTTTCCTTTCTCCCATCCTCTTACATTGTCTTTAACCATTTCTCACTGCTGTCTCACTGAAATAGGAAAGAGATTCTATCAAAGGTTAGTATACAGTCTTCTGCACAAAGAACAGACATTCTTTGCTTTTGGATTTACATAGTTTTTTCCAAGTAAATAAATAAATAAAATGATAAAGATAAAAACAAAACAGGGAGATCCGGAGTTGAACCTGTCATTGCAAAATATAAATTGAATGTAATTAAGTATAATTAATTGTAAAATGTAAATTGGATGCAAAACTGCAATAGTATCATTTAGACTTTCATGGGTTAATGAAAAAAAAGCCCTGTATTAACCCCTTAAACTTTAAGTAAATGTATATGGGCCCACACATAAGTTCCTCACTCATAATTACATAATTTACATATTATTTTATAGTATTTAGCAAATAATTATTGTAGTTTTTGAATTATATGCATTAAGATAACTGATACACTTCAGATTCACTAATATGCCTGGAATACAAGAGGTTATAATTTTTTTATTCATTTTGTTGTAGCTGTTGGTGAACCATGGCAAGTGGAGCTAGACCTTCAGTTCAGGCCATGGATGTCAAAATGGTTAAAAACAATAAAAACAAAAGAAAAAAAATTCTTTATGGTAATTTCTGCTAGTGCCCCCATGGGATTCTAGTATAATCACAAAGCTAATGCTGAGCTAACACTAAGCTAAGGCATTTTTGGCCTTTGTAGATTAAACACTGACATTTCATATTTTATTGTATATTAATTGTAACACTGTGGCGTGGTGGGTAACGCTGTCGCTTCACAGCAAGGAGGGCCTGGGTTCGATTCCTTGGCCGGGTGACTGGGGTCCTCTCTGTGTGAAATTTGTGTGTTCTCCCTGTGCCTGTGTGGGTTTCCTCTGGGTTCTCCGATTTCTTCCCACTGTCCAAAGACATGCAGTCAGGCCAATGTAAGTGATTGCGATGGACTGGCAACCTGTCCAGGGTGTATCCTGCCTTTCGCCTGATGACCGTTGGGATAGGCTCTAGCAGCTCCCTGTGCCCCTGAGGGAGAAGCGGCTTAGAAAATGTGTGTGTGTGTGTAACAGATATATTAACATGTCTTCACTGTCAGACAAAAAAAAACTCATATCTCCAAAATGTTCATTTTACAAGCGAAGGAAAAACCATTCATTTAAATGCAAGTCAAAGTAGAAGATTTTCTTTTAAGTCATTTTGCATAGTTTCTGTTGGTCCATTTATCATTTTGTCACCATATAAAGGACAGCAGATCATTTTCAAATTATTAAAAAAATAAATAAATAAAAGTTCATGTTGCTTTTTTTTTAATAATTTGAAAATTATCTGCTGTCCTTAAAAATGGAGACATATGGGTTTGTTCCAACAGCAACAATATATTTTACCTTGTAACAGATTTACAGTAAGGCATTTGGTAAAGAACCCAGGCATAAAGCTACCTATGATTTCCATTTCTAACATCTGACTGAAATGCACTGGTTAGGTTACCACCCCTGTTTGCAGTCATTGACTCATCTAGGACTTCCAGAAGGCCTTGAGGTTTTTCTCACAAACTTTGTCCTACACATTCCTCTGCCAGTTTCTAATTCTGTTAGTGGTTCATTTAACATTAGGCCTTTGGTTCACCCCTTAGGCAATAACCAATGAGAGAATTTTTTCTTTCCAACCAAAACTTAACAATGAAGTAAAAATATTACTACAATTCAAGCAATACTAGCAATACCACATGGAATGATATCTAGACTAACACTGCCACTCTTTTCTCCTTTCTTCTCTGTCGCTCTGCTCAAAACATGTGGCCCTCTTACATATCGTGGCTGAAAGGTGAGGGGAGCAGAGTGTACATTCCTACATGTAAGATTTCAATCTACCTGCAGGTGTGTAGAATGGGAGAGAGCACGAGAAAGAGGAAGAAACAGAGAGAGCATGATCTCTATCAGCAGTATAAGTAAAAAATAAAACCTTAGAGAATGACTGTAATGTGTAAAAATGTCAATCATGTGACCAATGAAAGAAAGAGCGTTACTATCGCTACCTGTAGGCCAGTTTGCCAAGTGTCTTTAACATGTCTTTTTTAGCTGCTTTGTTCATTTTCACTGCACTGTAAAAAGTTGCTGTAATGCCACAGTTGCATGCTGTTTTCTTAAATTAGCGTATGTTAATATTTGAATTCTGGGAAATGTCCATTCTTAACAGTTCAGTTGTGTCAGTTACGTAATTTTTTAATAACATTTCTGCAACAGCAAACCTCTACAACATTAACACAGTATACATAACTGGATATATCATGTAGTATATATGTATATGTTTAAATGCATCATGCATATTCATGGCTGTAACAACTATGAGGACACTGAGATCTGGATCTTGGCAGTTTCAGAAGTTTTTTCACTTTCTTTCATTCAGGAGATTAAATGTAGAACCAGTGCCATTACTACTCAGGGGTGCAGCCACAGTATCACAGGCTTACCGAATCAAATAAGGACAGAACATTTATTATGCTGCGTTTCTGGGATGATGACATTTGATTAGTTTTCTGTGAGTGCTGTCACTGTATGGCCAATCAAAATCTACCAAGCTCTACGTTATTTTCTCAACGTTCCAATCACTGCTTAGCAACCATTGCTATACACAATTGTTTTATTACATTATCAGTGCCCATCATGTCCATGACTAGCATTAGGACACCAAGGTCTTTGAAAGTTTCGGAAGGGTTTTATGAGATTCAGTGTGAAAAAAGCGATGAAACTACACAGTGCGCAGTAACAGGTACTCAGCTGACCTCAGAACAGCTGTAGTTCGGCCACAGACTTAGCTGCTTGCTCAGATCATCTCTGTACAAGACGCTACACAACCCTGAGTACCCGAGTAACTATGGCTTCTTGAGATGTTCAGGTACGAACCAAACTTGTGCCAGTTTGTGCAGACAGGTTTAGTAGTCATATGCACAGAGCAAGCTTGCAAATGAACCAGCTACCACAGACGCCAACCAAGATGACAGAGAGATATCATGGTTGAGATAAACACAAGATGAAAAATGTCTGTAATGTAATATAGAACTGCTGTGACCAAAGAGAGGAAGAGCACTATTATCGCTGCATGTTAGCTAGTGTGCCAAGCGTAACTCTGTTCTACTTGAATATGTGTCTTTATTGGATGCTTAACTATTTTAATTTTCACTGCATTGCTACAATGCAAAGGGACACGCTGTGTTTCAGTTCATTTTTAACAGTTCACTGTATAAATCACAATGTGAAAAATAATCATACTAAAATTACTATAACTTTTCTGCAACAGCAAACTGGACATTGTCTCAACTTCTACAACATTAACACAAAGTATACACTACAAAACAGATCACTTGATGTATATGTTTAAACCTATTATGCATACTAGAAAAGTGAGATATTACCTACACTGTACACTGTAAAGAACTGATGTTAATTAACAGCAGAAACATTCCTTAACTATAGCAATTTATTGTATTCTTGAAAAAAAAAAACTGTTACAACATGCTATTTTCACTGTGTCATAAATAGTTGCACCTCCAAAGATGCAAATGGTTTTAAGGTCCAATAATTATGTACCTTAACTAAAGCTCCTGAAGATACTGAAGAACTCTTGAGGGTACTACCCCAATGACTGTGTTTGTACCAAAATTTTATAATCGTATTGTATTTACATTTTGGATTAACTGTTTAGAGTATAAACAGTTAAATACTGGTTAAAAAACTGCTGCCAGTATGTTACTGTAACATTACACTAATTTTTTACAACCCCAATTCCAATGAAGTTGGGTCGTTGTGTAAAACATAAATAAAAACAGAATACAATGATATGCAAATCCTTTTCAACCTATATTCAATTGAGTACACTACAAAGACAAGATATTTTTATGTTCAAATGGATAAACTTTACTGTTTTTTGCAAATATTCACTCATTTTGAATTTGATGCCTGCAACACATTCCAAAGAAATTGGGACAGGGGCATGTTTACTACTGTATTACATCATCTTTCCTTTTAACAACACTCAATAAGCATTTGGGAACTGAGAACACTAATTGTTGAAGCTTTGTAGGTGGAATTCTTTCCCATTCTTGCTTGATGTACAACTTCAGTTGCTCAACAGTCCGGGGTCTCCGTTCTCGTATTTTGCGTTTCATAATGTGCCACACATATTCAATGGGAGACTGGTCTGGACTGCAGGCAGGCCAGTCTAGTTTTCCACTATGCTTCAGTCCATCTCAGATGAAGTCGTTGGCATTTCTGGGTG
The DNA here is from genome assembly GCF_015220715.1 of Pygocentrus nattereri. Taxonomy (NCBI): domain Eukaryota; kingdom Metazoa; phylum Chordata; class Actinopteri; order Characiformes; family Serrasalmidae; genus Pygocentrus; species Pygocentrus nattereri. Next base: position 17,431,214 of record NC_051213.1, read on the forward strand.
TTGTTGATTTATGGCTTTCGCTTTGCACTACAGAGTTTAAACTTGCACTTGTAGATGGAGTGGTGAACTGTCTTCACTGACAACGGTTTTCTGAAGTGTTCCTGAGCCCATGTGGTAATATCTGTTACAGAATGATGTCGGTTTTTAATGCAGTGCTGTCTGAGTGATTGAAGGTCATGGGTATTCAATGTCAGTTTTCTGCCTTGCTGCTTACTTGCAGAGATTTCTCCAGATTCTCTGATTCTTTTGATGATATTATGGACTGTAGATGATGAAATCCCTAAATTACTTGCAATTACATGTTGAGAAATGTTGTTCGTAAACTGTTGGGCTATTTGCTCACGCAGTTGTTCACGAAGTGGTGAACCTCGCCCCATCCTTGCTTGTGAATGACTGAGTCTTTCAGGGATGCTCCCTTTATATCCAATCATGACCTCACCTGTTTCTAATTAACCTGTATTAACCTGTTCACCTGTGGAATGTTCCAAACAGGTGTTTTTTGGGCATGTCTCAATTATTAGCTGTCAATGACACAGGACAAGTGATGCTTTGAAATTCTTTAATGCAAATGTTTCAAATATGTAAATATATGGGAAATTTAGATGCCTAAGTTACAAGCAAGTTGTTTACACAGATGTGTACACAACGGATACATAAGAGCTCACTGTGATAAATAACTCTAATGTGAGCCAAACTTGTGCAGGTTGTGCAGACAGTTTCAGTAGCCGTGTACGTAGAGCAGTGTTAGATAATGGCTATGAGGTGATACACCCCCTATTGTGGGTTACCAGAGCACTTGCCGGATCTTGAACAATTGCTAACAGAGCATGAAGATACAGCCAGACAGACAAATTTAGCAAAACAACATTTTCCCAAGGAATGCTTGCATATACTGTATTTTATCAGTCAACCTTTGTTCAGTGTTCTCTACAGGTAAACAAGAAATTCAAAACCAGCATGAAAGCAGAGGCTGAGGAAAGGGCTGCATTCCTGAGGTGATGTGGATATAATGATATCCCAAGACTGGACTTTTAGGGATCGTCTTGAACAGTTATTAAAACAATCATGGTGACAGGCATAGCTCATCCAAGGAGTCAACCACTCATACATACAAACACACACACACACGCACACATACACACACACACACATTGCCAAAGGAAAGTTAACCCTTTCACACATATATATGTATACCATGAAGACCATGAAGATACAGTCAGACAGACAAATTTAGCAAAACAACATTTTCCCAAGGAATGCTTGCATATACTGAATTTTATCAGTCAACCTTCGATCAGTGTTCTCTACAGATAAACAAGAAATTCAAAACCAGCAAGAAAGCAGAGGCTGAGGAAAGGGCTGCATTCCTGAGGTGATGTGGATATATATATATATATATATATATATATATATATATATATATACATACATACATACATATATAGTCATACATTATAGGACATTTATAGAGTAAAGAGCAGTGATTATGCTAAAAATTGTGATCTCAGGAATGCACGACATCAGGTCGCATGAATCAGATATCACGTATACATGGAGCCATTCTCCCTTTTAACTGATTGGAAGTGGCTTCTTAGAAGTTAGACGTTTCCTAAGAAAGATGACTGTACCAGTTTTAAATTTTAAAATAGCCCTGCATGAAGAGATCTGTGGAATGTGATGCCAATCAACATCCCCTCCTAAAGAACTATCTCAGACTGGCTTGTTAAAACTTGTCAAATGTTATTTGAGAAGGGACCATTTACAAAAGTGACCGTGTACTGAACTCTCTATCACTTCAACAAGGCTACAGCTGAGTGGTACCTGCAGCAGGTAGAGCCTGATCTACCCGCTAACAGCCTGTCAAAACAGCCTTTTTCACACAGAAGTAGCTCAGGATAATGTGGGACAATGACAGACCTAAGATCACTGAACAGTTTTCCTCATAATGAATGTTGGTTTTGTACGTGCTGAGAGAGCAAACATGCAATCATATACAGCATCCATAAATGCATTCCTCTCAGTAATGTTCTCTTATACTTGAAACTGAGAAGACAAATTGAGCATTAATCTGGAATTGTTACCTTAGAAAAACATCACCAGCAATTACAAGAGTGATGCTGTATTGGGTGGGCAGTGGTGCACAGATCCAAAACAGCAACACAACAATGTATGGCTAGGCAATATGAAAATGGGCCTAATTCACTAATATCTTCTGTTTTTTGGGTCCTCAGAAAAGGTCTTCATAACGTGTTCTTAAACTGCCAAATTATTCGCAGCTTGTGATCTTGAGTGAGCAGACATTCTAACCCGAGAACAAACACCAAATACAAAAACATTGGTGAATATCAGAATCTTTGTAAAAAAAACTGTGTAAGTGGGTTCAAGAAAAAAAATTCTGCATAAGAACAATTAGTGAATAAAACCCATTGTTACTGCTGTTGTAAGAAATGATGTCTAAATGCACTTTTCTGAGTGTGTCCTGTGCATCATCAGTACTTCCAGAATACCAAACAACTGCATGTGTCATAAAAAGGATTTACACTAATAATATGGAGCATGTAAACAACAACAATCAGCATTGCATAAACAGCACAGCAAAATCACAAAACCAATGTTGAAAATCATTACTTAGATGTAAAATATATTCAGCAGTTATACTAAAGTAAACACATGCATTTGGTTCATTATTTACTCTTTTTGATTTTATACCACTGGAGACCTTAAATTCAGAACAATCTTATTTTACAGTTGGCTTCTAGTAACAAGCTCTTATTTTTTACAGATGAATTCACGTGATTTTAGTTGTTTATAATAATATCTTCATAGATAAAGTAAGGTTTCAATTAATGCACACTTACTGTATTAAACATTATGGTGTTCTATGTTGCTACTGATTGCCTTAATCATTTTGAGTTCTGTTTACTTTTGCAGGGTAACAGTGAAGTAGCCAACTCAATGTAAACCCAATATGTCATATCTTATTTTATGAATTTGTACTATAAATTGTTTGATTGTTTTAGCATTCCATTTAAGTAGTCTTTTTTTCACCTAAAATGTATTTAACAGGTTCGCATAGCGTTTTAAAATGTGGCTGTGCATTTTTGCTGTCACACTTGGTCCAGCTTTTTTTGCACACTATGAGATGTATCATGAAAATGTCTTTAATGATTAATGTTTTTCCATATTGCCTCACTTGCAGCAGATCTTGGCATTTGTTAGGTAGGGAAATAATAAAAAGCGTTAACTTCATTCCTGGAAAACAAAAAGCCAAAAAGTAAAAATGCCGAAAAGTTGAAACATTGTGGGACGTCATGATGACACAGAACCAAGAAGGTTATTCTGCTTTCTTATTAGCCAATGTGAGAGAGAGCACAGTTGAATGCAGTTTGGTCTGACTTAAGAATCTGGCAAACTAGCACTGAATTATATGTATTTTCACCTTGTTACCTTTTACCTTGTGACCCATATGTACTTAACGGACACACTGCTCCAACCTGTGCATTATTCAGAAACCAGCTACCTTTGCTACTCAGCTTATGAATTAAGCAAATTAATTACAGCAAGGCATTACAAAGTAAACATTTGATTTAAAACAGAAGGAACGACAGACTCAGACATGAACTGAGAGTTATGCATGACAGTTACCCTTTAGGCCTCTCTCATTTTCCTACAAATGGTTCTGTCAGCAGGAAAACTGAACAAACTCTTTATGAACTCTGGAGCAGGGGCTAAACTCAGGCAATTCTAGGTAAGGGTGAAGGGGCTGGAGGCAGCATTGGCTCTAGGGTACTACATCTATCATGAGTGGCAATGATCAATAACCTAATTTTAAATAACCAAACAAGACTAAGTGGAATTGAAGAGAGGTAGTAAATAGTAGCTTTTTACAAGTAGCTCTGCACCTTGTAAAAGACTTATTATGTACTGGATCTGACAGAAATCACAAAAATGGACAGCGGCAGCAACATTTGCTACATTTTCTTCTATTTTTTGTTGTCTTTTTTATTTGCTATTTAGGAAAATTGGAGGAGCTCTGGTTTTTGGAGATGTTTCTGCAGAGACATTACTCTTAAACCTGAACTGTGCTTACATTTGAATGTGCTGTAATGTTTTCACTTCTAAAAGACCTTAAAAGTGTGACAGGAAGTAACATATTACATGATTTCTTATTCTGCAAGATCATAAGTTCAAAGCAAACAAAGTTGTAGAAACCAACTAAAAGTATGGAGAGACAGCAGCATCTGGCCCAACATACCTCATATGTCCACCAGGGGGAGATATCTTGTAGATTATGGGAATAAGTGTGACATTAATAACTAATGTAATTTCATTTTTATGGAACATAGCACATTTACTCCCACTACGTGCAAACTTGTTCATATTTCAAGAAGTCATATACCTTTGAAGTGGTTTAGTTAAGTGCTGGCAGGCATTTCATGTGAGACACCAACAACATATACAGGCAGCACCCACATGAGTGTAAGCTTCAGTGAAAAATACAGATCACACCTACTTTGTCAAGTTACCAGACAGGTTCTGCAGACAAACTGATATCAAATTCAAAGAACTGACCTGAGGCATAGAGGACAGGTCTGAACTTTTTTCACTTAAACTACAGAAGGACTCTTTCCAAGAACACCCTAGAAGGCATGTTGCATAACATTATGAAAAATGTCAACCTTCATCTATACTTTCTGTGTATCCCCATTGCCCTCCACCTTTCACTAATAATTCTACTCACTGACAGTGAGAATGATTTGGCTTGTTGATCTCCCACTGCTGCTCCAGCTAATAAGGAACCTGCACAAGTTCACTCCAGCTTTATTCTTTAAAAATAAATTCTGGATATTATTTAAATTGCTCTATATGTCCTCTGAGCTTGCCAGAACACAAATCTAAAGACAATTTTGAAATAGAACAGACCATATGATCAAACCAAACAGTGACTTTCTGTCATTTAAAATTAATGCTTTTAAATTCACTGTTTTGGTCATGTAGAATCTAACTACAAATTTTAAAATAACAAGAGGTAATGCAAATTTAACTGTGAATAAAGTAATAAAAATACAAAACTTGAAAAAATGTAATGGGTGCTCTTAGATGTTCATCCAAAGAACTGAGAGAGGGGGTGTGAGAGAGAGAGAGAGAGAGAGAGAGAGAGAGAGACAGAGAGAGAGAGAGAGAGAGAGAGAGAGAGAGAGAGAGAGAGAGAGGGCTGGCTGTTACCTAAGCATGTCTTTACGAATACTAATTGCTGCGGTACAGAAAGAGTCTCATTGATGAATCAGCACAATGAAGAAGGGACCAGAGGAAGCACTGGAATCCTATTATCTCACTTTTTTTTTCTCTCAGCCTATTTTTCCTGCTCGCTTCTATGTGTTTGCTGTTGTCTTTGGTCTGCGAGGGGAAGGTTGACGACAAAGTAATTATTGTGTTCTGGGTCACACAGAGAAAAACAGAGAGCACACTCCGCTTCCTGTGTCTCAACTAAACGGCTGGTCCAATCACTGTGAAGATGATTGTCTACATCACCTAAAAAATACTATATCCCTCATTGAGATTAATAAGGCAGTACTAGTAAGAAACAGTCTGATCAACTCTATCTGGTGTTTAGTTGTTGAGTAATGTTAGAAATTCTATAGTGATATGTATGACTTAAAAATAATGAAAAATCTTCTTATCTTCTAATATAATTTACTTTGTAGCAGCTCAGCACTGGTGACATGCTGTGCTGCCAAAAAAACATTCTGTTTGAAGTGAGTTGGTTTGTGATGTTTGAACTGGCAGATTTATTTAAAAGAGCATGAATAAAGATGATGGTATATCATCATCATCATCATCATCATCATCATCATCATCGTTGTCAACTGCTTAGTCCAGATAGGGTCGCGATATGATGGTATATCACACATTGAAATGTAATAGCACTGAATAGCAGTGAAGTCCAGATATTGCTAAGTGCAAAGATCATTAATTAGATAAAGAGTGTTTAGCACAAAAATCTACCATTCTCCAATGACCTCTGGACTACAGTGTCACATGGGAAAACCAAATCTTCTAGACTGCATTCCACATCTGGTGCTGCTTTGATTGATGAACAGAGGCTGTTGTAGTCTGCTATGTATGTCCATTTTAATTGCCTAAGGAGAATCTGCTCCAAAAGAATGAAGTAACTTAAACCAGCTAGCTTCATGTTCATCTTATAAGGAGCAGAGTGCCTCAACAACAACCCAATAACAACAACAGCAAATGGTTCCAGATTTAACTGTTAACTAATATAAAACCAATACATTATGTGGAAGTTCTTTAAACTTTAAAAAGGTGCTTGACACTCCTGAGTCTTTACAAAAACATCCATATTTATATTCTTCAGGAAACCAAAGGTGTTCATTTCTATGTCATCTCTACAAAGAACCGCTTTTGACCTTTATTTTTAAGAGTGTGGTTGTGAAGGTGCACTACAGTTATAAGCAAGTCTTTTTAATAATAAATACATTTTTCTCTGCTAAAAACTGGCTGGTGTACATTAACCTGCATTGTGGTACACATATTGAGTTGAAACTGAGAGGAGAGGAACAATGAGAGTCTGTGAGAATCTAATTAACAGCTGGAACAGAGGGAAGGAAAAAACTGTTTACTCTGTCCAGAACCACAGACATAGGGCAACTAGACCAGCCTACTGAGAAAGAGAGAGAGAGAACAAGAAAGAGACAGAACTGAGAGAGAGACAAATCAAAATTATGGCTGTGGTGGTTAGAGACTGACTTGGAGTGTATCAACAGACTACTGCCATGTTTGTGAGAGCTTGAATCTTGTTTATTTGCCATTTTGAAGGAAAAAGGACCCAAGAAGGAGTGCTTAACAGGTATGACACCAGTTTCTGGATAGCTACAATTCATACTGTATTGTTTTTGCTTGCTTTATGGGTGTAACATCAAAAGGATTATCTCAGGACAAGGATTTTCCAGGTCTAGTCCATTACCCAACATAATTCCAATTATGTAGTTGAATAACCAAGTCTTTTTTGAGGTAACTCAGATGTACTGGAGCACTAAAAACAATAAACTGCTCCCAAGGAAATTCACAGCTGGATCTGAACATCCTTGTTTTATGTTACAAGTTAAAACTAGTGCTGGGTGATATGCTGTGTATTAAATTCGGTGTTGTGCAATTACACAGGCTGTCCAAGACCTGATAGTTAACTGAATTTCATGCCATTAGCTAGGTGCTTCAGAACATTTTGAAAGAACAGCTGTAAATTCTAAACTATATTTAAAAAACATAGAAAGATTACATTTCCTTTCTGAAAATTTGGTTTGTGTGAAGTTGAATTTGATCAATATCGCCCAGCACCAGGCAAATGTTTGAAAATTTAGTTTTCACGTCTGACTTGAAGGGGTTTTAAAAATTCTCTTTTAGCCAGGGAGAGCTGTGCTCAAACATGAACTGCGTTACATTGATAATGGTGACTGCCAGTTTTCTCTCTTGGACTGCTGCCATTTTTCACCACAGCAAAAAAGGTAATCACCAGAATCAGCATGAGAAAATGCATTGGATTGTGGATGAATTTAACCAAATCCTATTCATTGTGTTTTTTTTAGACATACAATATCATGACATGCATTTATGTCTAAAAGTATCCAGACACCCTGTCTAATTACTTACTTAATTAATTTGATGAATGATTTCAGCTACTTTAAGGTGCATGCATTGCTGACACAGGTGTGTAATTGCACACGTACACACATACACACACAGACACACACAACTTGTATCATCTCCATGTGCAGCTCACGACCTTAATGTCACCATGTACAATGCCAAGTGCCAACTAAAGGGGTATACAGGACTGGGCTGTGGAGCAGTGAAAGAGTGTTAACTGGAGTGATGGTGCTCCATCCAATACCCGTGAGCTGGAGTGGAGATTAGTTTGTGACCCAGAACTGACTAATCATTCAACATCAGTGCCAGACTTCACTAATGCTCTTATGAATGAACACTGTGAAATCCTTGCAGCAATGTTCCTGCATCTAGTGGTAAAGCACAAGAGTAGAGACTGTTACTGTAGAAAAATTCCATATTAATGCTCCTGAATTTAGAACAAATGTTGTATAAGCAGGTCTCTTGACTTTTGGACTTATGGTATACCTTCAGGCACATCAAGATAATTTTTATAGTCATGTCAAATGCTTTCATGTTCACTCTTCAAAAAAATTTTCCAGGCAAAGAGAAGGCCCTCCAGTATCTTGTGGAGCCACCGGTGTATGCAGAGGTCACATCTCGAAGAGGCGAGAACGTTACCCTGCCTTGTGTACTGCGGATCAAACCTTCTCACTACAGAGTGAAATGGACAAAAGTTGACCCTCTTCATCGAGGAGTGGAAAATGTTGTTCTCATTACGAACGGCCATGCGGATAAACATTATGGCCCCCTGGGACCCAGAGCAAGGCTTCGCCGTGCGCATGCACTGGATATCTCTCTCCTTCTCTCTGGCCTACAGCTGGAGGATGATGGCCAATATCGATGCGAGGTCATCAACGGAATCGAAGATGAAAGCGTGGACATTACTCTCAGGATTGATGGTATGACATTGTTCCCGAACTCCAGTCCTGAATTGCACCTGCTCTATATAGTTTTCCTGCACCAGAGTCACATGTAAGAATGTTGGGTGGATTACTAACAAATACAATTCTAAATGCAATCAGTGATTGTGTAGGGCCAGGTTTCCCAAAAACAGCTTAGCACAAATATGATTCTTCTTCCTGATACTTGTTAAGGTGATCAGTTTTGAGAAGGTGTCATTAAATATGTGATTTTTTTGCTTAATTTTAAAAATTAACTAAATATATTAACATATATTAACAAGCAAATATGAGATGTTCACAATATCTTGATCAAATATTAATATTTTATTGGGACAACTACAGCCAGCTCCATAATTATTGGCACTCTTAGTAAAGATGGGTAAAAAGGTCATGAATAAAAGGCCTTCATGGCTAATGCTTCATTAAAATTAAGTAAGTCAGGACAATACTGTGGAGTAAGTGTGCAGTATGATGTGTTCCATGTTGGATGTAGTGATAGTATCCATACAGGTTGCTGTGGCTGTCAAATCCTGATCATAAAAATTTATTGCCATGTTGAGTTTGGTTCTAGCCCTGATATAAAAACCTTAGCCAGTTCAGACAAGTCACATTGGTAGTGTTTAAATACTAGAGATAGGTGTGTTGGAACAACGGTTATATATATATATATATGTATGTTATATATGCTGCAAAGGGCGCTTTTTATCAAAAATGTAATAGTTAATAGATTTGAAATATTTAACAGAAATCTGTGACAGCATGTAACAGCAAAATTAAAAAAAAAACTTTTTAAACTGCTTATATTTCAGGAGTTGTGTTTCCCTATCAGAGCAGCAGTGGTCGGTACAAACTGTCCTATATTGAAGCTAAAGAGGCCTGTAGAGAGCAGGATGGCACACTGGCAACATACAAACAGCTCTACAGGGGTGAGTAGCAGTATTTAGCAAACATGAAACTGCTAATATTCTGTATTTACATTCAATTTACCTTTCATATTTATGTTCAAAACACAAGCTTAGACTACTTCCTGTTGTCTATTTTGTCCTTTTTTCTGTGTACTTCTGCAATTGCTCTATTGTATGGCAGGTCTTTCTTAGCCAATTACCATTTCTATTCTATATTTAGCATGGACAGAAGGTCTGGACTGGTGTAATGCTGGATGGCTAAATGATGGCACAGTCCATTATCCAATCCTGGACCCACGACCAGCCTGCGGAGGAGATCTTCCTCCAGGGATCCGCAGCTATGGACCAAAAGACCGGACACAGGAGCATTATGATGCCTTCTGCTTCACTTCTACCACTGAAGGTCAGCAGATGAATTGGCAGTGATAACAGTGTATTGAAACTGAGAAGGCCTTTAATATTATCACAGTACCCACAATGCTGCAGTTTATTATTTCACCAACACACATGGTTCAGGTATAAAGAAAGGCTTGAAGATAATTTAATATCACAAAGATATTAGAGCAGGGAAAACAGCAGTGCCTCAACCTCCCAGTGAAGTTAAAAAAAAAACAAAACGCAGATGTACTTTGCACCGCAATGATTTTAGCATCTCTGCAGTCAAGGTGAACAGCTGCAGTAGTTTTATATGTTATTGTTTACACTGTGATGATTCTGAGAAACTGGGCATGGCAACAGTCCAGACAAGAGGGATGGTGGGCTCAGTAATGGAGAGAAGAAAAACAATCCCCTGTTGTTTAAGCACATAGGAGTGAGTCTGTTAGAGAGAAAAAGACTGTTTCTGTGACATTTGAGCTCCTACCATGTCTATGCAAAATTGGCAGCTTCAAATGTCATCTTCATGCTCCAATGGAAGCACCTGACCTACTAATAACAGAGAACATTGTTGTTTTCTTTATATTTCCACTATTTATGGATTATTGTCTGAAAATATGTCTAAAACCTACACAAGAAGTAATTTCATTCCATGCAGTAGATTCCCTATTGTGTTGTTTGAAATGAGAATTATTTTTTGATGATTGTGTTACATTAAATACTTTAGAATGTATTGTAATAGAACTTGTATGTTTGTAGATTAATGGGAGATCAGCCAAAGTTTTATAATCCCAAAAGTGACTGTCCAGGGATCCTAGCTAGACATGCTGACCTGTGCTTCAGTGAACTGTGCAATGTACTAAGCTTCACATTGAAGTTTAAACTGGCATCAAATGGTACAAGAGACATTGAACGACCATGGTAGAATTAGCTAGAACCTAGTATCATTTTACCAAAATACTTAGGTCTTTATGTTCACTTTATAGTGAATTATACCCTTTCTTATTTATTGAAGCAGTGTCAACAAATAAGAAAAGGGCTGTGTATTAAAATATGTGTAACTTCTCTTTACAGTTAAAATTTTGTACTAAACAATATTAAGACCAAACTTAGCTCTCCTGTATATTTGATTCTTATACAGGTGTGGTATTCTATGTCCCTGGGCCACTGGATTTTTCTGAAGCAGTGCATGCATGTAGGGAGAAAGGAGCTAACCTTGCCCGTGTGGGACAGCTCTACTCCTCCTGGATGTTTCTAGGGCTGGACCGATGCGATGGAGGCTGGCTACAGGATGGTAGTGTACGTTTCCCAATCAGGACCCCAAGGGAACACTGTGGTGGAATTCCAGAACCTGGGGTCCACAGTTTTGGATTCCCAAGCAAAAGCTTACGTCTTTATGGGGCATACTGCTACAGGTAAATTACCTACATCATTAGCTCTTATTGGAACAGAACACAAGGCTAAACATTATTGATAGTATTGATCTGGAAAGCTGGAATTAATATAGTAATAATAGTTACACAAGGAGAATGGTGTGGAGATGAGCCCAGCAGTTTTCCAGTTAAGTATCAATCTGATATTTTCAGCACTGATACGGATAATTACTTTGGTCTTATATTTTGTAAAAACCTTTAACTTGTGTTTTATAGAGGGAATTCATACTGGGTGAATGATAACTAATGTGTTATTAATGTGCACTCTTAAATAATCTGAAAGATAACTATGCTTGTAAATTATTATCAGATCTTCTTGTTTCCTATCTGGATGATGTTTTGTTATGTACATGATCTAACACTTGTACAATGTGTAATGCTCTTTACTAATTTTCAATGCTTATAATATGCCTGTGGATTTACTAAAAAAAAAAAAAAAAAAAAAAAGTACACTTACTTCCAGGTAAAAATAAGAAGAAAAACATTGTATCATTGCTGCTGTTAGTAAAAGGGCTGTTTTATTTATTTATTACTTTTTTATGAAACCCCAGAACAAACACAGCATCGTATATGTTGTAACAGTATGGCACCATGTACCAGATGGCACCTTATGGCTTGATTTTTTTTTCTAACATTGTAATAAAATACTACAAGATGAATAAAAATATCTATGATGGTGTCAGTGATGCAAATCTTTGTAGTGCTCATTTTCCTCACTCCTGGCAATTGCTTCAAAACTATGAGTAAATATTTCCAAGTAGTGGGTGGGGGGAGGGGGGGGGATCAAGCCACAAAGTAAATTACCATGAAAGATTGGTTTACAAAATAAGTACAGTGCTTCACAAATCTCCAAGTCATATCGTTTGGACTTTTAAGTGTTAGTAACACATTCACTTACCTATGTTTCACAGCCAATTAGATTCAAGAATATACATCCAAGATTTTATTTAGTTTTGAAATCCTTCTTAATTAAAATTAGATTGGTGCTGCTTTCCTCTCAGTTTGCGAGGCACTTTTTATCATGTGTTATGACTGTGTTATGATGAGTGATTTTGAGTAGAGTTAAATGAAGTACTCAAGTAAATTTATGAGGAACTGTGAAACAATGAGAAGTTACATGCCATTAGCATAAGCTAAAATATCTGAATGCTGAACCAGGAAAAATGCTACTAAAAAGCAGAATGACTAAACAAATTTTGGATTTCAGTCTGTAAAAATAGTTATTACTCAGGATGTTAGTTAGTAGGAATTTCAGTAAGAAATGACCATTCCCTAGAGCAAGTCAGAGACCTGAAAAACTGAGCACCAAATTACATGAAAAGCTTGTGTTTCACAGCCAGGCACAAATTAATGCAGACTTCATATTTCAACTACATTTATACCAACTAACTGAAGCTAATAATTCTTGTTGACTTATTATAGGCTTAAAGCTCTAATAAGGAACTCCTGCAACTGTCAGGCTGGTTTTTGGTAGTGTGACGAGAGAACAATGGTACAATATTTGAAAAGCAATGTTATCTATTAGACGTTTAGTCTAAAACAGCCTAAACTGGTTCTCTTTAAAGGTATCCTGCATGGCTGAGGAGCACAAGCTCTATTGTGTACAAATGTGTGAATGGTGACTGCTGAAGTGTACTATTAGCCCAGTTTTCACTGCTGGCCTTAAGCCAAGACAGCCAGGGTCTACCAATACTAATGCCTTGGCTTAAGTGAGACATAGACATGTAGCCCACAGACTTTACTGGGCCAAACATGGCTAAAGGCATGGTTTGGTGTACAGGAGTTCTGATGATGTTACCTTTTAAGGGGAGCTTCAAGCATGGGGTTGAAAGCATCTGGTCAGTCTTGGCTCACACTGGCATGCTCTTGTCTGTCATAATCTGCCTTCTGAGACATCATGGCACTAATAGACACTCTCACTGGGATGGAATGAAGTTGTTATAAGACAGCGGCATCAGTTTATTTCAGACCAGCTGAGGTTTAAAATTATTTGCTCTATTATTTTGTCATTTTCAGTTGTGCTTTAATGTCTACTGCCAGTGTTTGGGAATTGTGCTGCTCTGTGTTTCCTTACTGGTTATGTTTTTGGGTCGTAGAATTACAAAATAAGTAATTCAGTGTCACACTGTAAGAGCAAAATGTGCTTGAAAGAAGCTGCTGAGTGGAGTGGAAGACTGGAAGTGTGATGTGAAAATGGCTCTTCATGTAAAACACTACGGTAAGCATGATGATTGATGGAAGTCTCTTGAATAAAAAGGATGGGCAGAAGAGTAAATGAAGAAGTGCTAGTTGGTCTAAAGGCTCCACCAATGTGATGTTGCTTTTTCTGTGGCTGTATCTTCTATGTGTACTTGTTCCTGGTCCTGAGGAGTGTGCAGTGTGACCTGATCTCCATTTGACTTGTTTCTGGTTTCAGCTGGTTCTGTTGATGACAAAATGCACACAGTGTCAACACTACTGCACGGACCTAACAGTGCTAACCTTTATGTCCACATAATATACAGATCTTTTATTTGCATATTATAATTTTCTCATGTCCATACATAATCCATGACATTAGTGGTCAAAAGATGAACGTTAATGCAAGTGAAATATTATTCCTTACTTGGTGTACAGGTAATCTGTGGTTCCTCCCACTGCCCACTGCTTTGGCATGTGATAATGGGGTTGTACCTCTGAATGAAGCCCTTCTCGCAGTAGAAACGCACCTGAGCATTGGCCTCATACCGCAGGCGCTGCCGACCGAACAGCTTAGCATTCAAGACAAAAGGGGGCTGACCACAGAAAGCTGAGAAAAGATAAACAGGGCTGCGCTAAAATGTGAGCATCTCTAAGTGAACAACAAAGGACAGCTATATAGCCAAACAAATCTTAATGTTTAGAAAGCTATAACTTTGACTCCCATTTTTGAAGTCCCCTTATAGAAAGCAATCTGTACACCTCCACTAGCAGGAAAACTCACCAATGCCCTTCTTACAGGTGTAGGACAGATGATAGTTACAGGGCACATCACTCCAGCGTCCATCATCATGCCATACCATCACCACACAGTCCTCTCCTGACAGGAAATAACTATCAGGCTGGTCACGATACCAGTTCTCATACAGCTAGAAGAGAGGAAAGTAAATAGTAAAATCATTCTCTAGGGTTTACAAGAGTAATTATTACATTTTTACATGGATATCATTATACAGATGGGTTGAAAACCAATAGCCAATGGATGATTAAAAATTCATGCACTTTTGGCAAACTTTTTCCACTCGTGGCACAATAAAGGGCAGCCAATCACAACAGAGGTCATTTACTTTTACATCATCATCATCGTTGTTAACCGCTTAATCCAGAAAGGGTCGTGGTACCAGTTAGGAAAGCAGAGAATCCCAGATGACCTGTTCCCCGCAACTTCCTCCAGCTCATTCCCAGGGACCCCAAGCCGCTCCCAGGCCAATTTGGAGATGTAATCCCTTCAGTGGGTCCTAGGAAGACCCCGGGGTCTTATCCCGGTAGGCCATGCCTGGTACACCCCCACCGTGAGGCGTCCAGGGGGCATCCGAATCAGATGCCCGAACCACCTCAGCTGGCTTCTCTCAATGTGGAGGAGTAGCAGCTCTACTCTGAGCTCCTCCCAGCTGACCGAGCTCCTCACCCTATCAAATAGAGTGTAGCCCACCACCCTGCGAAGAAAGCTAATTTCCACCGCTTGTATTCGCGTTTTCATTCTTTCGGTCATTACCCACAGCTCATGACTCTAGATGAGGTTTGGGACGTAGACCAACCGGTAAACAGAGTGCTTTGCCTTATGGCTCAGCTCCCTTTTCACCACTACAGTCCGGTACAGTGACCACATTACTACTGCTGCCTGTCCCCGCCTGTGGCCAATCGCACAATCCCTCTTCCAATCACTCGTGAACAAAACCCCGAGATACTTAATCTCCTCCACCTGGGGCAAGTCCTTTCCCCTTACCTGGAGTGGGCATACCATCCACCTACCAACCACTTCACACTCAGCTACAAACTGCTCCATTGGGCACTGGAGGCATCTATGTGATTCAGCCAAAAGAACAACATCGTCTGCAAATAGTAGAGACGCCACCCTCTTGGCAGCTAATGCCCTCCTGACCTAGGCTACGCCTTGACACCCTGTCTATGAATATCACGAACAGGAGTGGAGACAGGGCGCAACCCTGCCTGACCCCAGTGCTAACAGTGAAAGGGTCCGACTTCATGCTGAGTATACGAACACAGCTCTCACTCTGGGAGTACAGAGATCGAATGGCCTGGAGCCCCGATACCCCATACTCCTGGGGGACCCCCCACAAGATATATCGGGGAAGTCAGTTGTAAGCCTTCTCCAAATCCATAAAACACATGGGGCAAACTCCCATGCCCCCTCAACAATCCACGAGAGGGTGAAAAGCTGGTCCATTGTTCCACAGCTGGGACGAAATCCACATTGTTCCTCCTCAATCTGAGGTTCAACTATCGGTCGGAGTCTCCTTTCCAGCACCTTGGCATAGACTTTTCCAGGGAGGCTGAGCAGTGTGATACCCCAATAGTTGGCACACACCCTCTGGTCCCCTTTTTTAAAAATGGGGACCACCACCCTGGTCTGCCAATCCAAGAGTACTGTTCCTGGGGTTCATGCAATATTGCAGAGGCGCGTCAGCCATGACAGCCCCACAATATCCAGAGCCTTAAGCATCTCCGGACGAATCTCATCCACCCCCGGTGCCTTGCCACTGAAGAGCTTGCCAACTACCTCAGTGACCTCCACCAGGGAAATGGAACTTGACACGCCAGAGGCCTGACTCCTGTGAGGGAGATATGTCTCCCGGATTAAGGAGTTCTTCAAAGTGCTCCTTCCACCGACCAACAATATCCTCATTTGAAGTCAGAGTTTCTTCAATCTTGCAAAATACAGGTTGGGCGCAGCCACACCGACCACTCCTGAGTCGCCGGACAGTTGTCCAGAACCTCCTTGAAGCCGACCGAAAGTCTTTTTCCATGACTTCACCAAACTCCTCCCACACCCTGGATTTTGCTTCTGCCACTGTTGCGGCTGCCACCTTTTTCGCCCGTTGGTACCTCTCAGCTAAGTCAGGAGTCATTTGGGCCATCCAGTCCCTAAAGGACTCTTTCTTCAGCTTGACGGCCTCCCTCACCACTGGTATTCTTGTTCTTGGGTTACCACCCCGATAGGCATCCACAAGCTTTTGGCGACAGCTATGCCCGGCAGCTTCCACAATGGAGGTTTTGAACAGGGTCCATTCAGACTCCATGTCCCCTACCTCCCCTGGGACATGAGAAAAGCTCTCCTAGGGGTGGGAGTTGAAATCATTCCGAACAGGGGTCTCCGACAGCACACCCTCACTATTCATTTGGGCCTACCGGGTCTGACCATCATTTTTCCTTGCTATCTGATCCAACTCACCACCAGATGGTGATCAGTTGACAGCTCAGCACCTCTCTGAGTGTCCAGAACATATGGTCCCAAGTCAGATGAAACAACATCAAAGTTGATTATTGACCTCTGACCCAAGAAGCTCTGGTACCATGTACACTTATGAACATCCTTGTGTTCAAACTTGGTGTTCGTTGTGGACAATCTATGCCTAGCACAGAAGTCCAATAACAATTCACCATTCGGGTTTAGATCAGGCGGGCCGTTCTTCCCAGTCACGCATCTCCAGGTCTCCGAGTCATTGCCAACATGAGCATTGAAGTCCCGCAGTAAGACTATGGAATCTGTAAGCGGGACCCTTTCCAGAACCCCGTCCACTCGCTCCAAGAAGGCCGAATACTCTGACCTGTTTTTTGGTGCGTAAACACACACAACAGTCAGAGTTTTCCTCTCTGTGATTTTAATTCGCATTGAGGCGACCCTCTCGTCCACTGGGACAAACTCCAACTACAAGGCCGCCAACTGGGGAATTGTGAGTATCCCCACTCCCGCCCGGTGCCTCTCACCCTGTGCAACCCCTGAGTAGGAGAGGGACCAACCCCTATCAAGGAGTTTGGTTCCAGAGCTGACACTGTGGGTGGAGGTGAGCCCAACTATATCTAGTTGGTACCTCTCAACCTCCCGCACAAGCTCTGCCCCATCCCCCCCTGCCTGTGCAGCACTGCACCGCTCCCCCATGCCTGATCAAATTCCATGTTTTGCGGACTTTTCTGGCAAAAATATGTTAATACATGTTTTACAGAGAACAAATGTCTACACATTTTAATGCACAATTTCTGTTAATTTATTTTTTAACATATTGGAAAAAATAAATAAAATATGGCTCTGTGCAAATGTTATAGCACATATTTTGTGTTATTCTAATATTTTAAAAACTTAAATTTCTAGAAAAATGCCATATTTATGTTTGTACCCATTATAAACTAAAAAAACATGTCATTTAACCAGGGTTATTCAAACTTTTGCATGCCACTCGATCAATCTGTAAAGCTCAGTAACAAAAACAGCCTGTTTAAATATAAGTGATAAAAAAAAGTTAGCAAAACGGCCAGAGAAGACTAAATTATGACCAATTTTGGTATGTAAAACCATACATATGTCATGTAGACCTCGGGGCAAAAATAAAACACAAGAAAAGTGTACGATATACGCCCTTTTAAGAAATTTTGCTTCATGCTTGTGTCATTGTAGTGCTATACTAAGGACTACTAATATTTACATTTCTCAAGGTACTTTTGACTATGACAGAGTTCTTGACTAGGTGTTCGTCACAAAAACACAAGCTCACACTAATACGATGCATGCTTGAATACATGAGACAGCATGTAGTAATCGCTCTAGGTGAAAAATTACTTAATCTACAGATTAACCAGATTGACCAGCCCTACAAGCACTGTTGCCACAACAGAACCCTCACTGTAATAAAAGACGTTACTCTCTCCGGACACATACCACTACCCTTCTGCAAGTAGGAAGGAAGTACAAAATTATCTATACAAATAATTTGTCTGCATCTTTAACAAGCAGAAGTGATTTACGGTCTTATTCTCACTGATAATATCTTGTAGATAATCTGCAACAACACCACTGAGCATCTCTGTTACCATTTTGTTTGCAAGTATATCTTTGTATACTGTAAATACGTCTGCTGTATATTGTAGTTTTTAGTGTTTTGGAAACAAGATACCACAGGCTGACCTCAGTGGTTGTGTAAATACATTGTGCTACAAGTTCTTAAGAAAGCTGATAGTGTGAATGATTACATTTACTAGCTGTAGAATTTTTAGACATGACATTTCTTAAAACATCAAGCCAAGAAGGTTTAATTCAATAAAAGATAAAATAAGGTGTTAATATGGGTAAGTATGGGATAGATATACTGACTCTAAAAGAGACAAACAAAATGTAAATCATAAACATGATTTGGCTTGAAGACCCACAAGCTTAACAACTCATTACATTCCCTGAGAAGGAACTGCTTAGAAAAGAAACTGACAACCTGTTCCTTCTTGGGTTGCTGGAGGCTACACCAGAGACTATACGAAAAAACAGTTTAGCAACACTGATGTTTTTAGGAGTCATTATTCCTGCTCTTATTCCAGAGCCCTGTACTCAGTGGCTATTAACAACCAGCTGTAGATGAGTGTAATGTGTGGCCTGTACAAAGCATACCAGTGGGTTGCCATCAGACCAGCGGAAATCACCCTCAATAGTCCTGTCATTGAGACCAGTCCATTGGTACTCCCTGTACTTATCTGTAGAAAGAAACTTGGATGTAAGTCAGAGACATAAAATGCCTGATTACCATCACACTTACAGACCAAAACATTGCCTTCAAACCAGGCTTCAAAATGCTTTTCAGGGAACATCAAGCACCATTTGTTGCTTGCAGACGCAATCATATTCTATATTTTCATATTAGTGCTTTTGATGTGTATATTGGTAAACAAGCAACTCTCAGTGAAATATAATATGTAATTAACTAACTGAAGTTTTTTCCATGGTTTGGTACTCATGAAAACTCATGAGCAGTATGCACATTCTTTGCTCCACTTTACAAATGATTCAAGTTAAAACAGTCTGGATTGCTCAGTACTTCCTACAATATGAAGGTAGTGTCCATGACAGTTTTCTGGATCAGTTAATCTGTGTTATATGTTAACATCAGGCAGAAATATAAATAAATTCATAATTTTGAATGACCTCTGTAAGCTTACTGTAATAATTTGTGATACAGTATGCAAATTGTAAAGTTTAAACCCTAATAGCATTCTAATTTTGTAGAATGTACCTGCAAAACAAGTCCACAATTTACAAAAGAAATAAACTTCCTCTACTCCTTCTTTGAAACCTTATCTTATTCATCAAACAAGAACAAGCAAAACCAGTTTTAGATCATTTGCATGCAGCAGCTTCTGTTAAGATCAGTTCAAATGTACCATTGATGAAATGTTGTTCCTCAGGTGACAGGACGGAGACCAGGTGACCTCCGCACATTCTACAGTGCTGCTCTGCCGCCTCCCAGCTCTGGCGCTTTGAGAAGTGCTTATAACAGTTTCCTTGGAACTTTTCCCAGCCTGGTTCACACCGCTCTAAATCTAAACAAAAAGTAGCATGTGGAAAAGAGGGACACATTAAAACTTGTAAATGTCAGAATTCAAAAGCTCAAACATCATTCATTTCATTATCCTTCCTCTTATAGATTGATCTCGTAGAGATCTGGGCCTAATCACAACGATATTTCAAAGACATGTCTAGCTTATTCTATCCATCTAAAGGTGAGTAAAAATGAGTGATATAAGTTCAGAGCACCACATTTGGTTGCTGGAAGAAGCAGTGTATCTCAATTGCCAATGCATCTGCAACTCACCTGTTTGGCAAAATTTTCCTCCATAGGTTGGTAGGCACAGGCATTTGACACCAGCACCGCTGTCTACACATGTGCCACCATTAGCACATGGGTTCTCAACACAGCCATCTAAAACACAAAATTTTCACTGCTGAGTGGCTGCTTGTGTAAGGAATGTGTACAAATTTAAGCTTGCACTGTACTAGTTTAACCTAAAATGCATATTCAATGATGAACTGGGCCTTCCCCACTAGGTGGAGCCATTATATAGCAAGAGAAAATGGCTGTGTTTGGAAAACTAAACTCAGTACTTGGGCAAAAAATGCATGTTAATCATGGTGGCTGTCGTTCCACTCACATATTGAGTTTTATGTTCAGGATAACACATTTAGCAATAATCTCGTCTCTCTTTCTACAAATAGGTACAACATTTACCCAAATGAAACAAACATAAAAAAATATAAAATGCTCAGGGAGACTAAAGTAGAAACAAATGTAGGCCATGTTGGATTAAACGAGCATCAACATTGCTTACATGAAGTGTATCAAAAAATGTACATGTTCTGTTTTGTGAGATTATTCCCTGGTATATATCTCAGAAGTAACTTTGAATAATTAGACTACATAATGAAATCATAAAACCATCTTAGAAATACTGGAATTAAGGGAAAAGAAAATGACGATCCTCCAGCAAAGATATGCCTTATCAAATGGTATATTTGATACCTGAGATGTCTGTTCTGACCATCACTCTCTGTGTTGTTCTGGTGGATAACGTAGTAGTGTGTGTTCTAGTTGTTACTTCATACTCTTCCTTGCTCTCTTTAGACTCTGTGGTGGTAGTCAGCACATGATCTTCACTGTCTGCCTTGCTTGTGTATGGGCTCTGGCCCTCCTCAGGTTCTTTACTAGTAGGAGCTGCTGTTGAATGAGACTCAGCTAGGGACTCAGCATTGTCTATGAGGAGTGGGGTGTCACCGCTGAACTCCACATCTTCCCGGGACTCCTGAGGTGGGGTGAGAGAGGCCAAAGTGTCCCAGCTAGGGGTTGGAGTCATAGCCGGAAGCAGCGTGACCTCTACTGTAGAAGGAGTTGTGCTGGACTGAGTCTCAGTATCAATATCAACAACATCTGTGTCATTAACATCTGTTGTGTTTAGAATCAGCAGGTGTGTGGAGTTGAAGGGTACAACAGGTGTTGTGTTAGGGTAGTTGAGGTCTGGGTACTGTGACACTGAAGGTCTTCCTCCAGAAGACTCTTCCTCTCCTGATGAGTCATCTTCATGGCTGCTGCCATCTTGGTTGGAGGTTGTCTCTGTGAGTGAAGCTGTGGTACTGTATAAGACATCAGGTGCTTCCCCAAGCCCCTCCTGCTTATCCTGCTTTACCTCCTGCTCTATGATGCTGAAGCCAGGTAGAGTGCTACTCTGTGGAATAACTGAAGTGGCCTCCACCTCCATAGCTTTCTGTGTATTGGATGTGTCCAACATGTGAGGTACAGGTGTGGTCAAGAGAGTCAGTATTAGGACATGGTCATGGTCCCCGGAACCGTCAAAAGACACTACTTCTATCTCATCTTGACGTGTAGGGGTTATGGTCACTGATGAATCATTATCATTTTCTTTATCAGCAAAACTGAAAAATACTAGGTTTTCTGCTGAGGTATGTCCTGCTTCCTGACCCATTACATCTACAGGAGCTAAAGTGCCTGTAACACCAGGGTGCTCATGACTGGATTTGAAACCTATCAGGGAGCAAAAACAAACAATTTCAACTGAACAAAATTCATCAAAAGGTTATTATTATAGCATTATGATAACTACAATATGTTAGAAGATTTGCCCTGATCTCAAACTGAAAATGACAAGCTTTAAAAAAAACACATTATTTTTATCTCTGCTTACTCTCTGTGGTGGTTTCAGGTGAGGAATTCCCTTTTCCATCTTCACTCATTATGACAAAGGGAGAAGACTTCTCTGTAGATGGTGTGATCACTTCATCTTCAGATCCCTCAGGGGTTACAAAAGAGGTGGTCTGTGTTGTGTAGTGTAGATTTTCATCCAGGCCTGGTGGCTCAGTAGTGTTTCCTGTGTATGTGTCTACTAAAGCTATTTGCTCACCCACAAAGGTTCCATTTTGATCATCAAGGTTGGTCTGTACTGCAGTTGTTTGTTCATCCACATGGCTTCCATCGTGATCATCAAGGTTGGTTTCAGGCATTTCCTGGAAATGTTTGGATCCTCCAATCTCCCGAAAGTTGGAAGGCAGCTCTAAGTTATCAGTTGTAGTTTCTGGCTTGCTCTCTGGATAGATTTTGTAGTCCACTCGCTCTCCTGGTTCCAGGTTTGTGTCTGGCATGGACTGATAATGTTTATGATTGTGACTCTTAACTTCATATATGGCTGTGCTATTCTCTGTATCTGAATCCTCTACTGGTATAGGGTAATTACGATTGGGCTGTAGGTGTATCTCTGGCACTGACTCCACATGAATGGGGTCGGTGAGTACTTCTTGCCAGGAGTTCTTCTGAGTTGACTCAGATTCCCATCCATATGTTGCTGGGGTGCTGAGACTTTTACTGTTGACAGTGGTAGTATAAACTTGTTCAAGTAGGGATGGTGTAGAATCTTGCTTATCTGCCTCCACTGTTGTCTGTTCACTGGAGATAGGGAAGGTCTCAACAGCCCCCTGAGCTTCATTTTCTTTATGTTGAGTCACATGACCCAGACTGAACTCCTCCTGAGGGTCAGTTAAAGATACAATGTCCTGGCCGATGTCTTCTGGCTCTGTAGTGAAGTAACCTACAGGGCTAACTGTGTGAGAATCAAGATTTCCTGTAGACAAAAATGGATTTGAGGCAGTATATAATGAATTTTCTGCAGCAAATAATTGCACAAAAAAATATGATCACGAGTGAGTACAATAAGTATGAATTTTAACAAAACATCCCTAGCAAAATAAAAACTGTTATATTTGTTACCTCTGAAGCAGTAGGCATCATGGCGAGTGTGAGGCTCTGGGAAGCCTGTTTGGTTGTTGTAACGATACACTGTCTTAACGCCAGGTTCAGAGCCCCCACATCGTTCTCGTGGGGTTATGATGGGATAGCGTACGCTGCCATCAGCTAGCCAGCCTGGGCTGCAGTGGTGAAGACCATCATTCCATGCAGCGTATAGTTGACTAGTGGAGGCTAACACAGCACCCTGCTGCTTGCAGTAGGCTTTAGCCTCAGCCAGTGTGAAGCGTTGTGGGGTGGACCCATGGAACACATCGCCTGATCAAAAAAAGTCTTAAATTAGAATTTTAAAATTATCGAAATAAATTACATGACACCACACTTATATTTACGGCTTGTCTATTAAAGGGAATAAATGTAATAACAAAAGAGGTACATTTACCATTGATGTTCTCTATATAGCAATACACATCAAAAAGCTCATCAGGATCCATCATGCCATAGTTTCGGACCCCTGGCAGACCATCCATGTCTCCAAAACAGCCCTCACGAGGCATCTGGATAGGGTATCTGAAAGAGATTTTTGTTAAAATTAATTTGAAACCAAATCTTAAATTATTTTAATATTTAATGTACAATGTTTCTTCAAGAAATTAATAACAATAATTGACAGATATTCCTTTTGAATATTGCTTAAATATTATACATTTACTAACAGCAGCAAGACCTAATAACAACCAGTTGAAGAGCTAAATTAATTACTATGTGTTAATACTCTCACCTGACAGAGCCATCTGCTAACCACCCAGCGTCACACTGCTCATATCCACTGTTGTATGCAGCCAGAAGCTGTTCTGGAGTGGCAATCTGAGCCCCAATGTCCTCACACGCGTCCTTGGCATCATCAAATGAGAAAGCGTAGCGGCTGGAGGCATGCCGATAGTGAAATACCACACCTGAGGACATTCAGTACATAAGAACAGCTACAGTACCAGCTGTAGAATATACAGTACAACTCACAAATGCTTTCTAATTCTAGCATTACCGATTACCATGTTAACGTAAAGAGATTTTATTACAAGTAATTTTTGATCATCTATATTGTTTAACTCATTATGAAACATATTGAAACATTCAATTAGTCAAGGAACCAATAAGATTTGTAGGGTTTTTTTTTTTGGCTGAAAGGTGCTATGTAATAATAACCTTTCACTTTGATCTGAGCCAGGTCATGAGCATCCTCCAGGCCCTGCTGGACCTCACAGCGGTAGAATCCCGTATCACTGTGCCTTAGGCCGTCCAGTTCGAGAGTGAGGTCAGACGGAGATGAGTCATAGTTTGGAAGTGAGGCCCGACCTTTATAAAGCTCATTGACCTTCACTCTCTCCCCTCGGGCCACCAGGATTTCAGTCTCTCGTCCAGATGAGAGAATGCTCCACTTCACTCTCGGAATAGTGAGCGCGGCATGCCGGCCCGTTGATGACAGAGTTGGTAAAGGCTGTGACAGGGACACCAGGCATGGCAGAGTCAGGGAGCCTCCCAAAATGGCTGACACAGGTGGGGTGCCAGGGATGGTAACTTGCAAGTGGCTGGTTTCATCTGAGTAAAATATATGACTTGAGGTGTGATACAATATAAATGAGGGTGGTAATCTGATAATTCTATAACTGAACAAGACTTTTGTGAGTTCTCCATAAAATTTAATTTACCAGTGGTAAAATAGCCTACAAAAGCAAAAAAAGTGAGAAGTGTTCACTTTCGTTGAGATATTTTTGCTGAAGGCCATTTCAAGTCAGGCCACATTACTGTAAGAGAACTAGCAAATAAGTAGCCAACAAATGAAACTCCTCAGCTCTGCCTTTGGGTTTCTTACCTACACAGTTTCTGTGAGGAACCTTAAATGTATAGAACGATCTCTGGGGACACACAGCAGTAAAATACTGAAAGGCCTTGCATGCCCTGTGTGTCAAGTCTCATTAATCATGTCCTGAGAGTAAGTAAGTGAAGGTGACTCACCTGCTGTTGGTCTGGGGACAGCAGAGGACGGCAGGACAAATGAACAGATGGCACACAGCAACAGAGACAAGAACATCACTGATCTGAGGAGGGCACAGGGAGCAAGAATAGAGAATAGAAAGGCTAAAGTGAACAATTTTGACAGGCAAAGTAAGGACAATTGCCTACTGTTAAAGACAACTAAGGATACCATTTTGCCAAAGGTGTAAAACGACAAAAATGAGAAAAATATGCAAATATGTTGATCTGCTGAGCCTTTACTGAACACACAAGAGTGTCTTTACATGCATATATATATATATATATATATATATATATATATATATATATATATATATATATGCATGTAAAAGGATTTGTGTTAAAGAGAGAAAAAAATAGCTAAAGACAGTAAAAGAGAAAGAGAAAGAAGCAGCTAAATATGTCTTCTTTGTCATTTTACTCTTGCCAGATTGGCAGAATTTGTGATCTTGTTCTCTTATACATAATGAACTTTGATTGGATAGTTTAAAACAACTGAACAAGAATACTTATTATTAACATTGATGTGTTCAGAGTTATGCCATTTAAGGAAGAAGAATGACTGCAGAATACCATAAAGACAACGGGCAAGTCATGAACTAGCTCATGTAAAGCTCTTCAGAAGTCTTTCACAGTAGACCTCTTCTTACAGGGTGTGGTCCTGCATTATGCGTGCGGATTCTGCAATGTTATAATTTTTGTTGTATCCTTTTATTTGTTTTGCTTAGCTTTCAATGCAATTGCGTCCACAGATTTCATTTGTGGTTTCACATTTGAGTTTGACTTTTGACTCAGCGGTTGAGGATTGCTGAATAGGGGATCTGGCAACCCTGTGTGCACTCCAGCTGGCATGAGCCAAAACTCAGTATGCTCTGGGAGCTCTGGGGTGTGCTCAGAATTCTGATGATGCAACAAACTACCAATCTGTCCTTAACTATTAAACATATTGTATTGCATATATATATAAATATTTTTTCAGTTCTTTGCTGAACTTTTACAAATGCATGTTTACATTGGTATTTTGATATAATACACAGCTAACTGAGTAAAGGGAACATTTTAATCAGACTTCGTCAGTCTCTAAGAAAGAGTGGAAGAAATAAATAAAGAGGACCACCTGCTAAATGCATTGCACTGATGTTTGTAAAGAGTGAATGAACTGCATAGTCATGCCACATGAAAAGTACTTAGAAAGCCAGACATGACAAAGGTAGACACATATTTTCAGCAACTTTGGTGAATTATAAATGTCTGCAGCATGTGTTTGTGTTATTTGTTCAATTAAGTATGTTAAGGAATTCAAATAAGTTCAGTTTATTACATTCTGTAAATGATACAAGGCATTTAATTGGGGTGTCTTGTCTTAGCGTTTGAAATATGTACATAAATACGTAGATGATTAAATGTGTCTGCATTTTTACTTTCATATATGAGGTCAGTCAGTTTAGGCTTACACCATATTATACACATAATTTACCAAAACTAAGGTTGACTCTAGGTGTGACTGTATAATTACAGAAGTCTAATCTGTCGTCCTCCTCTCTTTCTCTGCTTTTCTTTCAAAACCAAGAGTCTGAAATTAAAGACTTTAGAAAATCTACTAGTGTGGGATATTATAATCTAATAGTGCCCATGGACACTACATTAAAGTTCAATTGAACAACTTGAGTTTTAATATAGGAAAGAGAGAGGGATCTTTGGGGATAGTGAGGTAAGATGGACTAAATAATTGATCGACTACACTGCTAGTGTGGGGTTTGTGTCAACATAGTGTACTGAATGCCAAACTATTTTCTATTTTAACATAGTGGGCCTTTCATCTTTAATGGTTTAATAGTCTGTGTTCTTGAACCAGGAAGAACATTTAAGCATTTCGCCTTACTGACATGTTTCTTTTTGAAAATGTTCCTGAGCTGCAAATCATTCAACTTTCAAACATCTGCACTCCACCTATCCTATTTTAAATATTTCAAAATGGTTGAAAGTCTAACTTAAAATACAAAATGCAGCAATATTCTTTGATGCCATGTAGCTTTGGTAGAAGAAAGTTTTTTTTTTTTTTTTAAAACCACAAATCCTAGATTTTATCCTGACTTTTATGCTCTCAATTACAGAACAGGACCTTCCCACAGACATGACCCATAAAGAATTTGCATCCAGGGATCTAAGAAGCGGTTTACTGTAAGTACAAGACAGAAAGTACAAAGCCCAAAGAAATCCACTCTATGGACACGAAAGCCTCAGGCACACAAGAGCAGGAGCTCCTGACATCACTGTGCTCTTCACAAAGACAGGATAAATGAGGTCAGGGGAGTGGGGGAGTGGAAGACAGGGAGAGAGAGAGGGACTGGATGTCTGGGAGTGATGGAAACTGGCATTAACTATGTGAAAAGAGAGAAAGTGCAGTGCTGAGCAGAAAATCACTGGGTGTGTTATGGGCGTCCTAACCAGGGTGAATCTTGGACTTAATGCCCAGCTTGGATTTGAGAGGAAATTAGAGAGGCACTCGTAATTTTCAGTGGCAGTTTCCAGAAAACCTTTGAGAAAATGGAGGAAACCTAAATGATGGGAGAGACTCAGCAGGGAACACCTAAACTTGCAATCAAGCTGCCAGCTCTCTGTGCCATTTATCTCAATTTCTCTCCCCAGGAATTCACCGCCTCCTCTGTCTCTCTTTCTCCCTCTCTGTCTGTCCAGCATTTATAAGATGGTCTGGCTGTTGTTAATTGTTAATGAGAGTTTTTAGGCAGTCAGCTTTGATCTGCGTTTCTGTTTCCTGAAAGCCACTCTTCCCCCAGTGGCTCTACAGCCATGACCACATTTCCATAATCCAAAAGAAAAAAAAAACAGGCTGCTTGCTCGGAGGGCAAGCGGGGAAGACGCAGCCCAGCAACCTCAGGAGTGCTTAAGCAGGCATCGTGGCCAAGGCCCTGCTGTCTGGAATACAGAATGACTTTGGGAAATGGCACAGGCTAGGAGGGAGGTTGGGCCTTCTTGAGGGACGCCAGATCAGGGTCCTGTTAGGATGAAGAGAATAAGAAACAGGAAGGAGCTGCAGAAAGAAAGAAGAAGGAGGACAAGGGAGTGGTGTGCTATCCATCACACCAGATCCTACGCACTCAGTGCCTGCACTTTGCCCATGTGACAATCTCTCCACTCATCGTTGGCCTCATTTATTTACAAAATGAGATTTATGTGCCATGTGGAATATTATGGCTAGTTCATTTTCTCTCATTGGGCAGTTTAGAATGAGATATTATAAACTGCAGCACATGATTTTCCCCACATGCCATTATTACTGTGGAATGTAGCTTTGTCTACTGCTTTTCATCCATTCTTGCCATCAGCCTGGCCATGACCATCCTCTGCTCACTGCTCACAAAGCCCTGCCCACCACTTCTAACCTTGCATGACTCTGTCTGACTCGACCCATTGCCAGGAGCAACCAACACCCCATTTAGAAGAACAAACTGACCAGAACTCATGGAGAGATGAAGAATAAGGCTGTGGGAAAGATGTAGATTGAGACTGTGAGAGAGAAAGTTGATTGAGTGATATAGTAATCCCCTCTCACCCCTTTGGTGTGAGTAAAGGCTTGAGGCATTAGGCATAAAGACTGTGGTAGATTTGGGATTTTGTATCCTTCTCTGCAGCACAGAAAACTTGCAGCTCTAGTATAATCATGTACACAACCATTTAAACCCAAATGACTTATGTATGGGCCCACACAAGTTTCTCACACCATATTAGTTTTACAGTGGTTAATAGATCATTCACATTAATTACTCAATACATTGAGTGCATTTAGATTAAAAGACTTGTCATATACACTCTTCCCCCAAGATGGGTCAGACATCTCTTGTATGGGATGGCCTAAGTGTCTAGGATTTGTACTTGCACATTTTTCAGCAAATATTACAAGATGTATACATTTTAAATGCATAAACAGATCAAAATCTGTACAAAACTAGGAATACTGTCTAGTTTGAGTAAAACAACAGATGAGCTATTTTGCCTCAGGGCTTGCCTCAGGGCTTGAAGAATTGGGATATTTAAACACAAGGGTAAGGAAGTAATTATAGTTCACAGAGCTGGAATTAATTTAAATGAAAAAGGCCTAGACATACAAATAAACAAATATATAGTCATCAAAAATCGATGCCTATAAACTTGCTTTATTATCACTTGGAAATACAACATAACCAAACTATAATCTACCATTAGATTACAAAAAATGTTCAGCTTTGTTTAGCTCAGTGGGAATGATTGAGCTGCAGTCCTTGTCTAACATAAACAGGTAGTCACAAATCAGCTTCAGGACATATACAAAATGCACATATATACAAGTCTTTCTCTGAATATTTCAACAGTGCCTGTGTTGCCTTCTTTTTTTAGTCTACAAAAGAGTCATACCCCAGGTGCATAACTGCTGATTTCACCCCTACTGAAATCTGCAGTATATCCAGCAAAAAGTGCAAGGCCTTTACATTCAGGTGGAGTATACTATCAGACTGAGCAAAACTCTTCTGTATTCTGAGAGCTGAGCTGAGAATGTGTATCATAGCTGTATAGTGCAGCATTCTAAACAGCAACTTATGGCAGAGTTTAAAAACTGGATACAGCATAGTCAGAAAAACTGGAAAATCAGATATATCATCACAGAAGCTATTCCATCATTTCATACAGTTACATTTCAAATGTTTTCAAAAAGGAGCAAAATTATTATACCTATGTGGTAATAACAAGTGAGTGTCAATAAGATCCTTCTTCTGAGAAAGGCAGGATTCAATACTCTTTCAGGTGTTCAGGAATATGTAAATTTGCTTTGACTATTTTATAGGTATAGTTATGGTATTATGAACAGTATAGAGGATAACAGTCATAATGATATCATTGACAAATTCATGTGATTTTGCTTTAGAGAGCTGAACAGTCAACATAAGGAAACCGGGTTACAGTAAAATGTCAAAAACAGGTGTCTGCCCTCTAAAAGCTCTGTGCCTTTAACACTCAGCAAACCTGACAGGAGTTCAAACAGCCTACACATCGTCATAACACATAATCTACACATCATCATAACCCAAATGACTCCTGAAATCAAGTGAAAATACAAACATTAAGAGCCACTGAGGAAAGACAGAGACATGAGCAATTAATGGATAAAAACTTCACTGTAATTACAGAATTGTACCAACTATACACTGCTCCAAATTGTCTCATTTAATTCTAAAAAAAAAAATAGTGCATTAACACATCACCACTTACAAGCAATAAACAATAAATAACAAGTGCAGTCAGAGCTAATGCAAGATGAATAATGTACAGTGATGTTGATAAGAGTATTGAATTGTAAAAAAACTTGCATAAATTAAAAACAGCAAAATAATTAAACAGTAGTTATGCTTTATGGGTGGCCCATTAACATTGAAAACCTGCATCTGTCCAAAAAGACAAAACACCAAATCAGCTTTAAAACCCATTTTGACTGTCAACTAGGCATTTTTAATAAATAAAAGAAATGATACATACCGCATTCCAAAAAATCTGTTTTAAAATGATCTTCAGGCAGCCTGCTCTTTCTGTTCTTACCCCAGAAGTATAGTTTCCTTTAGAGCAATCACGAAAGAGGACAAACCTGTGGCCTGTCCGCAGGCAAAGAGGAAAGAAAGAGGGAGGCAGAGCGTGAGAGTGAAGAAGCAGGGTAGCAGAAAGAGAGAGAGAGAGAGAGAGAGAGAGAGAGAGAGAGAGAGAGGGGGGGAGAGAGAGGGAGAGAGAGGGGGAGAGAGAGGGAGAGAGAGACACACACAGAAAGACAGAGAGAGAGAGAGAGAGACACAGAGAGAGAGAGAGAGAGAGAGAGAGAGAGACAGAAAGACACAGAGAGAGAGAGAGAGAGAGAGAGCATGAGATAGAGCTTTCTGAACAGACTCCTTAAAAAAAAAGTGGTACAGGACTGCTGGTCATGCAGATGGAAATGTTTTAGTATTTCCAAAAGTAGGGACTGTTCAGGGAGATTGATTCCCGGAGGCTGGCAGGTGAGTTCATGCAACCACTGAAAGATGATTAATATGGAAATACTTACAGTAAGAAAGAGCATCTTCTGAGTTACCGGTATTGCTGATGAGAGCAGCATGTGAGGATCCTCCATTGCTCAAAGCATCATCTCCAGGTGCTGTTAAAGCATTTATGACGGGTCCTCTGAAATCTGTGGCATTGAAAACATTCTTGAACTCATTTAAACCTCATTGAAGTCATTTAAACCTGTAGGCACAGGTTTCTCAGTGACTTTGCTGTTACACAGTTACGCACATACTACAATCTTTATCTTTCCTCTTCTCACCACATGTGTAAGAGGCTCCACATTTAATTCTCAGTAGAATACTGGAGAACAGAACAAAAATCCCTTTTGTGTTTCCTCTGTGACTGAAGAAAGCTCTGTTTTCACATTGTAATTTGCAGATGTAGGCAAGCTCATGATGCAAGACAGTCAAATGTCCTAACCAGTTAGTTTCCAGTGAGTGCACTGAGCCAAGTGGTGGGAAAGCCAAGTGGTGGATGCTCCCTCTTGATTCTCCTACAGTGGGATGACTGTCCAGTAGGGAGCCAATCTGTCATGGTGTAGAACCACCACCAGGTTCCGAGACTTCAGCTAGATCCTGTTCAACACATCAGAGAGCCACTCTAGCAACCTATAAGATCCTTCCTGTTGACTGCTTAACTTGTGAAAGAGCCCGCATTTAAAATGAGGGGCACACAGCCAGTCTTCTGAGTTGAGAGACCTATCATGACAAAAGCTGTCATAAGCCCTTTTCTGCTGTATCCTTGCCTTTTCCTGGTGCTAGCAGGCAAAACTGTTGGCCACTAAAAGTCTTTCATATAGCTTGGTGGGGTACCTCACTCTGGGGGTGCCAGGGATTTCCGCCCAAGCACTAGGTTCTCAGGGGTGAAGAGGTCCTTCCCAAACATCAAAGCCACTAAGGAGCAGTTCATGGTCTCCTGAATGGTTCACCTGTTGGCCCACAATACTAAATGGAGGTGCTGGTTGCAGTCTCTTTGATGCTCAGCAGTCAGTGTAACCAACTAGACAGCCAGGGTGTGGTTAAACTGTTCTTTCAAAAGTCTGTCTGAGAATGAAAAGATGTGGTCTGGGTCTTCCTTACCCTAAGCAGTTGACAGACTTCTTAAAACACCAGTAGCTCACAGTCATGCTCCTAATTGCTATGGAGCAGAACATATATATCACAAGCTTTTCCACCACTGGTATAGCATTCAATCCCACTTGGAATAGAACACTTTCTCCTCAGGACTGAGGGAGAACAGTACTTCACAGTGGGGGTGACTGCCACACTCCAACCAACAGCAGACTACTTGAAGTGTGGAGTCTACCTGCTGCTCTCCTCTGAGTCTAGAGCCAGAAGGGACTCCTCCAGTGCTTCCTGGAGACACAACAGCAACAATTGTGTCCCTCTGTTCCAGCTGTGCACAGTTGCAACAGCTCTCCTCCTCACATGGGTGGTGAGACAGGGCATCTGTGTTGGTATGCCACTGCCCCACTCAGTGCTGTATCTTATTTAAATTAAGTTAAATTAATATTTTTTTCCAGTCACCTAGCCACTTGCTCATCTGGCTCTTTGAAATGGAGCAGATATGTAAAGGAAGCATGTTCTGTTCGCAGCAGGAACTTGGAGCCATACTGGCCAGAAGTGATGCAGGGTTCTGACCACTGCCAGACATTCACAGTGTGTTGTGCCTAGGGTGGCTAAGGACCTTATGACAGTAGGTCACTACCAGCTCATCTCCAGGGCCAACTTGAGACAGGATCGCTCCAGTTCCCTCATTGCTGGCATCAGTGTCAACTATGAATGCACGCTGGGGATCAGGATATGCCAGGACAGGAGTAGTTACTAGGACTTCTCATATTGCGGTAAATGCTAACTAGCAGTCTGACCTAGGCCCAGGAAGGTCTTTACCTCAGCAGCTCTCCAGGCTGGGTCTGTGGCTACTCCATCTGGGCCAATAATGCTAGGAAACAAAACTCCTGTTGCATCATGCAGCACTTCTTGGAGTGCGGCTCTGTATAGCTGTCGTCATTTCTCAGTTTCTGGAGTGCCTAATAAAAGGATGGGGCATGCACCAAGAGATCATCCAGGTAGATTACCCAGAACATGAGCCTCTCAAAGGTAGCACTGCAGAGTAAAAATGGCATAACACCACACCCTAATGTGAAAGTAGTCTTGGGCTTGGCTTTGGCACAAATCCAAGGTGCTGAATCAGCCTGATCCTGTTATGCAGACCAGTTAGTTATAGGTGCTGATGTTGGTTTCGCCCATCCCTACTTTGCTGTCCCAGCTGATTAAAAGCTTTGTGGGTCTCTAGTGACAGCACGGCCTGCTCCTGTAGATGCAGCTAGTTGGCTTTAAGTAACACCTGACTTCCATTACATGGCATGCTGCTGCCATCAAGCTTGACATTGTGACCTGCTATCACAATTTCAACACTCTTTGGTTTCAACAGAATGCCTGTTTTTATGAAGTTCATGAAATTCAGCCCCAAAATAACATCTTGTATATCAGCAACCCAGAATTCTTATCCCTTTGTGTTGATTAATACATCAGTGATGGTTCAAGGGTGGACCCCTGTATGCTTCCACACTGGGGGGAATTGCAGATCTGTATCCAGCAGCATACCCGGTTGCACAAGGCAGATGGTCAATTGTGTGTCCAGCAAGGCGTAGCTCGCTATTCTCATCAGGCTGCAGGTAAAGTAGAATTCAGCTGCCTCTCCAAACCAGCCAACTCATGGTCCAACAAGGAGGTTGACTGTCTGGTTCCCTGCTGCGCCACCCCAGCATATTTCCCACTGGCTTTGTTTCTGCACTGTTGGGACAGGCAAGCATATTGCCCCTGCAGGCTACAGCTCTGACAACACTGGTCGTTCAGTCCCTCTGGCTTCCCGATAATGGTGGCCTGACCTTGCTGACCTGAAGCGTCACTGCCTCACTCTCTTGTACTCACTGCCTACTGAGTTACAAAGGGAAGTGGTTGAAATCTTCCCTCTATGAAACGGGACAACCCTTCAAGAACCGGATACGTCATCAACTGTCATCAGCGACTTGTACGTAAAGAGAAGAGACAAGGTTTTCAATTTCCATTTCCAATATGCCGCCTCCAGCTGTGGTGATCGCACTTGTGTGTCACGTGACAGGACAGGTGAATCATATTTAAAATAGTGTT
Organism: Pygocentrus nattereri; assembly: GCF_015220715.1. Taxonomy (NCBI): domain Eukaryota; kingdom Metazoa; phylum Chordata; class Actinopteri; order Characiformes; family Serrasalmidae; genus Pygocentrus; species Pygocentrus nattereri. The sequence continues at coordinate 17,465,547 of NC_051213.1, forward strand.
GGGACCAAAGAGCTCCCCGTCCTCCGCTCCGAAGTTCCCATCAATGTGGAAAAATGTTACTGATTGATTAAAGTTAAATCAAAGTTTTGGTTTTAATTTAATCTGTTCTCTAATGTAAAAATGGGGAGTTAAATAACAAGATTGAAAAAGCATTCTTGCAAAAGTTAAAGAAAAGTGAAGAGTCAATCTTGCAAAAAAGTCAAAGTCAGATGATAAACCAAACTTCAGCCGCAGGTTCGGTTTGAAGGGAAGAAAAGGCCCTCTTTATTAGTTACAATGTGACAAAATGGTGCCCAAAAGCCAAAATGCGCAGACAATACAAAGACATTACATCTTATACCCAAAGATGAGCAACCTTATCTCTCGGGGGTGAGATCATCGTGCCACCTATTTTTTATACATCCTGAAATCACCTTGAATACCAATAGAACTGTTTTTTCTAGCTTTCTTAGGAACCCTTATTTCTCACCCAACTCAAGATATGTTTTTTAAATTAATTTTCTGTTTTATCAGGCCTCCCTATAACTCCCTGTGTCTGTTGTTTGTAACACTTTATTAATTTGGCTCAAAGACCGGTTCTTACCAACCCTTATCAGCTAGCCTTCCTATTCCTAGCTAACTTCTACTGTAAAAGCAGTTTCTCACTCTTTCTGACCTTCGAGGTGTTTTTCCTACCACAATGGCTCCTTTCATTACACTACTCAGCTTTGTGTCTGGAATAGAGTTCACGTTATCCCATATATGGAAATATCAGGCCTCCTTTTTCTGGTCCCTGTCTGCCTGCCTCAGTTAAATGCTTATAGGAATGTCTGTCTCAGTTTAGTGTTTATAACTCTGTCGTTAATCATTTCTAAGTTAATGAACTTTTATTAAAAGGTGATTTAAGGACATATTTCTTCAAAAACCCCAACAATAGTCTGAAAAAGTAATCCATTTTCCTGCTTTGTCTCCATACTATAGCATAATGGCATATCACACTGACATTTGCCATTTATCTAAAGGAGGCTGAAAAGCATCGGCACTCGCGATTTATTCACAACTTCAGTTTTACACATCAGTCAATAAAACGAGTCACTGAATAAAAAAAGAGCAAAAAACTACATGACTTAATTAACAGCTACTAGCGCTGTTCGGCAGGCCACCCTGCCAGTCTGCAGTGACAGCAGCAGAGGGGGAAGTTCAGCTCCTCACTGCTTAAATACATTTAGGGCATCACACGCCTTCAAACAGGGGGATGACAATTATTTATCATCGCCACCAAGAATCCTTCGGTGATATGAAGCTGAACTTTCTAATCGCCAGCTTCGTGATTGAATTTTCCATTCCACTTTAAATGGTGAGGCAACCTCACGTACCAGAACGTAACAGCCGCCATTTGGTTCGCGCAAGCCGAGGCTCAATTCGCCATCCGGAGAATCACGGAGGACGAGACGAAGTTCTATTACGTCGTCGCTTCCCTGACCAACAGCACTGCCTCCAGAGTACTGAGTTTCCTCCAGGCTCCCCCCGAAGGCGATAAGTATGCAGCGTTAAAGTCACTTCTCCTTCAGACGTTTGAGTTGTCCAAGTCAGAGCGCGCACGCAGGCTTCTCTCGCTACCCGGTTTAGGCGACTCAAAACCGTCCGAACTCATGGACCACATGTTGTCTCTGCTGGGCGACCACCCGCCATGTTTTCTATTCAGAGAACTTTTCTTGCAGCAGCTGCCTGGCGACGTTCGTGCGGCTTTAGCAGGCTCAACTCTTAAAGACTTTCGTGCTTTGGCTAGAGAGGCCGACAAGATCCTCTCCGCCAAGCAGGGTCTTGCGGCCACGCGGGCATACGCGTCTTCATCCCCCTCTGACGCCCCGGTATGTGCAGCCATGCCCCAACCCCCTCCAGCCTTCTGCTTCTATCATGCACGTTTTGGGGCCAAGGCTAAAAAATGTCGTCATCCCTGCAGTTTTGGGAAGCCGGGAAACGCAAGGGCCGACACCTGCTAGTGGCTACGGGCGTCGGCCATTCCAGCAGCCTGCTCTTCCTCACAGACACAGTGTCCGGGCGCCGTTTCCTTTGCGACACAGGCGCTCAGTTGAGCGTTCTGCCTGCCTCTGAGTTGGACATGAAGTCAGGCCGTGCTGGCCCCGCCCTCGAGGCCGCCAATGGTACCTCCATCCCCACGTATGGGCTGAGGTCAATTCCACTGTGCTTTGGCGGGCAGCGATTTACATGGCCTTTTGTGCTGGCAAAGGTTTCTACCCCCCTTCTGGGTGCCGATTTCCTGTGTGCCAACAGCCTGCTGGTTGATGTTAAAAACAGACGCCTTGTCAACCCGGAGACGTTCAGCTCCTTACCATGCTCACTCAGCCGTTTCGGCTCCTTCAAGCTGACGGGTGCGTTTTTTGTCTCAGACGACTTCTCGCGCCTCCTCGCGGAGTTTCCGGGCCTGACGGACCCCACGTTCTCCTCAGATGGCAGCAAGCATGGAGTCAAACATCACATCGCCACTTCGGGTCCGCCGGTCCACGCTCGTGCTAGGCGCCTGGATCCCGCCAAGCTCACGGTCGCAAAGGCTGAGTTTGACACATTGGAACGCCTAGGCATCGTGCGAAGGTCCGACAGCCCCTGGGCTTCTCCACTGCACATTGTCTGGAAGCCGGGCGGAGGCTGGCGCCCATGTGGTGATTACCGCCGACTCAATGATGCCACCACTCCGGATCGCTATCCCATTCCTCATGTGCAGGATTTTTCTGCCTGTCTGGCTGGGAAAGTCATCTTTTCCAAGGTGGACCTAGTTCGTGGCTACCATCAAGTCCCCGAGCATCCCGCTGACATCCCGAAGACGGCGGTGATCACTCCATTTGGCCTGTTTGAGTTCCTCCGCATGCCATTTGGCCTCAAGAATGCCGTCCAGACATTCCAGCGCCTCATGGACAGTGTCCTGCGTGACCTGCCGTTCCTCTTTGTTTATCTGGATGACATTCTAGTTGCCAGCACCTCCAGGTCGGAACACCTGCACCACCTCAGGCTCCTATTTGAGCGCCTCAATCAGCACGGTTTGATCATCAACCCGTCGAAGTGCCAGTTCGGGCTTCAGGTCATCGATATCCTTGGTCACCACATCACCAGTGCCGGCGCCGTTCCACTCCCTACTAAAGTGGAAGCTATTCAGTGTTTCGCCCGCCCTCTGACAGTTAGAGCTCTGCAGGAGTTTCTAGGCATGGTGAACTTCTATCACCGTTTCATCCCACGCGTGGCCAGTCTCATGCACCCTCTGTATGAAGCCCTCAAAGGCAAAGCGGCCAAACACGCAGTAGACTGGACTAACGAGCGGCTCCTGGCTTTCAATGCGGCCAAACGTGCGCTGGCGGATGCGACTATGTTGGCGTACCCCTCACCTGATGCACCCATTGCTATCACCACGGACGCATCTGACTATGCAGTTGGCGCGGTGCATGAACAGTGGGTCGATGGTGCTTGGCAACCCCTGGCGTTCTTTAGTCGCCTGCTCCGCCCCGCTGAGCGTAAATACAGCACATTTGACCGTGAGCTGCTCGCCCTGTACTTGGCCGTGCGCCACTTTCGCTTTCTCTTGGAGGGCCGTCCATTTTTTGCATTCGTGGATCACAAACCCTTGGCATTTGCCATGGCGAAGTCCTCCGAACCGTGGTCTTCCCGTCAGCAACGTCAGCTGGCCTTCATCTCGGAGTTCACCACGGACGTTCAGCACGTTGCAGGAAAAGACAACCCTGTGGCCGACTGTCTCTTCCGCGCGGCAGTTGACGCTGTACACCTCGGCATCGACTACTCCCGAATGGCGGCGGACCAGGTGTCGGACCCAGAGGTCCAAGCCTACAGGTCTGCGGTCACTGGCTTGCGGTTGGCGGATGTTCCCTTCAGTGATACTGGTGTGACGCTCCTCTGTGACGTGTCCATGGGCCACCCCAGGCCTATTGTTCCCACCTGCTGGCGCAGACCGGTTTTTGACACCATACACGGCCTCTCTCACCCCGGCAGGAGGGCATCGCAAAGGCTGGTGGCAGACAAATTCGTCTGGCACGGCCTTAAAAAGGACATTCGCAACTGGAGTACTGCTTGTGTGGACTGTCAACGCGCCAAAGTGCATCAGCATGTTAAGGCCCCGCTGGCGTTGTTCCCTGTGCCTGAGCGGCGTTTCGACCACGTACATGTGGATCTGGTGGGTCCGCTGCCACCGTCCCGGGGTTTCACCCACCTCCTCACGATCGTCGACAGGACCACGAGGTGGCCAGAAGCCGTGCCGCTTTCTTCCACGACGTCCTCGGAGGTAGCCAGAGCATTCATTGACACGTGGGTCTCGCGGTTTGGCGTTCCATCAGACATTTCCTCGGATCGCGGCCCTCAGTTCACTTCAGCCCTCTGGACCAGCATGGCTGCGGGTCTCGGGGTGCATCTTCACCGTACTACTGCCTACCATCCCCAGGCCAACGGGCTGTGTGAGCGTTTCCACCGCTCTATGTAGGCCGCACTCCGGGCCAGTCTCCAGGATGACGGTTGGGCCGGTAGGCTTCCCTGGGTCATGCTGGACCTCCGTTCGGCCCCCAAGGACGACCTCCAAGCCTCTTCGGCTGAACTTGTTTATGGCCAGGTGCTACGGGTTCGGTAGACCGCCTGAAGCCGGCCCACCTGGCTCCTGGCAGCACTGTGGAGACTGGGCGGCCCGCGAAGCGTGGAGGTCCCTCAGGCACTGTCCCGGCACGCCCCATGGAGCGGCCGGCCTTTTCTCCTTCCCCGGCTCCGGGTGTGATGAGCCGTTCCGGACCGGGTTAAGTTTCGTTTTTGTCTCGTTAAATACAAGTTTTCCCTCCGCGGGATTCTCCACTAACTTGAGCCTCCTTACTTCACGACCCGCTTCAGGGCTAAGTGCTGGGGGCAAGGGGTGAAAAGGGATTGGGCCTTGCTGTCAGAGTCTCTCTTGAGGAAGAGCGCACAGGAAAGCATGAACAGCTAGCTCTTCTTGCATGTGATTTAGCAAGCAGGGATAACCCAGTCTCACATAATAGTGAATATCTGCTACAAAGGCACCAACAATCTCCTTTCCTTTCTGCTGGCTGGCTGCAATTTTTTCTCGCATGGCTCACTTAAATCCTGCCTGCCAAATCATTGTTGCCGTGCAGTAGAAAGCTGCTTAAAGTCTAGGAGGGCTTGTAAGGCACACCCACCCAGTCCCAGAGCTAACTGGACTGCCATCTCTTCATCTTCCCATCCTTTATAACAAGCTGCTATCCGGAATTGGGCAAGATATGTCTCACACGGTGGGGTGTGTGATGTTTCAGTGGTACTCCCCTCCAGTCCTGCCAGGATGCTGACTTGAGGTTGGCTTGGTACTACTAGATGATTGATATGGAGCTGAGTTGGGGGTGCTATTAGGTGACTGATGACATGGCGCTGACAGCCCTCTTTTTCAGTACCATACGGTGGCGCAGTCCGCCGATCCAGCTCAGTCTTGTCAGTCCTCGCAGCAGCTGTCATTCTCCATCTAGCAGTCAGCTGAAAAAGCACCCCTTCTTCTATTTGCTTCAGCATTTATTCCTCTGATATGCTGCTCTTCTAATGAGAAGTCAGCATGTTTTGGATGCTAGTGTGACCATACTGACTGACCAGCTAAACCAGCACCAAACCTGCACAAACCAGCTTAGACCAATAATTGCTGCCTTTCCAAGCTGTTTATTTTATCTTTTCAACATAGTGGCCAGTTCCACTTGTCAAAGTACATTTCCCCTGCACAATCCAACCAACGACATCTCAACACTGACAGGATTTCTGCTGAATTTTAAATTGGAAATGAGTGTGGCTGCAGTAGAACAGCTCTACTGATGTACTGGATTAATTGCTCATTCAAGCCACATAAATTTACATTAACCATCATGCGACAGGATAAAACCGTGCTTCGCAGTCTTGTTCCTTGCACATTTTAGTATTTTACTGTCCTGGCACACTTGATCCAACTAATGTGCAAACTTAGAAGCCCTTCTTGAGTGTGAGCAGGGAAAACACAAAAATGTGCAGGGCAGTGTGTATATCAGGTACTTCAGTTGGAAACTTGTGGGCTAAAGCCCTAAAGGTCTACTGAGGAAATTCATATAAATTCCCTAATATGAAGGAACTGTTACACAGCCAGTGCAGAACAGAGACAGCATTGTTCACTGTGAGTTACAAAATAGAGGACAAAATAGAGTAGATAACACATGCATACAAACCAACTGATTATTTTTTTCTGAAAAGCTAAAATGTTCCACATTACACTGAATATTTTTTTCAGCCAGATTTGCTTAGACTGAAGTTTACGTTTAATACATATCAAGGAGATGAATGAGAAAACTCCTCTTGGTATACTAAGGTGACATTATGCCAGAAAGATCCTTGGGAACATGTACATCCCTACATTAGGAACTTATGTATAAGAGGTGATTTCTTTTAGAAGCTAAACAAATTACTGCTAAAAAACTGAAAAAGCCCAAGACGTGTACGTAAAGGGGAAAGGACATAAACCCTCACCATCACATCCATACGAGAGGAACATGTTTTTCCTATTCAAACAAAAACGGCAAGCCAAAGCTTTGCAAGCCAGTGTCACAGCCCACCTCAGGAATCGTGGTGAAGCAGCAAAGTGTTCTGTTTGTAATTCACATCGTCACATCGATGCCCAGCAGGTGACTAATTTATGATTCAAGTCAGCAAACATGAACGCAATCCATTTGTGATTCATGTCTGTGGACAGAGGAACTGAGGTATCTTGTGGCACACAGAGTGAATGAGACAGCAGGGTGAATCTGCCTCGCTGCAGCTGGGATGACCCACAGAGAAAGAGGAGGGTGAATACAGCTTTGTAAATCCCTCTTCTCACTGACAAGCCAGCCGGAGAACCAGACACTGGAGGAATTTAACATATAGGCTAAGCACGGGCAGACAGGAACAGGACTAGGAAGCTTCCTCATCAGCCAGGTGGTCTCTCTGAAGCTAACCAATTTAAAACATTAAAGACAGTAAAAATGAGGGCTTTTGTTCTAAAATCTGGATATAGATCTGGAAACTTTAGGTAGAAATCACTGTGATTCTACCATAATTAGTTAAAGGCAAACTCTGGAAATTTGAAGGGGATTGATAGTTGCCAAAAGCCACCACACTAATATATGTTATTTCAACTGTAAATTTACTTTCAGTGATTACTGATTTCCCAAGATATCATTACTGATATAAAATGTCATATTTGATTGTGGGGGAACTAGAAAATGGTACTGCAGTTAGGGAAGGCCAACCAAGGATGTATGTCACAGAACAACACTTTGCAGTTAGCCAGACTACTGAAGCCAAAATAAGGACTATTTTATTAGACAATACTCATTTCAGGACTACACTGTCCATTTTACTGAGAAACTGCTTTATTCTTCTTCTTCTTCTTTCGGCTGCTCCCTTTAGGGGTTGCCACAGTGGATCATCTGCCTCCATCTTGCCCTATCCATTGCCTCCTCTACTTTCACACCAACCATCTCCATGTCCACCTTCACTACATCCATAAACCTTCTCTGAGGTCTACCTCTTCTCCTTCTACCCGGCAGCTCCATCTCCAACATTCTTTGCCCAATATATCCACTATTCCTCCTCAACACATGTCCAAACCATCTCAACCTGGCCTCTCTGGCTTTATCTCCAAACTGCTCCACCTTCACTGTCCTTCTGTTCTGCTCATCTCTAATCTTGTCCAGCCTTGTCACTCCCAACGAAAATCTCAGCATCTTCATCTCCGCCACCTCCAGCTCAGCCTCCTGTCTTTTAGACAGAGCCACAGTCTCCAAACCATACATCATAGCAGGACGCACTACTGTCTTGTAAACCTTCCCTTTCACTCTTGCTGCTATCCTTCTTTCACACATCAGCCCTGACACCCGTCTCCACCCACTCCATCCTGCCTGCACCCTCTTCTTCACCTCTTTTCTACACTGTCTATTGCTCTGGACGGTTGACCCAAGATATTTGAAGTCACCTTTATGACCTCTACTCCTTGCATCTTCACCTTTCCACCTGCCTCCTTCTCATTCACACACATGTATTCCGTCTTATCTCTACTGACCTTCATTCCTCTCCTCTCCAGTGCAAACCTCCACCTCTCCAGATTCTCTTCCACGTGCTCTCTACTTTCACCACAGATTACAATGTCATCTGCAAACATCATGGTCCATGGAGCCTCCTGTCTGACCTCATCTGTCAACCTGTCCAACACCATTGCAAACAAGAAGGGGCTCAAAGCTGATCCCTGATGTAACCCTACCTTCACCTTGAAACCATTTGTCACTCAACTGCACACCTCACCACTGTCTCACTATCCTCACACATGTCCTGCACCACCCTAACATACTTTTTAGCTACACCTGACTTCCTCATACATTACCACAGTTCCTGTCTTGGCACCCTATCATATACCTTCTCTAGATCCACAAAGACACAATGTAGCTCCTTCTGACCTTCTCTGTACTTCTCTACCAACACTCTCAATGCAAAAATTGCATCTGTGGTACTCTTTCTGGGCATGAAACCAAACTGCTGCTCACTGATCTGAACCTCTCGCCTTAGCCTTGCTTCAACAACTCTTTCCCATACCTTCATGGTGTGGCTCATCAACTTTATACCTCTGTAGTTACTGCAGCTCTGCACATCACCCTTGTTCTTAAAAATGGGGACCAATACACTGCTTCTCCACTCATCAGGCATCCTCTCACTCTCCAGGATTTTGTTAAACAACCTGGTTAAAAAGTCCACTGCCTTCTCTCCTAGACATCTCCTTACTTCCACAGGTATGTCATCTGGACCAACTGCCTTTCCATTCTTCATCCTTTTTTTTGAAAAACTGCTTTATTACAGCTTCCAATATTGTAGAGACTTGCTTTCAAGATTTCATAGAAATCTTTGTGGTTTCAAAAGTTTAGTCTTACAAGTTGGTTGCACTTTCTTCCTCAATGAGGTCTGGACTCTGGGGTAGACAGTCTTTGTTTGATTTGCAAATTTTCTGTCTATTTCCTTTTCTTTGTAACAGCTTCTTGACATCTACACATCCTTAAAGACTCAGTTCTGAGTTGTCATCTCACAGTGGAAGGATGGACAGAAACATCTGTAATTTTTTTCGGATCTGAAGCAAGAGTGGAGCTTTAATAATTTTTGGAAATTCCTGTTGTTTTCACTTTTTTGACCAACTTTTTCTAGCTTCTTTGTTATTACCAGGCTCATCTAAACTCAAATGAAGGCCAGAGGCTTTGATAAACACTGGATGTAAAACAAGTAACAAAACGCAAACAATGGTAAGGGTGCCTGAACATTATTTAAAGTACTCAATCTGTTGTGGTTAGCTCCTTTTCCAGGCTTAGTACATCCAAAGGCTTATTATTAAGCAATCATGTGGAAAACAATGAAAACTGACTGACGTATTGTAGCAGTAAGGGACAGAAAATTTTTTTCCACTGGCAGCTTTTAGCTGTTTAGTCAAATATGTGCCAATGTGTCTTGTCCCATTAAATGGTATGAAAGCATGAATAATGCTTCGAAGTGACCTATACTGTAAGTGAACACAGTTGATCACTGTATTTGCTGTTAGTTTAATCTCTACATAATTACAAATTAAGTAATATTCTGTTGATTACACCCAGTATCCTAACAACTGTATTACATGTGCTCTGCATTCACAGGCTGTGCTAAAAATAACCACACATCCAGCACAGCTGCTACCATTAGGACCAGTCATATCCAGTCAGACCACAACGAGGAAACTATGAACTCACATTGAATATCGTCTAGTTTTGGCATACCACGTATGCAAGTCTGTCTGCCACCACCTTTCAGCAAGGATCCATTTTCCAGCTAAAACATTTCCTTTAGAAAAAGACACAAGACGATTTGATGAACTCCACGATGGAATCAGTTTGTTCCTCATGCAACTGCTTTTTGGTTTTTTGTAAGTATTTGAAGTCTGCTGTAACTTACGCTGAGAAAAAAAAGCTGGTCACACATTATTTGGATGGTCCCCTACAGATGGTCTACAGACATTTAAGCTATTAACAAACTTTCTAGTCATACTCACTTGAGTATCAACATTATCATCATCCAAATAAAGTATTACCAAAAAGCTTTTACAAGTTTACTGACATATTATGTGAACTGCCCAACGTTAGCAGCTCAGACTCACTGGGTGCTGAATAAGAGTTCACTAACTGCACTATAGTAGATGGCCGCTATCCAAAGATCATCCAAAGCGTATGTATAGTGTCAGGGTAAGACCATAGCATAACTTTGACTAAATGATGGATGGGTAGGATCTGAGGAAAGAAAGGCTGTACTGAGAAACTTAGCAATGATCTATGAAGTAGCAGTATTAGGATGGTGCCATTGATGCATTTGGAAACAGGTCAATCAGCAATTAATGCTGTGATGTTGAATTTATGACATTTACGACAGAAGAAAAATGCTGACCACAATCTTTAAAACAGGAAGAGTGAGTGGAATTTAACTCTCACTCCCTTTTCAGACATGCTACCATCCTGACATCCACAGCGCAGAATGAAATCATACTCAAAATCAGGTGTGCTTAATAATAGCCATTGTTTACTGTTACAGAGAGTAACAAGCAAAACAAACATATTAAACAACTAGGATATACAAAGACTCAATCAGAATTGTAAAAGTGGCATGAACAATTAAAAATTCAGTTGATATTAGAGCCCCCTTGTGGTACTTAATGCAGAATAGATTAGTAATTTCTAAGGGAAACTGTAAAAAGGGTATGGTTCAAGAAGTGAGATTTGATCTGAAAACTTGCTTCACAGTTCACAAAAAAAAACTGGCCATCATACAGAAATATTTTTCCCCCTAGTGTCCAGATTTAGAGGCCACAGTCCGTTCCCACTCCAACTCTACCAATTTGTAAAGCTCCATGGTGGCTTTTGCGTCCTCTACTGATGAGTGGCCCTTTTTTCCCACCTGAGGAGAGAAAAGTACATTTCTGAGTAAAATATATTAGCTTATTTTCTAAACATTTAGTAAACTCAAAACAAATCTGCACAACTGGCTGGGTGAAGGATGACTGGCTCTGCCTTTCCTGAAACCACACTGAATTACAACTCCCTGATATACTGTGGGTTAAGAAAAAAGCTAAATGTGTGGACTGAAATCAAAATACATCCCCAAAATTTAACAGATTCACCAAAAGCGAGAATATGCGAGAGAAGCTGATTATGCATGACGCCAACAGAAAATATGACAAACATATGTAAAGGAGAAAAGAACAACAACTGACATACAATTATTTCACTAACAAGTATGTTAAAATAAAATAATGATAACATAGTGCTGATATTTCTTTTATGTGTAAAGCCTGCTCTCAAAGTAAAGCATGAAAGAAAATTCATTAAAGTGTTTTTGGGATTAAAACCTTTAATTTATTACCTAAAGCATCTGCAGTTTATTTGATTTTGAAGAATTCACAAACACGCTTCTCACAGAGGTTTCAATCTCGTTGGGTCTAACTCACCTGTATATCCTTGTTGAAGAGAAGCTTTGTCAGGATCTTCAGAGAGGCGGTGCGGTCCTCTGACAGTCCAGCTTTCTGATTCAGTAATGGCATGCGTGAAGTATCTCGTGTAAGGCATTCAGGATGGGAATAGTGTAAAACCTTGAAGTCATTTTGAACACCATGACCCACAACCACCTTCCCTGAGAGGATCTTTAAAATCTGTGGGATGATATAAAAATACAGACATTTGGTGACACTGAAACCATGGACCAAATTATCAATTATACATCAATACCAGCTTGAACCATAAAATCATTAGGTATTCAAATACAATTACAGTGTGTTTCCTTACTTCTCTCTGGGCTTGTTTGAAAGGTGTTGCCTTATAGAGATCGCACTTCCTGATCCCACTCCAACGGGTGCGGTAATCAGTGACTAGATTAACAGGCTTGATAAACTTGTCATATATCACATTGCCATCATAGGTGACTATACTGCAGCGGGCCAGTTCACTGCAATGCCCCTTGGGCCCTGTTCCTACCATCTCACAGTCAATGGCTATATATTTCTGAGGGTTTCCGAGACTTGGTACCACTCTCTGCAGAGCTGAAGTGGATTCTCTGCAAAATGTTGAACATGAAGGCACTCCTTCCTTGTCAGTTTCTGCTACGCAGTTTCCGTGGTTGGCTTGCACAGAGTGGGAAGATGTCATGGACAGTTCACACTGAGCGCTAGAGAACTTGGGGAAAACAGCACCAGCTTTAGAATTGTCCTCTCTTTTATTTTGTTTATGCCATTGGTTGTTCCTGTGTCCCTCTTTGTGAAAGTTGTCTGTGTTTTGCTTTTTATTCAGCAAACCTCTCCTCTCCAAGTGGCGCCTTCTCTTAACAAAACGCTTGTGCTTGGCATTTCCAGCAGGTTTCATTTGTCTCCTATCATGGCTTGAGCCATTAAAGTCCAGGTTTAGCATTATTCCAGACATAGTTGAACAGATGTGTCTGAGGAATATTTACAAAGATTTTAAGAAGCTCTCTTATTCAGAGGACACAATTCAGTTAAAAAAGTTAGCCCAATGATCCTGAGACTCTGACGAACAAAAGAACACCCAGCCTCAACCGATCCAGGTACTCCCATTTAGATTCCATTCTGTCCAATCTGTGAAGAAATACATGCATTAAACTTTATTAAGTGCACAATGTTCTTTACCTCAAGAAAGACAATGTATGCAATTTGAGTATCTAAATAAACTAAATAAATTATACAAAAAATAAACTATATTTTTAGTATAAAAGAAACTTTCTTGCATCTTTAAACTCTTATATTAAGAGTTTAAATATTAAGATATTTTATCCATAATTATCTTCGTTCTTTAAACTTTTTAAATAAGAAAAGTGGAATAAAAATAAGCCTTAATATATATTTTTATTGTTAACATACTTTTATTTACATCAGATAAACAATTCTTCATTTAGATCAGGTTTCACATACAATTAATAAAGGTTAGATTACCAACAGTATTTGGAAAGCTGATATATCTGTAAAAAAGACAACGGACAACTATTCAGAAATAAACAACAATGACTGTGTAACATAATAACAGGAACAGATCTGTACATCCGGAAAAAAAGAACTAAAATATCGACTCACAAGTTCATTCCCACGGAATTCATGATACATGAATATCACGATCTGACTGTGAAAACGGACAATAAAACTAACTAAATCGCTTATCTTTCTAAAGGAGGCTGCACTACATCTATTTATCCCCGCAGATCATCAGGCTACCCTACCGACGACACGTGTTTACAAACATTAACCTAGTCTACAAGTCAGCACAAGCAATGAGTGACAAGCAAAGACTATCTCAACCAGCTTAACTAGCTTTTTGGTCTGCCACCAAAGCGAAGGAGAAAAATAAAATAAGGTTAAATACCTGGCGTTACACAAAAGTCTTGCAGTGAAAGGCGAGCTACCTTGTTAGCTAGTTAAATATCGAGTGTCGTTTCATTTCGCTAATGTAATAATAAACGAAGACGCTATACCTGTTGAAATGCAGCTGGTCTGTGTGTATCAGGGCTGGCCAGCGAACGAGTTTATTTTCAAACGGTAACCAAAACAACTAACCTAGCTAACGTTAGTGAAGCTAAGCTACGTCCGTTAGCTAACGGCTAAGCTAACGTTATAACTAATGAGGTAAAGCACCGGAGGCTCCGCTCTGCGCTTAGCTAAGGGCTTAGTTCACTAACCCCGAGTGTCCATTTTGCTAATCAGTGAACCGAACTGTTTACATCTTTCTTAAACAGTTATGGGGAAATAAACATAACAGGGGATGAAAAACTCTACGCGAACTTACTCCGAGTACCACCCCACTCATGTCCAGTCAGTATGTGGAGGACTTTAGTCGCATGTGCGCTCGGCGTGTATTTCCGGGTTGGAGGACAGGGGGTTTGCTCGTGTGTTCCTCTAACAAACACAGCTAGAGAGAGTCACCAACGCGCACTGACATGTTAACATGCCTTTCGCCCGGACAGCGCTCTGACAGTAAATTAGTTTAGCGTGAAACCGTGGTTAGTTTCTAGAGTGATCAGTGAGCTGTTCCTCGGCGTCACTTATTCGGGTTCACGATGTCGGCCACGTTTTCAGAGCAGCAGCAGAAGGATTTGGCCAAGAGGATCGCATCTTTCCTATCCAGATACAAGCACATATCCGACTCCTACATCATTGTAATGGTCATAGTTTTTTCTCTCTTATAGTTTGTTTGGAATTATATGTAGTCGATTTAAAGAAAACCCAACATGGTTAGTTCAGAAGTATTTTCTGAATCCACTGAACAAGTTAGTAAACTAACAATGAAAGACTATCCCGTGACTGATGTTAGATACGTCCTGTTTTAAGGACCACAGCTGTTACTTAATGTTATTCTTAGTTGTTACTATATTATTTACTCTATCACTTATTAACTCAGGAGTTTTTCAGTGAGAACCTCTGGGAGACATTGCCAGAAGGATGGCAGAGAGCTCTGAGTGATCTGACAGCACCTCAGGTTGCAGATCTGCTACTGGACAAGGACATCCGCAACAGAACGTATGTATAATCTACTGTTCTGGTTCCCAGTCCTGGTGCTGGGTTTACTCTGATCATAACATTTTGTGTCTCCTTAACACATCTCTTCAACTCAAAGAGGGCTTTTTTTAACTGGTTAGTTGGATAAGTTTTGTGGAGAGCAGGGTAAACTCTAACGTGCTGGGCAGGGGGCACTCCTGGACCAGTGTAGAAAAACATAGCTCTACTGCAGGGATGGGGAACCCCAGTCCTGGAAGCTCCCATCCCTGCTTTCCTGCTGAAATATGCCTAATTCAACTGATTCAGTTAATTACAGAGTTTAATTGGTGTGCTAAAGGGCAGTGTCAGTGCATCAATGATATTCAGTTTTCTGAGGTTTGGTAAGTTGGAAAAAAGAAAAAAAAGAACCAATATTGTCACATTGAAAAAATACTACAAAACACTATCAGGACAATAATGTTTATACAAAACTGTTTGTGTAAAATGCTAATCAAAACAGAATGCAATGATGTTAAAATCATTCAAATTCAGTTTTTAAAGGAAATGCTACAAAGACAACACGTCCCAAAAAGGTTAGGACAGGGGAATGTTTACCACGGTTTTACTGTGTACATCACCTCTTCTTTTAACAACATTCTGCAAGTGACTGGGAATTAAGGAGACAAATTGCCGTAGTTTTGAGAGTGAAACATTTTTCTATAATTGCTTGATATAGGATTTCAGCTGTTCAACAGTTCAGAGTCTCCGTTGTCGTATTTTCCATTTCATAATGCACAATACTCTGTGCTCAGGCTCAGAGAAAGCAGTGGCATTTACAGATCCCGTTTATATTTTTCTTTGCAAGTTTTAATTCACATTTGTGGATGCATCCAAACTGTGTTCACAGACAGTGGTTTTTCAGAGATGTTCCTGATCCCATGCAGTGATTTCCACTGTCCAGAATCCAGAATCATGTCCGTTTTAAATGTCTGTTTTAAATGATGGCTGAGGGCTTGAAGATCATAGTCATTCTGGTTTTTGGGACTTGTACTGTGCATACAAAGATTTCTCCAGGTTCTCTGAATCTTTTAATTATGCAGTATAGATAATGAAATCCCCAAGTTCTTTGTTATTTCATTTGGTGAAACATTATTTGCCTGCAGAGTCTTTCACAGTGGGGTAAACCCACCCTATCTTTACTTCTGAAAGACTCAGCCTCTCTAGGAGGCTCCTTTTAAACCTTATATTCTTACTGACCTGTTGCCACTTAAAGTAATTAGCTTTATTTTTTAGCATTGCACAGATTTACCAGTCTTTTTTTTGCCCCATCCCAACTTTTTGCAGGCATCAAATTCAAAACAATGACATTTCTCAGTTTCAACATTTGCTGCACTATTTTCAGTTAAATTAGATGAGTTTAAATTATTTGCATATTGCATTGTTTTATATTACATTTTGCACAGCATACCAACTATTGGTAACAGGGTTAAATAATGTTTCACACACTGCACTAATTATATTATCTCTGTAATGACAGTTGTTCAGTGTCTTTTAAGTAATGACCTCCATAATGTGCTCAGAAAAGTATATTGTGACAATATTAACACAATAACAATAAATATTGTCATTACCCATGCTTCTTACCAGGCTGTTTAGAGTGCCATGCACTTGCTCAAACCACAAAGGTGTTTAGCCCTTTACACAAAAACAGTTTTTGTCTGTTTGGCCAGATTGTTGTTAATTACATTTTAAGCTTTTATTCTTTTCAGTTATTCCTCTGTCTGGCCTCTATCTTTACTTGCACTTCGAGCCACGGCTCACACACTAGCCTTTCCACGCACACCTCCAGGCCACCAAGTGCAGGACACAGTGGGTCTCCTGAAACCAGAGGAGTTTATTTCCAACAGAAGCCAGAGCTCTTTGCTTGGTCACATCTTCCGAAAACATGTGAAGCCCAAGAAACAGCATGAGATTCGCAAGCTTGGAACAGTAAGTAAGAATATTTTGCTCAGTAAAAGCTGTTGTAAGTCATAATTGAAATGATCCATATCAACAGATGTCATTTTAAAATGTTTTATTCACCAAAACAGCCTAAACATAAACGTTAACTCATCTTTATTCCATCTGCTTTATTTCAGTTGGTTAAGCAGCTGTGTGACCAAACTCTGTGTACCAATGTAGTTGATGTTGGATCTGGGCAGGTAAATTTGCTATCATATTTCACTGTAGAGTGTTTTAGTCTATCATACTTACAGTATGACAAGCACTAACCACCTTAATTAATTGTAGGGCCATTTGACCCGTTTCCTATCCTTTGGACTCGGTCTAGATGTTACTGGTATTGAAGCTGATCCCAACTTAGTTTCTATGGCTTCCAGATTTGATGGACAGCTCTTGTTGACACTGGCCAAAGAGAATCATAAGGTAGAATTTTTCTTATTTATTTTTTTTATTCCTGTATTAAGTTTATCTCTACATTTCCAGGAAAAGGTTGAAAATAATGTTAACAGTTAAAAAAAAAAAATCAACTATCTCACCATAAGCCCATTTCTGTATTTGCACTTTTTCAGACTGGCATGTCTCAGCTCTCAACAGCTGGTCCTGCACCTCAGCATGTGCTTGGCTGGGTCAACCCTAGAGCCACCTGGGAGGTCTTCCTCCAGCAGCTGAGCAAAGGGGGAGAAGAAAGTGAGAGTTATCCAGGCACAGTTGGACTGTGTAAAAAGAGACAACGAGTATCAGTGTCAGACCAGGGACCTGAGGTTGAAAGGGAGCTTGTTCATGGAAGCCAACACTTGTGCACTGAAGAATGCAGCTCAGCAGCTGATACTGAAGAGAGACAGTCTCCATCTCTTCTTCACCAACACGATGGAGATAACTCTCACCATGTTACCCAGTCACTCGCTGTGAGAGCAGAGCCTCTCTTTCACAGTAATTCTGTTTTAAACCAACTCTGTAAGGGGGACTCTTTGAATGAGTCACCTGTACGTGCTATGCCCAACATTACCTCTGGATGGACTTCAGCCATATACCCCGATGTCCATTCTTGTAATAAAAGACCCAACAGATCAGATTTTGTCCTGACTGGGCTTCACGCTTGTGGAGACCTTAGTGCTACTCTCCTCCGTCATTTTGTTAACTGCCCCCATGTTCAAGCAATCACCTCTGTAGCATGCTGCTATATGAAGATCACTACCAAGGAGAACCCCACTCCTCCTGGAGTTGTCCCACCTCCTCTCTCTGACAACTCAAAAGATGCATCACAGTCCTTTGGTTACCCAATGAGTGAGTGGGTGAAAGGGTTGGCTCAGCATGAGCTGTCTTATAAAGCTCGAGAGGGGGCATGCCATGCAGTAGAAGACTATATCCATAGACTAAGAGAGGAAAGTGCGTTGCTGAAAACACATTGCTATAGAGCAGCACTGGAGAGCATCATAAGAGCAGAGAGGCCTCACCTGCGCAGAGCTGGCATCCAGACCATCAAAAAAGCCCATATGCTGGCATTCTCAGAGTCAGTATTCCTCTTATTGTAACTTCCCTAGAGATGGTGTGGCTAGGACTCAGACTTTTAAAAAAACAATAAATCCAATTGAGCAGTTAAAGACAACACATTTTGAATTACTTTCAGCTGAAATAGATTATTAACAGAATCATTAACAGAATCATTACTGAGAATGTAGTTGTTCCTATTTTACTCCAGGCAACAAAAGTCTTGTTTTGGGCTAAAAGCAGATTGTTAAATGAGAACTAAGACTGTAAGAATAAGAGTAGCTTCTTTCATTTTTTTCATCAAGTCTGTCTATGACAATAACAAATTAAAGGTAAACCTAAAGTAAAGTATCTTAGTATGGTTTTGGGCTGCTAAAACAGCTTTAACTCACCTTGGCATAGATTCTGCACTTCCCTGGAACTGGAAGGATGAAACATCATTCTTCAAAAAGTTATTTCCTAAATTGAAGTTTTTATAATAATGTGTTACAGCATTTTCATAATCATCAAGCCATGTGGTGATAGGCCTGTCAAAATGATCACTAATAGTTAGTAATTATGCAGTTATCAAAGATGATTATCATTTTCCACATTGGATTTCATGCTAATATTATGCTACCAAAGAAGTGAACTGTGCTGGATTGATGCAAATAAATGTAAATAAAAGTAAGTAGAAAATATGTTCATTGTGCATGTCAAGGGACTTAGGAAAACAAAAAAACACTTCTTCAGTGCTGTAACACACTTAGATGGCAGTTCTATGTATTAGCTGTGTAGCTAATTCTCAAGTTTTTAGCATGCATCATAGCACAATGAGTTTTTGCTTAAAATTTCACATTCATGCTATAAAAAGCTTTGCTTAGCTACACATAATTCTGTGTAATCAAGACATTTGTATGAGCGTGTGTGCGTGCACACATCAGTCTAGCGTACCAGTTCAACAGTACTACTAGTAAACATAGCTAATTAGCCACATTTGGCTTGTACTTTAATAGATGTATATAATGAACATGGAGCATCGCTAATCATAATTATTCATATGACACTTGTCAGCTAAACTTTTTTGATCGTGGGAGCCCTGTGCAGTGACCCCTTGTGCCCTGTAAATGGGGGCCTTGTCAACCACTTCCTTCAAGATAGAAATGTTTCGTCATGAGATCAGGGTGATCAGTCAAAATAACTTTGTATTTATATGCAGTGATCTTAGGCGGTAAGTGGACCCAAACCATGATAGAAAAATGCTCCCCACAGTATAACAGAGCCACTGGACCCCCTCACTTCAGGGGTCAAGCCTTCAGACATGTACCACTCTCTTGGTATGCACCACACGTGCATTAAGAAAATTGTATAAGATGACTCATCTGACCATTTTTCCAACATCAAAACACTAGACCAGTGCTTATGGTTTTACACCACAGAATTCTCAGATGTGCATTAATCTTTGTAATGAGAGGTTTATTCACTGGAACTCTACTGATGTATTTCTCGCAGATCTAAATATAGATATTACTTTAGTCACTGTACTTGTTGAAACACTGGCCAGTTGAGCAATGTTTTTGACTGAAACTCTTGCCATTTGTGCCACAACAATGAACCCCCTTTTCAAGATCTTTTCATCTTGCTATCTTGATCCAAATCAAGTTGAACTGGGTTTGTTCAGCTTTTTATTTATTCTGTTGTTTAATTTTTTACCTGTCTGTAGCTGACGAGTAAGGGAAGGCTTATTTTAGGATTATGCAAACTACATTCCTAAGTCATCACCCTCTTGCCTCAAACTACACCAACTTATTTTTACACCAGTAACCTCAAACAGACTTAGGCTTATGAGGCCTAGTGATGTCTACACCACATGCACAAAGGTTTGAAAGCACCCACTGATCAAATTTTTCTTCTGGATGTAAAGAGGATCGATATGGAGTTTGTCACCTTTTTGTTTCAATAACAAAGCCTCTGGAGGATTTGATTGTATTCAATCACAAGAGCATTAGTGAGGCCAGATACTGATGTTGGAGTTCTTTAGTTAGATTAGTTTTGGATCACAAACACCACTCCAACTCAAGTTATTGGATGGAGCTCCATCACTTTGGAGATCACAGATCCATTGCTCCACCACATGGAAATACCTGTCCTGTTCTAACAGTGCTTTTCTTAGGAGATTCTACAAACTATGTGTGCACAGTTGAAAGCCTATGTTAGCAATCAGCGCACTTTAAAGTAGCCGAATTCACTAATTAGAAGTGGTGTATGGATACATTTGGACATGTAGTGGATAAAACGTGGCAAAGTGCTTTACACAGCTAAAAACAGTAGTAGTAACTGTCTTGAAACCTGAATTTTGTCTGTTTTTTATGTTCTGTCCAAACTATCCTTAAAAAAAAACACCCCACAACATTTGTCTGTTTTTCTTTCTCTGAGGACCCAGCACAGCATTTAACCTGTCTTTACTTCTATAGGTATGCCCGTTTGGGACTGCCCCGTGTAGGTCTGCCTGCTGACCTACCCTTTGACCATGTCAGTGTGGAAAACATGCTGGAGCAGCAGGGGAGAGTGGTGGTGTATTTTAGCCTGGCTCTGCTGTTGGCTCCAGTGGTGGAGACCCTGGTGCTGCTGGACAGAATGTTGTTTCTGCAGGAGAGAGGTAAGAATTCTGGACTGCTAGGGGCTCGAGTATTTAATGGTTAGAGAGATGAGTAGTTCATTTTAATCTGAGGATGCCTCTTTTAATGTGGCACTTTATTTGATTAATGTTCTCTAAATGGGTGACGCATTTTATCTAGCTAGATTCATAGAATTTGTATATGATGACTTTAGCAGCCTGCATTTGTAACTAATTTGACAGTTGTAGAGCTTACTGTGAAAAATTGTTTTTCCTTGTCAAATGTCTAAATGTGTTTAGTACACATGTACTTAGTAGCATATCTATGCACATGGTTGCAGAGTAACATAATTCATCTATGTGTTCTCAGGTTTTCAGAGCCAACTAGTTCCTCTGTTTGATTCAGCCCTTTCCCCTCGAAACCTTGTGTTGGTGGCAGTAAAACCAAAAGCAGATGGAGAAGAGACTCATTAGTGGAGTAGTTCCAAGTCATCTACAGTTACTACTCAGAACCTCCAGACTGGGTTTGTTTAAAAGGAGGTTGCACAGATTACAACAATCCAAACCTGCTTATTAGGGAAATAATGTCCATGAAAGCAGTGGTCTGAATTTAAAATTGCTTATCAGACATTTCTTTTCAGACCAGCCTTTCCCACGACAAGCATTTTCCATTGAGTTATACCAGCAAGCAGAATTTTCTGGCTTTATTATCTGCTTTCCTGGACTAAACCAGGTCCTGGACTAAATACTACTGGCATCAGAATTTTATTTAAAAGTTTTTTTAGTTTGAGAAAAGGTATAATCAATGTCCAGACAACAGACTCTGACTGTCCCAGTATTTTATGTCAGTAGTGACACAGCCTCATGCGATACCTGAATTTGTCCAAATTGTGTTATTGCTGTTCTTTTTAGAGTGTTTTTAAATACAGGATTATAATTCTCCATGTCTGTTGGTTTATGAACAAGTTTGAGACCAGATTACTCCTCTTTGCTGTTGAGACTAAAATATCTTAAAACATATGGCGCAGGCACAGACCACACTGCTTCTCACATAGTTACCAGAATGGATGTGTTACACAGGTTCTTTTACATTGATTAATTACCAGGTTTGATACATGATTAACTTACTGGATAGACCTGGGCAATGATGTATTAGATTACTACTGGGTTTTGGACCTTGGCAGCCTCAGGCTATTATGCCTTCCCTGAGACCTAATCGCATTAATGAAGCCATCAGAGCTCAGGATCTCTACCTCATAAAACATTTAAAATGGCACAAAAATGAACTCAATCTGTAAAACACCACAGTGGGTTAGATTTGAGAATAGCTGCAAATTAACCAAACAGAAGGAAGTGTCAATGTCTTGAGCAACATCTTTTACAAGAATGAATGCATGCATGCAATTTTTACTAGACCTTAAGATTTAGGCATTTCTGACTTGCTTTAGACCTGGTTTTCCTAATCTGCATCACGGCTTGGAGTTTATATGCAGTTTTATTAAAAGAACATCTGGCTGTGCAGCATAACATTTGAGTGATGCACCAGAAAAATCAATATTAAGCTCAAGATACTAGAGCCAAAAATCTCAGAAAAGACAGTCAAGGAAGCAGTTAAGCCCATAATTCAAATCATTACCTCATCTAACATCAGCATGTATGAACAAGTTTCATCTGTAGATGGCACCCTTGCTCAATACAAATTGGATCTATACAAGCTGCGCTTCTATTTATCCACCTGAACTGTGCATACTATGATCACCTTTAAGGCTCAACACCTGCACGAAGCCTGTTTATCATAATGGAAAAAATAAATAAGTACATATGCACTACTAAATGTACTTGAAAAAACGTATAAATCTGAAAATTATACTTGGCTGAATCCTTAAATACAAATGCCTTCCATTTGATGGGTAAAACTCAATGATTAGGGCATTGTGTGTGTTTGTGTATATAAAACACATTCACAGTTTAACTGCTGTTATCTGAATTGATTAAGACTGAAGAATTCAAAAATATATGGACTTCAGAAGTCATTGAAACTTGCCTAAAAGAATTTTCAAAATACCAGTGCAATACATTTTATTAATGAGCAGCAGAGAACATGGAACAACCTCAGTTTTTCATACTCTCAACAAAGAAATCATTACATGCCACAGTAAGTGCTGCAACTAGAACTACAAACTCCTGGAAGTCGACCTCCCCATCCCGGTTCTCATCCAGGTCAGACATTATCTTCTCCACAACCAGTGGATCTTTACTTGCCTAAAATGAGAGCACAAGAGTTTCAGATCTCTCTGCAACTGTTGGACCCATGTCAAAATTAAGACAGTAAAGTTGCACTTTAAGCAGGCAACTTCACATAAGCATA
The DNA here is from genome assembly GCF_015220715.1 of Pygocentrus nattereri. Lineage (NCBI taxonomy): Eukaryota > Metazoa > Chordata > Actinopteri > Characiformes > Serrasalmidae > Pygocentrus > Pygocentrus nattereri. The sequence continues at coordinate 17,488,557 of NC_051213.1, forward strand.
ACTTTGACAAGTTTAATAAAGCTACTGGAAAATTAACTCACTGCTAAGAAGTCACTTAGTTCTCCCTGAAGAAGACTCTTCAGCTCCACTTTACTGAGTTTGTATTTGTCCCCCTCTTTGGAAGAGTAGGTGTGGAACACTTTTATAAGGCTTTCCATCGCACTTTCCAGCTGAGAAACCATGTTTTCTGCCACGATGACCTGTGTAGATCACAAGATAATAGAACTCATTAATTCCATAGCCAAACTGAGTGCATAATTACTGCAAGTCAATAACTACATATTGATTACCTTCCACATTTTGTAAGCATTCTCATGGACATTCTTTTGACCAAATGACTGTTCTCCCCAGCATAAACACTTGCTGACCCCATAACTACCTCAGATCCACAAGCAACTTTACACACATTCTGTTAAAGAGGGATCCGGTGTCTGAGAGGTAACAAGTGGTTTGGCCCCAGCAGACGGATGATGTTCAATGGGAACAGGAGGACAGAACAGCATCAAATATTTAAATCAGCCTTTTGTCTGCAGCTTAAGGGGTTGAGAATGAGTATCTGACATTAAGCTATTTCTAACACATGTGCCCTACTAGGAGCTAATAAAAGTGACCAACACTCAAATTAAGATTGACATTAAATCTAATACAAAGACATTAGACAGCAACTTGAACCAATATAAAATACAAAAAAAAAAAAAAAAAAAAAAAAAAAAAAAAAAACACCCCACACACACACACACACACACACACACACATACATTTCACCATCCAAAGACATTGGTTTTAAAGAATAATGGGTGCACAATATCAGAATCAAATTTCTATTGGAAGAGTTTCAGAAGTACATCAGACCAATTCATAGATTAACTCTAAAACAACCCTCTATATTTTATATATACACACACCCTTTGCTTTTTAGATAGAATGTTTAGTAGTAGACTACACAAGTTCCTGATTTTATTTAAGCTTAATTTTACATAACATTAAAGAATTTCTTAACCAAACATGCATTATAGGTGAAAAATAATTCACCTGTTAATCTCCTTGTCATTTAATCCATTTCAGATGACTAGCCTACACCTCAGACTTGACCTGTTACATTTACCCAAACAAATTACTTAAACAGTTTTCTTACCAAGTGAAAGCAGGAATTGAAGCGTGAGGAATCTGTCTCAGCTTTCTAGCATCTCACTCTCTGAATAGCAGGCACTCACCTGTGCAGAGGAACAAGCTCATGTGGCACCTCCTCCTCCAGACCAAACAGCTTACAGCTGTGTTTCCAAGCTCCACTACAGCCCCCTACTCCACCTACAGCTGAGTCACATCTTTAGCTAATTATCACCTTCAGGAGCTCAATGAGGTGAACAGAGAAGAGTGAAAGTGTGCAGGAGTGAAGCTGACAACACATTTTAGTTCTGATGAAAAAGTAAGAAGATTTACAGAAAGATGTTTGGAAAGCCCATTGTGTGTGTCCATCAAATCATGCAGGTCCATAACAGAGATGATGTTCTCTTTATTATTATTATTTATTTCTGTATGTTGCATTGATTTTGTGGTAAGGAAAATGTACTAATTCATATCAGCATGCAAAATGTGTAACCCTATATTGAACATAACTGCATTTCTTTGCTTTTCATCCTTTAAGTGAACAGACAGGTTAACCACATCAAAACCATGTGCTAAACATCAGTGTATGTCAGTAATTCTCTTTGACTGCCAGTGTTTAAGAAAGGGGTGAAGTTCAGAGTTGGGTCAAGCCTAGACTTTTCCAGCTGAGACACTTATAACCTGGCTGAACAGCATGCTGCAAAGAGTGAGTGTGAAACAGTGCCATCTACTGTAAGGGCTGGATCATGGTCTCACAAGGCTCTCTGGGCACAAGTGTCTTAGGAGCCTCCCCTGCCCCCGCACACTGACAATAATTCCCAAAAATACTGTAACAGAGGGAGTTCTCAAAAGAAACTTACATCGGTCAAGGTTCTAGACCATAACTGGGATCCCATCACACCAAAAAGAACACAAGCGGTAAAATGGCAAACAAAATAAACATGAACACAGGAGTGCTCTGATGGTACAATATTATGGACCCCTACCATAGAAAACTGAATTCTCACATTCTGCAATAAAAGGGCTTGTGTAGTATGTCAACACTATAAAAATATCACAATGTACCAATCATAAACATCATAAGCCAACCTCAAGGCAAAATATACACTTTAAGAAAATATTAAGATAAATGTTGGATATGTGACCAAAATGAATTTCACAAATGTGCAACAGACTATTATGTCCTAACATTATATTTCTTTCTATTTTTAATTATTTTAAAAACAATGGAAATATGTATGACTAAATAAATGCCTATATGAGAGCTATTCATTTATGCAATTTTGTACTTGCAGTACTTTGACCTCAGGCCTAGTGGTCTGCCAAGGCTCCAACAAGGAAAGGTACCTGTCTGAACTCGTTAATTAGCTCTGATAAGTGGGATCAGGTGTGTTGGAGCAGTGAACACTAAAAGCACTGAAATGTGCAGAGCAGAGGTACTAAAGGTGAATCAGTGCTAAAGGAGACAATAGAGCCTCTTTCTCTAATAAAAATACACAAAATAACCAAGACATCCAATGTTCCCTTGATTAGCTGAAAAGATTTACTCAACAAGCCACATTTCTCCTGATAAACAAATGTAAACAAATTAAATCTTTGGCACTGTCCATATTTTGGCTTCCTCCCTCTCTTCTCCCCCACAACCACTGGCTGTCTCCCACCTCTCCTCTCTGCTTCTCTCTCTTTCTCACCCCTCCCTCCTGTCTCACTCTCTTTCACCCCACCCCCATCCATCGCTCTGTCATATATTTTTTCCAATAAAAAAGGTTAGACATTATTTTAAAAAAGTAATTTGTATAACCACAGAATTAATAGACTATAATAATTATTCACACTTAATATTAAATGCAACTACTTTATACTTAAATTAATAAAAATGCTCTATTTCTTATATCCTTCAGTGATTCACATGCTGTCATTTCCAAAAAATACAGTAATCCAAAACACATTCACATCACTTATCTAGAATAATACCTCTAAAGTTCAATTATGCATACTAATTAATTTACTCCTATAGCTATGATTCAACTGGTTTCTAAAATATAATTCTGATACCTGTTGTTTATTCTTTGTGACTGTAAAGTAAAAAAAAAAAAAAAAAACACTTCTCAGATTGCCTTGATTGACCCATACACTATATTGCCAAAAGTATTCACTCACCCTTCCAAATCATTGAATTCAGGTGTTCCAATCACTTCCATAGCCACAGGTGTATAAACCAATTATGGTGTGGAGTTTTTTTCAGGAGTTGGGCCCAGCCCCTTAGTTCCAGTGAAATGAACTCTTCATGCTTCAGCAGACCAAGAGATTTTGGACAATTTCATGCTCCCAACTTTGTGGGAAGAGTTTAAGGGTGGCCCTTTCCTGTTCCAACAAGACTGTGCACCAGCATAAAGTCCTTAAAGACATGGAAGAGTAAATTTGGTGTGGAAGAACTTGACCAGCCTACACAGAGACCTGACCTCAACCCGATAGAACACCTTTGGGATGAGTTAGAGCGGAGACTGCAGGCCAGGCCTTCTTGTCCAACATCAGTGGCTGACCTCACAAATGTACTTCTGGAAGAATGGTCAAAAATCCCCATAATCAGCTTCCTAAACCTTGAGGAAAGCAATCCCAGAAGAGTTGAAGCTGTTATAGCTGCAAAGGGTGGGCCGACATCATTTAAACCCTATGGATTAAAAATGGGATGTCACTCAAGTTCATATGTGTGTGGAAGCAGACGAGTGAATACTTTGGGCAATATAGTGTAACATTGCAATTCCAGCCAGTCATTTGCCTCACTCAATGTTTTTTTGCCTTATTAATGAGTGAAGTATGTGTCACTCCAAAGCTTGGCTAGACCACCTTCTATGAAAAAGTAGGTATGCAATTTAACAACTGGATCAAACTTGTTTGCAGAGGATTCTACTGCAGTGAATATTGTTAGCAGATCACTGTTGTAAATACACACTTCTAAACTCAGATGTATTTGGTGACTATTTGCAGCAACTTTACAATTAACTTACTATGGCTGGGTAAGTGCCAGTGTTAGAATGAGTCATTTTTTTTCATTAAATTAAACTTTCATTAAATAAGGCACTGTGCTGGAACTAATAGATAGTATGCAGTCTTTGCCTTCAGTGTCTCTCAGATCAGCTTCTGCTTAGAAGTATGTTGTGGGACATTGCTGTCATTCTGTTGAGTCTCAGCCTTGTCAGCACATAGGCCCATCTCTAGCTTTATCTCCATGCTCATGGAATTTATGAAGCCTTGATGATGGCCATGCTTAAAGACCCAAAGAATCACCACACTTACTGTCCTCGATATGTGACTCTCTGCTTGCCTGGTGTGCAGCTATGAAGCTGTCCCATGATGCAGTGCTTAAATCAGCACAAATAACCACAGTCCCTTAGGCTTAGGCCAACTGTTTCAGTGGTATCTTGAGATCCTTGTTCTCTGGAAGATTTCCAGTTTCTCCTATGGTCTGAGGATTGACCTCTGCTCCTGGATCTGTATCTATTTTGGGCTGAACATCTACAGACCCCTGGTTCTCCACTGGAAGCTCAATCACTGATATTCTGCTCAGTCTGGAGGCACGTCTATGTTCAGTGACTGAGTGCTCTTTTATGAGATTCGGCTTTCCCAGGACGCTCCTCAGCTGAGCCCAGAAGAAGGCCTGCTGTTTAGGCTGTTCAGGCCACTCCAAATATGTTTTGGTATTCAGCATCTTTTTGAGTTTACAGTACTTGCTGGGCAGAGATTTTGGATCGATGGGCTCCTTCACCACCAGGATGACATCCCTTAAGGTCTTGCCAATAGCTCGTTGCTGGGCAAAGTAGAGTTCATAGTTGCACCACTCGCTGTTCACAAAATGCCGTGACAGCACAAAGATGACCTCAATAGAAGAAACCGGATGTTAGGATGTTTTGCAATTGGATAAAATTAGCACTCATGTGATTTGCCAGTGTGAAATATCAAGAAAGCTAAAAACTGAATATTGCTGTGACCATGATCAACGGGTTTTCCAAAATTAAGATAGTATTTGTCTTTAGTTTCTCTAAATAATTACAAGTTATTGTTTTACTTTCTTTTTAGTTGAATTTCCTTACACATACCTTCTGACTGTTTTCAATGTTCTCAATTATGTTATCGATGATCCACTTTCCTGGCATGAAGTCCCTTTCATGGATGCAAATACGGTAAGGGGGTCTGCTGTTCTCCAGACATGGCAGTAGCTTGTCCCTTACCCAGTCAGCATCTGAGTGGCTATATGAGATGAAGGCATGAAAGGTGTAGTCCATAGACAGCCCTGCTCCTTCTTTATGAGCCCTGTACTTGGCCCTGATGATCTGGTATGTAGCTTTAGCATACCAGGGTATACTAAATACATAGCACAATAACATGATAGCCAGCACAACAGCTGCAGTGGTGACTACAGAGATAACAATGACAAGTCTGATATCACAGGCAACATGACCTGGGAAATACTGAGATACCATTGTATTAAGCAGATCTGCTGGATAGTAGCACTTGTAGTTCTCTGGCCAGTCTGTGATTTGGACTTTACCCTTGACAGTGGTCTCCTGTATAAAGGTGTGGAGATCACAGGTGCAGTGGTAAGGATTGTTACCTGCCTTGAGTCGTGCCAGGTTAGGCATTCCCTTAAAAGAACTCATACTAATAAGCCCAAAGGAGTTTCCATCCAAAGCTAGTGACTTCAGATTAGGGCTCCTCCAACCAGAGGGAATGAATTTAATTTTGTTACCACTGAGGTAAACCTCCTTCAGACCAATGGCCTTTCTAAAGTAGTCCATGTCTAACTGGTCTAGATTACAGTATGAAAGATCAAGGTACAACACAGTGGTGGGGAGACATTTAAAGCTGTCAATAACCAATGTATTGTGATCAGCAATGACAGTAGTGATGTTTTGTTTCCAAGAGCAGATGTTATTACCTTCAGAGCCTATCTTATTGTAACTTATATCAATTGTTTGCAGATGTTTGAACTCCCCAGCGAGAGCTGCAAAAGAACCGAAGCTGGTCAGTTGATTATTGCTGAGGTTAAAGGTGTGAAGCGATGGCATTGTTTCTCTGTAGTTACACTGCTGGTTAAAGAGATAACTGTCCTTCAATTGGTTTTTGGAGATATCTAGGATTTCAACCCCCCTCATCTCCTCCCATGCATCACAGGGCACAGTGTTAAAGTTGACATTGTGTATATGCAGGTGACGGATCTTGTTAAGCCATGTAAAACGCCAGTCAAAGCGCAGGATGTCTGGGTTGCTGATGTCCCTGTTAAATCAGAAAACACTGGGTTATGACAAAGTGCTATGATCTTGGGTTATTAAGAAGAGTTAAAATGCCTATTTATTCAGGGCAGACAGCTGTGATACTTACGAGAGATACAACCTTTCCAGCACTAGATTTGTCACACTGGATGCCTGCTGACTATTCACAAATATCTGTGACCTGGCAAAGTCGATGAACAGAAGTCCTAAATTTTTAATTGGACTTTTTTGCAAATTAATAAGGGCCATTCTCAGGAGTTCCTCATTGAATTTCCCTCGATAAAAAATCAGTTGCTGGGAGTTAATATACTTCAAGCCATAGAAAATGTCCTCTTTGTCGGTGTAATACTTAAACTCAAAAAGATTGCGAAAACGGAGAACCACAAATGTTTTGTTTGCAAGGTCTTTTAAAATCATAGGGAGTACATATGTTCTGTTATCTATGGCCATATCAAGCCACATATTGTTTGTATGGATGTTCTTCAGATACCCTGGTTCATAAACATCGAGACTTGAACCAGTTTTGATGGCAAACTTTTCCAGAGATACATTCTGTAACACATCAAGATCCCCCTTTTTCAAAATACCAACAACAGGGCCACCCATGGACAGTACTTTTAGTTTCCTGAAATTCAAAAATGCATCATCCAGAGTGGCCTCAGAGTAGAGGTTATTTGACATTTCCAAGTTTTTAAGCCTGCTGAGTGGTGCCAGAGCTTTTGATGGAATAACCGTCAATGAGTTGTTGAAGATATTTACATCTTCCAGTAGCAGATTTTCCTGAAAGGCTTTATCCTCAATTACAGATATGTTGTTAAACTGAAGCAAGAGGACCCGTAGGAGAGGCAGCCCAACAAAGTCCATATTTCGGATAACATGGATAATGTTATAGGAAAGATCTACCACCTCTAGAGAGGAAGGCAGCTGCTCCACAGGGACACGCTGCAGTCGAAGGCCTTGGCAGTTAGCTGTGCGCTGGTCAGCAAATATCCGACAGGACAGTTCACTTCTGACTGGTAAGATGAAAAAAGATGCTTGGAAGCCAAACACAAGACTGAGAAAAGTAAATATTCTCACATCAGCCATTTGGATCTGTGAAGAGATAAAGACCATATAGTTGTTCTGCGTGCACACACACACACACACAAAAAAAATTATATATATATATATATATATATATATATAATTACACAAAAGCCTCCAACAAAAATTTAGTTTGTACATTCTTCAACTTGTCAGCTCTACTGCCACTTTTAATTTTCTGTCTTTCAAATCTTAAAACCAGTCAGTTACAGCCGTGTCCTCCCAGTAAAGCTGTTCCTAAAGGAGTCACTGACATTATGTTCCCGTTTAAAGAAATCTTAATATTCATATAAGGAACTACCCAAACGCACATTAGATGCATTCAATTTTTCTTCTCATGTGCATCTCAAATGGCTAAGAAATATTTCTGTGGAGGTTAAATATAATACACTAACATAAGGAAGGAGAAAGGAGAAAAATAAGTTTAATTAAAAAGCAAAAGACCATTACCAAAAGAAATTAAAACATATAGAGGAAATGGTACACCTAACACCCATGGAAGATAAAATCACCATCAGATAAACAGTGCTTAAAGCTTTCATCTTTCAGACATAGGAGAAAATCAATGATAAGGGCTTGAGTAGATGTAAGAAAATGAAACAGAAAACAAGGAAGATATTTTGCACTAGAATACAAAATGTATATGTCACTGTAATATGGAGTAAGGTTTTATGAACTGATGAGTCTAAATTTTTACCTTAGATCACCTGGATTGTGAGAAGCAGAAAATGCAACCAATGTCTAAGACTGAACTTTGGAGGTGTCAAAAAAATATCTGTAAAGATTTCCTTGAAAACTGAAAATAAGTCTCCTGAAAAGAATGGAAACGATGTTATAAGGCGAAGAGTAGACACACTAAATACTGAAAAAGTATTACAGTTAGGTGTTGAGGCCTTTGTGTAATTTTCTGTGCTTTGCTGATGCTGAAATATTAGTAATTTATACTTTGCTATTTTGACTGGAAATTCAATAAATGAAAGACGGGTATCTAACTTTTGCACAGTACTGTATGTATTGGAGGTTTGTCTGATTTCTCTTTTTAGGGAAAAAAATAACCAGTGCACATGCCAGCAACAGGATTAATAGGGTTATGCTCCAATCAGCCATAACATTAAAACCACCTCCTTGGATATTTTGGGTTGGTAGACTATTTTCAGTTCAGGGACACTGAGGTGTTTAAAAACTTCAGCAGCACTGCTGTGTCTGATCCTCTCATACCAGCACAACACACACACGCTAATACACTACCACCAGGTCAGTGTCACTGTAGTGCTGAGAATAGCCCTCCATAAAAATAATGTTAAAAAAAATTATTATTATTATTATTATTAATAATAATAATGTATAAAAATAATTCAACAATACTTGGGGGGGGGGGGTCCTGACCATTGAAGAACAAGGAGGCTACCATGCAAGTATGCAGAGAAACAGATTACTACAGTCTGTAATTGTAGCACTACATAGTGCGTCTTTATGGCAAAAGGAGCTGATAAAATGGATAATGATTGTAGAAAGAAGGAAACAAGTTTGTAATGCTCTGACTAGTCAGTGTATATCTTTGAAGTCATGAGAACGCCTCTCTGGCTTTGACAGTTTTTAACAAGCACTGAAAAACAGAAGTGTCCTTTCATGTCATGTAAGCATTTCTTAATCCTCAGAGATCAAAAAGAATCTATAAATACCTTAAAGTCACTTGAAGATTGATGACATGAAATATGCTCCTGAAACACATGTGCAAAGTACAGTAAATTTCAAGACAGATCAAGTTATTTCCAGCTTATGTTAAAATTACAACATATTATGCCATAACAAAGCCTATAGTGTCTAAAACACAATGATATTACAATGGCACAGATATGCCATACATTACTTTCCAAAAAAACAGAAGAATTCTGTTCAAGTGTGATCTTACAACCTTTATTTAGAATTTGTAATCAGCCGTATTCCACTGTGCCTCAGTCTTGACTGCAGCAAACCTATGGGGCAGATTCTCTCAGGTTCTTAAACTGCAGCTGTGTTTACAAATGAAGGGATACTTGTTTTCTCCCCACCAGCACATGCGCTTTATGACTACTTTTATTATCAAATGAACAAACAAACTCTCAAAGCTGACTGCATGCCAGGTGTAGAAGAGAAATGCTTAGACTGGTTCTGTCCTTCAGCACATCCTCTCCTAATTACTTTTCGAATCTTTGCCTGGAAGGGCTCTGTTTGACTTGAGCTGCACTTATCTTTATTCTCTCACGTGTGCAGCCAGTTAATATCCTAGCTGACAGATACATAATGTAAGCTGATGTGGAAATCTTTCTGGTAGATCGCATTACTCAATGGATGACTGAGCAGGAAAAGCTTGTTTTTAAGGTTTTAGCACCAAACAGTTTGTTAAGAGTATTTTAAGCCCCTTAAGTTTATCAGTCATTTCTGCGAGTCATTTCATTTTCAGATGTATTTCCCTAGCCTTGGCTTTTTAAATGAAGGACTATTTTAAACATGTAATAAAATCTTCAATGACAAAAAAGCATTAGGTCTTCAGAGCACAAGTCCCTGATGCAACAATGAACTGTTTATTAGGCCTGTCATTCCAAAAGGAGTCAATGTAAGATTTACTTGAATATAATAAGTGCACTGTCTAGCTAAATGTTTTCAAGTTGTTCTTAAAGGGGGATTTCACAGATTTTCTAAAATGCCTAAATATTTCGATTGTTGATATGTAAACAAAATTATTCAGAGTGGACTGAAATGAAACGTTCTGTTTTTGAGAAATTTACTGAGTCAGTATTGTTCACAGTGGTGATGATAGGAACCAGATGTTCATAGCATTTAATGCCTCAATGCCTCAAAGCTACCTGACAGAAAGTTAGTACATTAAATGGTTACAAATGCATTGTCTGATGCCTGAGACATTGTTTTACATAAATTTTGAGAAAGGCCTGGAAAGTATTTTTAAAATGAGAGAGCACTGTAGGCAATGTAAGGCAAAATCATGCCTGAAGGAAAAAATACTTTTTTTGTCAACATTGCATATAAAACTTGCAAGATATGTGTAGGTTAACTCATCATTTTGGATAGGAGGTAAAATGGCTGTTTTTGCATTATGACTTCATTAGACATCATGACCCCTGGTTGTAAAGAAATGAAAGCTAAAAAATTTACTAGCTTGTAAGTTTACTAGGTTAGTAAGCTTAGTTAGCAAACTGAAGTTAGCTATAATATAAAATGTACAAATAACAAATTATATCTTATATATGTCTAATTCTTATTTGAAATTTCAAACAGCTGTGAGTTCTCCCAGCTCCACCTCTTTCACCAAGTATGGCAGTCTGTGTTCATTTGTCCGCAGTTTTAGCAGAGAATTTCTATTGATAAGAATTGCCGCTCAACTATGTCTTGTTAATATAATGCAAATTCGTAGTTTGTAAATGCTTAATCATTGTTATACAGAAAAAAACTAATTTTCTCAACACAGAACAGCATAAAATATTTCAACACATATTTTTTGCACTTTCTAACAGCGTCTTATTTACATTCATGACCTCAATGAGTGGATCAGATTGCCAGCCAGTCAGACACTCACACACAGGGGCAATTTAGCATGTCCAATTGGGAGGAAACCCAAGCAGACACGGGGAAAACCTGCAAACTCCACACAGAGAGGACCCCGGTCACGGAATCAAACCCAGGCCCTCCTCGCTGGGAAGCGACAGTGCTACCCACCGTGCCACCATGCCGCCAATCAAAGGTCTGCATAAATGGCTAGAAACAGTTGTTTTTAGCACAGCTCCATTGACCACCACTCTTTACTTCTTTGTCATCATGTTTTTGATCTAATGGGAGAAGTAAGAACTGTCCAGGCTTTAAGTGGCTCTTGTTTTAGTACATTATCTGTGTATTAACAGACACTGCATCACACTTCATTTCTCAGTGTGAAGACTTTACTCACATTAAAAGTGGCTAGTGCACTAAAGAGCTCATTTGAGATGCAGAGTCAGTGTCACTTTTTAGGGATGTTGAGCTGGACAGCAGTGCCTTTGTGCAAAGCTTCTGCAAAAATGAGACCCATGCATGTATTGTGGTATGTGATAAGTCAATTCAGCAAAGGTTCGTACAGTCATAGTGAAACTGTACAGGATATCATGTCACTGTGCATTGTCACCACCAGTGCACCTGTTAGCAGAATTGATCACATGCTGTTGTATAGGATATTAATGTTATGGTGAGAGTACAGAGGAACCAAAACCAAAAGTAAAAAAAAAAATCCTAAAAATAGATGTCAAAAGTTGACAGAAGTGAATGTACTGTAAAAGTTTAATGTTTTTTGATATATCTGTATGTATGGATGGAGTGGGTTCATGAGTGCATTTGTAAGTGGATTGATGGATAGAATAATCTGGACAGTGGCAGTTTTATTGGTGTTGTTTTAGGTTTGTACTTTTAACCAACAACACAAGGCCAAGTAGCTAAGCAAAACATTTAATAAACGTATACACTGAGTAAAACAAAGGGAAAAGAAACACTCAATGTGCAAATAGATGGATCCAGGAACCCATGAGAAAGAAGTAAGTTTTACACAAAAATGCTGCCAGTGGCAGAAGACTAAACTAAATTGCAATAAGGTGATTCAACTCAAAAATGCCATTTGAACCTTCCCTTAACTGACAGTTCTGAATAGAAAACAATGACTATATTTGTGTTATACATTTTGTAACTTTGGTTCCTATTGCCACCACTGTAATCTGAATCAAAAATATATCTACAGCATTATCTCAATCATTGAATTATGCAGAAATGCTTTTTGCAGTAAAATAAGGACATTCCAAAATATTAACCACAATAAATTAAGGTAATATTAGTTCCAGTAATAGGACGAGTCTTTTGTTTCATACTAACTTTCCCGGCTGGTGTATTTAACAAACCACACACTCAAACAGCGACTGTGGGACCCAGTGACCCATTAAGGAAGCAACATTTCCTACCCACAAGTGCAAGTGCGTAACTCTGACTGGTTGGTCATTAACCAACAACCAACTTATTCCCAAATGTCAGGGGTAGAGAGCTGGTTTTTATTAATAAGATCAAGTAAATGTGTGTAGGCCAGAGTGAACAAAATGATGAAAAAAGGATTGGTTTTCTTTTTTTGTGTTATTTGAAATGCTTTAAAAGCTTTGAATGACCACTGAAACAAATATGTCAGGAATGTGTGGGGGAAAAAACCCACAGGAGATAAGATTTTCAAGGGAGTAACTGCATGGATTGCAACAGGCTAATACAGCCCTCCACTACACGCTAAAATTAACTCTAACTACCAAACAAAACTTACATGCTCTGTCCACCACATACTGATGACTGTCCACACATATAAATTTCACAGTGCATGCAGTTTTTGGAACAGAGCATTAAAATTTTGTCCTTAGACAGTTTTGGAAGCCTCATAACTTAATCAGGTTAGAAGAAGTAAAAAAAGAATGTTATTATATATTTATTATTTATTTATATAAATGATATGACTGATGTTTTAAAGTCTGAGATCACAGCTCAGTGTCTCATTAAACTACTCAAACAGCTCCAGCCTTTGAGGAACTCCAAAAAAAAAAACTACAAGAATAACTTCCAAGCAGTATTACTAAGCAGTTTTTTTCTGGACTCATCCATGACTGCCTGGGCAGATAAATGTTTGTTGACTTGTAGAACACATACCTCTGGGCAGAATATCCCAGACATAACGACATTCTATATATTTTCATACGTCCAATAATTCCTTGCCTGTACAAAAAGATCTATAGTAGTACTATAAGAAACTACAGTGATGTTCTTACTGTCAATACTTCTACAATAGTCTATATTTGTTTATATTCCTTTAGTACCATAATACCTCTACAGTACCCTGAAGCAAAATGTTAAGCTGAACTACCTTATAATTCTTACAAGAACCTATAGTGCTCTGAAGTGATTTTACAGTACTCTGTTTTTACTTAAAGATTCTTAAAAGAACATGTGGAAAAATACAGTAACTGTCTGAATTTAACAAAATTTAGTCTAACTAGAATTGGGTATAAATCACTAGTATTATCATTATGCAGAAAGTGATACTGAAATTGTACGCTAAACGTTGCATTTTGTGTCAGTTTACCAGAGAGCAACATGATAACGCACAGAAAACAAAACCACTGTCACTCGTCTGAGCCTTTCTGGTTCATAAACGAAACATCAGGCTACTTACCTCTGCACCAGGGGGTTAGATGGAGACTTTACAAGCTGTATCGCTTTTGTTTACTATATCTTGTGCATTTTACAATCCTCCTGAGGACGGAGCTGTGTGGAAAGACCGACTACCTCGAACTCGCTTGTGCTGCGTTTGTTTCGTCTGCGAGAGTAATTTGGGATTGTGTGCACGCTGGAGAACGTCACAGGCTCCACGAGCAGGCCAGGGACTTTGTGTACTCGCTGGTAGGAAGGGCGCAGTGTGTATATGCGCTATTTGTGCGCAGTTTTTAATTCTTCAAGCTGTTTTTTCAGCGTTCATGGTCCAGAGCGCAGCAGTTATGTAGACATCCAGGTCAGTATGTCTCAACCTTTACCACCCCGAGGCCCACCTGATTATAACAAGAAAGCAGGAAACTAACATCGACTTTTAAATACAAATGTATGTGTCTTTTCTTAAGTGCTGGCACTGAAAACCTGAGAAAGGGACTGAAAAAGCTCTGATCGCACATGATTTTGCTGCAACAAGTGTTTTTTTTTTTTTTTAAATACAATCTTAAAGGCACATTACAGCCAAACTGGGGTTTGGGAGCAACAATAGTCAAAGGCGTCCAGCTAACAGTGTCCTCCCTCACCCACAACCCATCTGCACCTCAGACAACAACATAAAAAAACAGTCTTTTTCTGGGAAGTGTTACCTCCAATGAGCCTCCTGAAATGGCCACGCCTCCTGAGCTTCTCAGAGGCAGCACGGCCAGTAGTGAAATGCTACATAGACCCCCTCGAAAGATCAGTCGTCCCGGCGGCCTACCAGCCCAAACTACTGCAAGCAGATATTATATATATATATATATATATATATATATATACGTTCCCAACGTTCCTACATTGAACTGCAGGCAAATGAACAAAAATATGGCAAAATAAGAGGCGAATTAAGACGAGCTAATCAGACCGACCTTTAGCGTCTGCACCAGTCACCCTCTTCTACTGTGCCATCGATGCAAGGTTGCTGCTAGTGTGCACCAAAGCCCCAACTCTCAGCCTTGACCAACCACGCTGGTGCCTGCTCGACGCTTCGCTAGAGGGCCGCGGTCAACAGCTACTGACGCCACACTGCTAATCCACAGCTTAGCACAGAGGAACACAACTAACACATGAGCTCATCATTAAAATAGCAACAACAACAACAACTTATTTACAATAAATTATCCTATGAATGCGCCACCTACCCAAGGGCCTCGATGCGTGGCTGCTCTGCACGGCCCTGCCTCCTGCAGTTCTTACGGCAGAGTCTTGTTTGTCATTTGTAACGGCAGCAGCCTCTGTTGCAGGAATGACACGAAAGCAAATGAGAGTCGAGGAAGACTGTGGTGCCGACGTACTGCTAGAAGAGTACTCTATCGATGAATCCTCTCGTTTGATCAGAGGATGCATTCCCACCAGCAGTGAACTGGACCAGGTTTCGATTGGAAGTGGACGGAGACCTGCGGTTTTTGCCGGTGTTATGGCGAATTTAATTACCTGTTTCCCTCTTCGGTAAATGCTGTGCTGCGGGGCTTAGTCAGGCTTAGTTCATCCCTCTTTGTACTGTTAAAATAGTTTCTAATTAAACACATGCTTAAGGTGTAAAATGTGGCGTTAGCAGAGGTTTTAATGCACAAGGAGTAGATGGGTCAACTTGGTAATGTTAGGTTTTGCTTTGTTTTTTCAATTACTCTGTGTAGCAGTTTTAATAAGTCAATTCTAATTGAATTACCATATATAGAGAGATATTCTGTTGTTCAGACTCGAGTTATTATTTATAGTGTTTTGTGGATGCCCCATAGCCTCACGTCCTCATTAAATTGTATATATGGGTTTGAAACATTAAAACGTTTTGTACAAACTGCTTTTACACAGCACAGTTATTAGTCTTTGTCATTACATTAGACTACTAATGTAACTGCACCTAGGAGATTGGTTTCCCTGTAGTATATTGAAGCTGGAGTGCATTTACATCTTGCTGTTATGTTAGTAATGTATCTTTATACTATGTTTATACTTTTCATCCATACAGCTGTTTCACTCTAGAACACAGAGCAAACAGGTACTGATGGAAAAAAGGTTTACCCCTACATTACAATAAAATACAACTGAAATTGAATTAAAATCCAACAATAGTGATATTGGTCATCTGTTCTGCCATTGAACACACCAAGGCCTTCTTACCCCTACCCCTTGTTTTTGAGTGTCACCCTAACGCTTTGGAGCGGAGTTAAAGGGTAGTGGGTGAAGTCTTTCCCTACAAAATGGGGCAACCCTGAAATAAAAAAAAATAAAATAGCGGCGCACTAGCGGTGCTCTGTAGGCGACCCGGCCGACTTCAGTGATGGGGGAGAAGGGAAAAGTTCAGCAGTCTCGCCGCTGGGCTTTAGTCATTATTATCGTCCACCGCTAATTCAGTGGTGATACGAAGCTGACGTCAGCTGTTCTTGTTTGAATTTCCCCGTTCCACCGAAAATGGTGCAGCAGTTACATTCTGGCGCTTCAGGTGTTAATACTGCTGGATTATTTAAGGTGGAACGGGAAAATTAGCTCGCTAGCTACCGAGACATTAGCATACTTTTGCCGATTTTTAAAAATGCTTTTCACGAAGAAAACGACCATAATACGTTGAAACGCCATTAAGCTAAGATAAATCAACAGTTATGGTCATTTTATGACGGACAAAATACCTACATTTCTGGGTTTCTGCGATCGCTCGCGCAGCCATCTTGCCAGTTTTCCCTTTTTTTCTCATAACACACTATAGTGTGCCGCTGAAAAATGTCCATATAGCCCTAATCCTTGGCCCTACACATCTATCTCATGAAAAATTGGAACACCCTAACCCTAGACCTGAACACCCAAAACAGAGGGATGAGGGCTAAGTGGTAGGGGCAAGGGGTGAAATGGGACTGTGCCCAAATTTCATCTACATCCTTAAATAATAAGAACACAGCATGAAACAGGCAGGCTTAGGAAGTAGTTTCCCCTTGGTGTGAGACGTCTGGAGTGGATTTAAGGTAGGTTACTATAATTCTGCTAGTAATGTGTTCCTTTTGACACATTTTATCTGTTACACCGACATCACAGGGGGAACTGAGAAAAGTGGTTTCCCTTGTTTGAGCATTAAAACCTGTTTGAGCATTAAAACCTCTGCTAACAACACATTTTATGCTTTAAAGCATGCACTCAGTTACAAACTATTTTACAAACAAGGTGAAACTTCTCTTGCCCTAAGGAATAGAACGAAATAATGGTATAAACATGAATGAACTAAGCCTGTCTAAGCCCCGCAGCGCAGCATCAGCTGAAGATGTCATGATTTCACCATGCACAGAGTAAACAGCTGTTTGTTGCAGACCCGAGTGTAGTTGGAGTGTTTACACATGTGAAAGTGTGATGGATGCACATCAAACAAAGTGCCCTGAAAAAATTCCCCATCAATGGCTAAGTAACCCTCTGCAACACTCACCCACTGCCGATGACGGTTAATTAGCTGTTTTATTTTTACATATCTATTGATATTTACACTAGCTATAATTTGAAAATATTAGATTCTTCCATTATTAATTATTACTTTTTTTCTGCTTATGTTGTTAAGACTTAGTGACACGTCCATACTTTAGTTAAGAAGCGTTTCCTTTGAATCTGCCAAACTAATTTGGCAGTTAATTAATCCGTCAAACATCTACCAGATAGTGAGGAATCACTTCAGAGAATGTGAGAATGTGTTTTCACTTCAACAGAGTCCAGTGCAGGTGTGCTTTACACCACTGCATCTGGCACTTTGCACTGCACATAGTGATTTTAGATTTGTGTATGGTTACTTGGCCATGGAAAACCAGTCTTTGAAGCTCCTGACCAACAGTTTGTGTGTTGACGTTTCTTCCAGAGGTAGTTTGGAACCCAGTAATGAGTACTATAACTGATGATGTTTCCCCTTCAGTCCTGTTTTGTGAGCTTGTGTGGCTGAGCTGTTGGTCGTAGTTTCCATTTGCTGTTACAGGATCTCTAGCAGGGCAGAAATGTGATGAACTTAAGTTGCTAATCTGTGATGGTCCTTCTATTTTTTACATCTGTTAGCAATGGGTGTGGGTGAAATAGCAGGACACAATAATTAGAAAGATTGTCAACATACTTTTCACCATGTAGTATATTTTCTCTTTAGACGACCAGACAAAATGGGGATCCTTTTAGTTGTTTAATATTTCATATACACTCTCAGGAAAAAAAAAGGTATGACACTGTCACTGGGGCAGTACCCTTTTTGTCACTGTGGTGGTACCCTCAGGGGTACACCTCAGTACCTTTAGTCAGGGAACATAACTGAGCCATAATCCAATAAAATTATATTTTCTAAGTTGTACTGATTCAAAATTGCACAACCACCTTTTTGGCCAGCCTTGTATCCCTGCATCATTAGAAAGCTTTCAAAGATATACATTTGATTCATTTACATTTGTTGAAAACTTGAGTAATAAAGAAGCACCAGAGATAATAAAACAGGACATCCTCACATTGAAAGATCAGAATGAATCAAAGACATAGCCAAATTATTCAGCATGTCAAAATCAACTTTTTTTAAATAAAGGAAGATCTCAATGTTTGATGATTATATATGTTTGATGATTATTATGTCAACAATAAGGACAAAAACAGAGCCAAACCAATAAAAATCACATCAAATCAAGTCTGTAATTACTTACAGACTACACAGTTTGAAATCCAAGGCAGTTAAGATGTAAACAATATTAAAACACTGACCTAAGTATGAAAAACATATTGTTCTTAAATATTTGGATTATTTATAAGAGTTTTCCATAGTTAAAACTCATTCACATTGTATGTATGGCTCAGTATAGGTATAACTTATTTTTGTATGTAAGGGAAAAGTAAATACACTGATATACACATGGCAAAATACACTGGAATACACTTGTAAAATGCTAGACGTCATTTGACCACAGTGGGCAGATGACTCAGACTTTTAACTGCTGTGTATTTGTAAGACAGAGCGGAACAGCTGCTTTTGCGTGCCTGGTTCCCATCCAGGAAGGATGTAAAAAACAGTGTCATGATCTGAGCTTCCTTGACTGGTGACATAATTGGTGATCTTTGCCAAGTGTAAGGCAACCTCAAAATGAACATTACACATCAGAGTATGCTCTGCCAACATAATGCCATAGATATTGCATGTGAAGAACTGGACAGAGCAGCCAAAATAAAGCTGCAGAAGTATTGTTCCTGAAGAGAATAGAAAATATTGGACTTTCTGTGAACAAACAAAAAAAATTGCTTGTCAAATTGCTATTACTAAAGTCTAAAAGACTTCCTTGAATGTTGCTTTAATACTGTTTTACTTTATATATTCTCTCATTTCATCTTTAAGTATTTTTCCACATAAAGCATTGTCACCTGTGAAGCAGTTATAATACAATAGTATCTAGGAAGGGTTCTCACAGTTTTGATTGGCATCATTTGAATAGGTTCTCTGTTTAACAGTGAATGTGGCCATAACCTGTTAATCACTTGAAAAAGCTCAACAGTTGCATACCTCTACGGCTGACTTTAAGAATAATGTGGTTTGTCTTCTTTTGCGTCAGCATACAATGTCCCCTTTTGTTTCACTTGTTCTGAAGTGGAGGTTGCGAAAGTTGTTCTATATTCAGAACATCTTTCCATCATAAGTGTCTTACCAAACATGTATTCCTCCTGTGGAAATTTTACTGGTGACACCGGTGTTGCTCTGCATGCAGAATAATATAGCCACAGAGTAGAGCATGATGTGTATGATCCTTTCTGTTGCATCAGTGAAAGCATAACTTAACTCTTGTGTGGTGTTCCTGTCTGTGGGACAAAAGAAAAAAATATGCGATTTGTTATTATTTCAACCTCAGATTCCTTGGCCTTTGGCATCTGATATTTTCACATATTAATTTTAAAAAACAATAATGCGGTTGGTCCACCAGACCCACTTACTAACACAAACATGAACACCACACAAGGAATAAATGGTTCATTGCAGGTTCAATAATGCATGAACTATTGAAATATTTCACAAATCACGCTCTCCGAAAAATCCTTCTCTCTTGAGTTAGAATTTAAAGAACTGTTTGGTGGCAGGCAGACAATGTATATGGTTTATAGAATATCTGTAAGTGTAACGCCTGATACCAGCAAAGAAGTGAATCTGTATTGAATTTCGTGGCATCCACTGATAAGACTAGTTTCTTAACACAAAAGTAATTAGAAACCTGTCTTTTTGCTGTTTCCTGGGCAGTTATGTATTGCTACATGATTAGAAAGCTAACAAAGGTGTAAAGTTGATTCTAATTATGATTTTCACCAGGGTAAGGTGCCAGTATGTCTCAGATTCAGGAATGTAAAGTAGGCCAGTGCTAGTGAAGCAGGCTGTCATGATATTGAAAAATCAGAATAAATCAGAAACCTTGTCTAATGATTGTGTGTGAAAATGATTAGGGCATTTTCTGAATGCAGTGCGATTCAGTGTTGTTCTGATGATGCAGAGAATTAAGACTGATCCAAATATGACTATGAGACATTCAATGAAATCAAGAAAAGTCCTAAGCTGTGATTTTATTGAGAGAAAAGTTTTAAACAAATGACTGAGTTCTCTTGGATTGAGCCCAAAACACAGAAGAATGTTTGTTTGGCCTGTCCCCAAAAAGAGCAAGCCAAATGAATTCAATGACAAGCAATAACTCTGGCACTTGTTATGCAGTATTTTGTTTGTAGCTTTCATCCATGTGTTCTAAAAATGTGGTAATGCAAATTCTCACCACTTGTCCTTTCTGTGAGAGATATCCTTTACAAGTGCAGTCCTAATCTATATATTATTGTCCCTCAGCTATCAAATTAATGCACAAACACAATCTCTCAAAGCACTGATGGCTGCTCAGAAAACTGTTTTCTGTTTATAGAAACAGATTATAGAGACTCAAACAACCAACTTTGCAGCTATGCCTAATGACTCTGCACTAATTACATTCTAACAGTGCAACACACCTTGAGGTATAATCACATACAATTAGAAAGCTGACCTAGTACAATCAATAGGTCTTCAGTGGCCAGCAATTACAGACAAGCTTGAATTGTGAACAGTAATGTATGCATGTTTTAGCAAGTGACATCACATTTACTGTGCCTGAAACAGAGACACAAAGAAAAAAATTGTCCAGTGGAGCTTCAAGAATTACTACAAATACCACCAAGAGAATATGATATTCTTCACAGGAACTGTAATCAGAGGTGAATTCAAGGGCCAGATGGGTGGCCAAAGGAATTTGTATCCAAATAGTAACTGTAGTAATGTTTTTTCTCCTTTGTGGCATGATCACCCTACACTGCAGAGGTTTTTGAAATCCTCTAAAGGAATATGCTAGATTTGGGTATGAGTATAGGGTAGGGATAGTATAGGGTACAAGTTCTGCAGCCAAATTATAGTGAGAATGTAACTTGTTGAACCACTTATATTGAAAACTTCTGGACATTGTATGTCCAAAAGTATGAACACACTTTTAATTAGTGAATTCAGCCACTTTCAGGTGCACCCATTGCTGACACAGGCATTCAACTGTGCACACACAGCTTGTATTTTCTTCATAGAAAAAGCATTGTCAATAGAATGGGAGGCTCTGGAGCAGCTGCACACAACCCTAAGGGTGGAGGGCGAAGGGAGATGGGCAAGCTCCCAATTTATATTCTTGATTTCAGAAGAAATAGTTCCCAAACATAAGCAGAGAGGGAGTTGCAGTTTATAGCTAAAATGAAACACAGTTTGTTTGGTTTGCACTGTTCTAGTCAAAATGCATTGAAAAATACCAGTGAAATATTTTAAATCAGTTTTATTAACATTCGGCCATTTTAACAGGATTTTTAGTCCAGATTGAATCAGATCTGGGTCTGGAGAGCTGGCTCAGGTTGTGGAAATATGTGCAAAATTAAGGTTTGGTTAGAGTAGGGGAACATGTGCAAAAAGCATTTTCTTCACAAACAATCAAAACAGTGCTAACATCAACAGCAAAGTTGTCAACTATAAAAACAGAAATGACTGACGGCAATCAATACATACTACATATTAGTAATTAATACTTTAAATATTACTGTGTTGACTAATTGCTCTGATTTCTGAGATACAGTGGGCAGAAATTAATGAATGAGGTTAAAGACATAACTGGCACATAACTAGCACATGGGGTCAGTTGCAGTGGGAGAGTTCGACCTGGGAATAAGACAAGGGATGCTCCAATTTCAAAATTCCAAAATTTGACTCTCTTTCTCAACCTTCTCTCTCTGTCTCTCAAAGGGTAGGCACTGTCCCATATGAACAATTGTTTGAGCAGAAATGTAACATTAAGATATTTACTTATGTAAAACAGTAATAATAAATAAATAAATAAATAAACTTTCCTACGGATTAAATGATCTACACTCTGAAAATGCAGTGCACAATGACTATAAAACTGTCAGAAATACTTTCAATTTACATAGGCAGCAATGGTGGAGATCAGCATATGCAGAGCATTAACAATATAAGTAAGATTATTACAATATAAGTAACAAGTTTATTTTCACAGCAACTACGAACTGCAAATCTACACGCAATCTATTCAAGCTCGTTTGGCCATCATTTCATATGTTTTAAAATGTGATACTTTTCATTTGGGAAAAAAATGTAATTACACATGAGCACACAGGTATGAAATACTATAGACATCTGTTATCATAAAAGAATGCACAGGCGGCTTTGTATGAAATTATGCTGTTTTACACAGTGACACATTTGGATGAAACATCTGCGAGTATGGTTTCTTTCAAGCCAATGGCTGGAAAAAAGCTTGCATGTTGCAAATGAGACCCAATACAATGCAATAAGCCAAGTCAGATTCTGCAGCTTCTGCCCAAAAGGTGAATTGTGCTTAGGGAGAGGTCCTATACATGTTTTTAAGGCTTTGAATCTGTCATTACCTCAGTGTGTGAAAAATCAATGTTTATAACAGGATATTTTGCAGATTACAGCATTACATCAGCTTTAAATGTCCATAGTTGAGAAATACTGAGTACTTATGTATATACTGTATGTAGAAGATATTGTCCTGGTTCTTTGTTTCTCAGACTAGGTTCGCAAATTAGTAACACTTAAAAAGCGCTGTTATTCAGTACAAACCCTTTGTTAGATAGGTGATTATATATTTCCAAGACAGAATGTTTGTTATGTGGCTGATGCCAGGAAATATTTAAACAGTATGAACAATTGCTAATATCTATGATATTATGCATAATTTGGCAGCTGGGTCACATTTAGGTGTTTTCTCTGCTTTTTGGTGCAGAAATCACGTTACCCGCTTGAATCACAAACAAAAGCACAGTATAGGTTGTATGGAGACTGGGCGTTTTCCTCCCATATGTTGGACAGCCCTAGCATGCTCACATGCTCTGCGAACTTAACCTTGGTATCAGATCTCTTCCCTCATCTCCAGTAGGACCCTCAGGTAGTGGGGGGCAGGCCTACAGCAACCAGAGGCTAGCCACAGCCAGCAGCAGAGACAGGCCCAACGTGGAGGCTGGGGATGTGGGCAGGGTTCCTGCATTAATCACCAGCCTATAAGATACCACTTCCTTTTTCAGGCCGCTCTCCATTGCCATGCAGCGGAACACACCTTCCTTCAGTGGCAGCTCAGGGGTCGAAGCCAGGACACATGATGACCCAGTGATGGTGCAGGGGTAACGCTTCACACAGTTGTCCTTCTCCCACACATAGGTAGCGTGGTAAGAATTAACAGGGCAAGGTAACAGGACTGGACCATCTTTTTCCACTTGTACCTCCTTAGGAAATGTGCTGGGTGTCTTTTGGGCTGCAAAAAAATGGGTTGAGTAACTGAGGTCTTGTTATTGAACTGCTGAAACTAAAATTCAAATGACTTTACTGTAATTAGTTACCTTCAAAAAATACCTTTTTTTTAAAAGAAGCAAATGCATTAAATGTGTTATTAATGTGTATTATGTAACATAAAATTGCATCTCTCATACTTACTTGTTTGACAAAATATGTGATTTTTTTAATAATTTTTTTTCTTTTTCGTCCATCAGTGTTCTCTCACTATAATACACAGCATGCACTGGACAAGTATGTTGCATAGCCATTGGGAATCCCCCACCCCCACATTATGCAATGCACTGTTCTACTGGCCAATAAATACACATAATCGTGATATGTGGCTCCCTATCAGTAACATTAGCTAAACGGCTTCCATCTGCCTTACTGCCTAATAAAAATAACAGTCCATCATCGTGTATTTGCCCCAAATTTTTTTAATAGTTTTTCAGAAGTTCTTCCCACCTTCAAGATGCATCATCAAGTCAGTTTATCTAGTTGCCAAACAGGAAAATCTATTGATGCACCACTGCAGGTGGACAGTAGGTATGCTTACAACAGATATAACAATGGTTAAATTTTTTATTTTGGCTTGAGTGCCTCATTAAAGTCTTCAGATATTACAGAGCATTTTACTCTGAATTAAATTTTAATGATGAAGAAAATAAATGAAACAGGATTTAATTATTACTGAAAGTAAGGTCTAACAAAAGATCTAGAATTACACTTGTTTTTTATATTTGGTTTAAATAGGATTAAGTTGAATCCTATGACCACCTATAATAATCTTTTCAGTGAGCATTAGGGGACTTGATTTTGCCTAGCATGCCATATAAGAAATTTTGCATCGTAAGGAAACTGTGCTTAAAAGAAAGCTGCTATATTTACAGGAACTAAGGTCATATGGTTCCAGAAGTCAAGAAGTCAGAATGCCCTTTATAAATTGTGCAGAATTATT
Organism: Pygocentrus nattereri; assembly: GCF_015220715.1. Lineage (NCBI taxonomy): Eukaryota > Metazoa > Chordata > Actinopteri > Characiformes > Serrasalmidae > Pygocentrus > Pygocentrus nattereri. The sequence continues at coordinate 17,513,095 of NC_051213.1, forward strand.
ATATATAAATGTATTGCAGTACTCACCAGCAGTATCTCCACAAACTGAGGCATTGGACTGGTCAAGGCCCTGTATGAATCCCCTGTGTGAAAACATATTTGCAGAGTAAGCACAAATAGTCTCATACAAAACAAATGCATTCAGTGTTTGGATGTAAATATATCTGCACCCTGTAGTGATGTTGTAGTTTGTTGGAATAGCTAGGCACTTTTTTTTGGCTAAGTCCCACCCACAGTAAGGGTCTCTGGAGAGGATGCACTCCCGGCAGCTGACTCCATAGCGGCTGCAGTCGGCTAACTTGAGACGTTGAATTTCCATCGCTGTGCCAACGTAAAGGTGACCCTAGTAGAAAGCAAGATGGACAGGGTGAAAAAGGAGCCATCTGGAGCTGCTGTTAAACATGGCCTGGGTATGATATCGGCATGATTCACCAGGTTGAAGCTAATGCTTCCACTCTGTCTCTCTGACAGCTCCTGGCTATAGCACTACAGTCATACATCTAACCTGCAGACTGGGTTCATCCTTCATAGTGTGAGTATGACAAGGTTGGGTTCAAAATGATTTTATTTCTGTGGGTCTTCATTTAAAGGGTGTGCAGAGCATGTACCTTCTGTGAGTCGATGGCCATGTTAATGATGGGGCCCTCGTTGTGGAACAGAGAGTACTGGGATATGATGAAAGCTTCTTCATTTGTGTGCAGCACCTTTAGAACTTTCCCCTGCTCTATAACAACAGAGAGTAAAACAAGCCCATTTTTAATAAGAGCTTAAAGGCATCAACAAGTAGCTCATTTACCATGGTTTCCCCACATGAGGATTCATAAAAATGCACAGGTAGTAATAACACTTAAAAGAGTCATTTCTGTGATATGATGAATTTCATTTGGTAATAATGAGCTTGCGCTTTGTTTTGCTTCGGGCAGTATTCACAAGCCCTGATTCTGGAAATCTACTTCCCTGCAGAACATATTTACACAATCTGCCACCATCTACTCCATGGGGGGAGGGGGGGTTGTTGTGCGGTGCAGCACGTGAAATGCAGTTTGGAACTCCGCAGGAAAGTATGTCTCCAAGAGGAGAGCTAGAAACAACTGCTCTAGGCAGAGGTATCTCAATTGCTAACTGTCTGTTTAGTAGGTAAGTGAATAAGAGATCTACCAAATTGCTGGACAATGGCCCTTCATGATCAGAACGGAACACCCCTGGTCTAGGACTATCTCATCCAGGGAAAGAGTGGCTGAAGGGTTTCCATTCCAATCAAGCAAAAGCTCACCAGATTTTACTGCAGTCACATTAACCCTTTGTGGATAAGATTAGTGACCCCTGCTCTAAGGTTTATAAAAAGCATTGTACATTTAGAAACATAATATATGTCAGAGTATTTTCACCTTCTATGAGGTTTCATGACTGTTATGTAACTGTAAAATGTAATGTACACATAGTAGTTTTCTCTAAATCCCATCTTTTTAAAAATATACGATCAATACATTGGCTCTCTGCATAAGGACATGACGTTCTTCCTCTTACCTGTGCCTAGGTAGATAACACTGTAGTGCTCTTCATTGACAGCCAGCACAGTGTCTGCCACTACATGTGTGAAGTGGTCAACAGTGGGCAGGTCCAGAGGAGCACCTCCTACTGGCCAGATCACTTCCTCGATCTCTGGATGGTCCTTGATCACTCCCAGTGTCTTTGGGTTCAGAGCTGCGGTATTATTCTTAGAGGCACACTGGATGAAGAGAAATAGCAGTTACAGTGAATTTTTCCCTGTGCAAAATGATTTTATGGGTTTATTGATTTCATTTTCCTGTGAATTTAAGAAAGATAAACATGAGTAAGCCAAAATGTGATGTGTTTAATTAGATTCAAACGCAATGCACTTTTGTATTTATTACATTTATTTGGATTTATTACATATGTAATAATAATAAATAATAATATTTATTTACACAAAGTGCTTGTTACCTCCTATTATTATTATCATTATACAGATTTATTACACACTTCTATAACCTAAGAATAGCTCAACCAGTTTGCAAGTCCCTGTAGTTACTAAATAATAAGCCTTGGTATGTAATAAGACTGGAATGTTAAGGGGTTAATGTCAGTGTGAACACTGAGGGGAGATACCATTCCAGGCCGGTGTCCAGTGAGTGGGCTGGTGTGGCCTTTCAGCCTAGATTTAGCGAAGGCCTGGTCAATTTCCTCAATGGAGTACGCACAGACTACAGTAGTGTCCCTGTGTCAGAGCACAGGAGGAATGCATATAAATGAATGCATATAAGCCAAAACATGCAATATATCAGTAATTTGATGAGTGTTCCTGGTAAGAATGGCATGAGAGTAAAGCAAAAGCACAAAACTATTCTTTTACGTTTATGATCTTTTACTTTTATACAAATTATACAGCATCCAGTGATATTTCTAAAGTGCAGTCTAATAAAGTAGACATCTAATACATCACATAATAGTGATGGCTCTCATTCTCCACTGTAGATGCATTACTGCCACTCACCACACGTTGGAGAAGAGTCCATACATGACACCAGTTCGATGCTGAGATGCCAGCACAAATGCTCGTCTGATGTTGTTGTACTGCTGTGGGGTGCTGGCTGTCCCACACATCACACGTGCCTTCATAAACGTAGTCCAGGAGTCAGGCAGCACAGTCTTTATGCCCCCCTCATCACTCTAGATCACAAACAAATAGTCTTCAAGAATTCTGTCCAGTCATTTCAGTATGACTTGGTGACTTATAGTCATATAAAGAAGTTAATAGACCCTGTCTATTAAGAAGAAATTGAGATTTTTTTCAACATATTCAACATTTCTTCATTTAAACAATATGGACAGATAAAGATGATGAGCTGCACCTGATCAAGTGTAAGTGATTAGAACATGGTCACAGAATATTTTGGAGGAACACATTTTAACCTCAGCCGTCTGGTTTGGTTCTCTGTTATAAGAGTATGTTGTGTCATCATGCCTAGATCAAATCAGTTCTCTGAAGCCTTTAGAAAGAAGGTTGTAGATGCCAGTTGGTCTGGGTGGGGGCTTAAGAAGATTTACAGAATATTGGAAGTCAATCATTTCTCTGTCTGGAAGATCATCTACATGTAGAGAAGATTTAAAACTGCTGCCAACTTGTCTAGGCCAGCCTACCTGAGAACATTTAACCTAGCAACAAACTGTAAGATGTTAAAAGAAGTATCTAAGAACTACAAATACAGGGACTTCTGGAACAATGTGCTATGAATAGATGAGTCAAAGATAGAGTTGTTTGGCCACAGCGCCAGAAGCCATGTTTAGTGAAGACTGCGTTTGATTAGCAGAAGGTGGAAGAAACGTTATGGTTTGGGGCTGCTTTGCTGCCTGGCCAATATGCAGTCATACAATCGACTAGGAATTGTCTTTAAGGAAAATGTGTGACCATCTGTAAAAAAGCTGGAGCTGAAGAAGTGGACCATCAAACAGGACAATGATCCCACACGTACAAAAGGGTTATGGAATGGCCCATTTAAATCCATTTGGAGGAATTTTAAAACAAGCCGCAGATGCAATAAAACCCTCAAATATTGCATGGTTGAAAGAATTCTGCATGGGGTGGGCCAAAATGTCTCACATTAGTTGTCTGATACTGGGAGATGGTTAAAGTAAACGCCTACATAAAGTTGTTTATGCTAAAGGGGCACAAGCACTTACTGGAGCCAGGGGTGTTCATCACAGGTATCACTTTTTTAAATAAATGATTGCAAAGTAAAATTTCCATTTATATAAACTGAATTGAAGATCACCTACTGATGTGTCCACATATGTCAATAAAAAGAAACCTTCGTTGAAGCGCACTAACTTCTTCACATGAGTGTATAAAGCAAGACATATAACAGTTAACTGGTGGTGAATTGCATGAATGTCACGATAATTTTTATGGATCAAAATATCTCAATATACAACCCCAATTCCAATGAAGTTGGGACGTTGTGTAAAACATAAATAAAAACAGAATATAATGATTTGCAAATCCTTTTCAATCTATATTCAACTGAATACACTACAAAGACAAGATATTTAATGTTCAAACGGATAAACTTTATTGTTTTTTGCAAATATTCACTCATTTTGAATTTGATGCCTGCAACACATTTCAAAGAAGTTGGGACAGGGGCAACAAAAGACTGGGAAAGTTGAGGAATGCTCAAAAAACACCTGTTTGGAACATTCCACAGGTGAACAGGTTAATTGGAAACATGTGAGTGTCATGATTAGGTATAAAGGAAGCATCCTTAAAAGGCTCAGTCATTCACAAGCAAGGATGGGGCGAGGTTCACCACTTTGTGAACAACTGTGTGAGCAAATAGTCCAACAGTTTAAGAACAATGTTTCTCAACGTTCAATTGCAAGGAATTTAGGGATTTCATCATCTACATTCCATAATATCATCAAAAGATTCAGAAAATCTGGAGAAATCTGCAAGTAAGTGGCAAGGCAGAAAACCAACATTGGATGCCCGTGACCTTCAATCCCTCAGGCAGCACTGCATTAAAAACCGACATCATTCTGTAACGGATTTTATCACATGGGCTCAGGAACACTTCAGAAAACCATTGTCAGTGAACACAGTTCATCGCTCCATCTACAAGTGCAAGTTAAAACTCATCTGAGATGGACTGATGCAAAGTGGAAAAGTGTCCTGTGGTCTGACGAGTCCACATTTCAAATTGTTTTTGGAAATCATGGACATTGTGTCCCACGGGCCAAAGAGGAAAAGGACTGTCCGGATTGTTGCCAGCATCTCTGATGGTATGGGGGTGTGTTACTGCCCATGGCAGGGGTAACTTGCACATCTGTGAAGGCACCATTACATAATCATCATTACATCCAGACCTGTCTCCCATTGAAAATGTGTGGTGCATTATGAAGTGCAAAATATGACAACGGAGACCCCGGACTGTTGAGCATCTGAAGTTGTACATCAAGCAAGAATGGGAAAGAATTCCACCTACAAAGCTTCAACAATTAGTGTCCTCAGTTCCCAAACGCTTACTGAGTGTTGTTAAAAGGAAAGGTGATGTCACACAGTGGTGAACATGCCCCTGTCCCAACTTCTTTGGAACGTGTTCAACTTCAAAATGAGTGAATATTTGCAAAAAACAATAAACATTAAATATCTTGTCTTTGTAGGGTATTCAATTGAATATAGGTTGAAAAGGATTTGCAAATCATCATATTCTGTTTTTATTTACGTTTTACACAACGTCCCAACTTCACTGGAATTGGGGTTGTACTCAGTAAACACAAGCAAAACCATTATACTTGATTACCATGCAGATTCGTCCAATCCGTGCCCTGTACCGTTCTTCATCCAAGCTGGCTGTCTTGTTGATCTCACTGAAAAAAAAGTAAATCTCCTCATTGTATTTTTGCGTTGCAGGAATAACTGCAGCTCCAGCAAACTGAGGGTCTGATGAAGAGAGAAAGAGACAAAACAAGCAAGCAATTACCGCTTTCATACATAAAGGATTGCTTTGACCTGTCACTGCTGCTGAAAGGATCATTTCCGTGTACATCTATTTTAAGCTTATTTAAAGCGTCCCTGTAGGCAAATCCTGGTTTGGTGTCAAGTAAAATCCTATGAGAGTTGCTAACATGCTCACCAATCCTTCATTGTGGGTGATTAGTTGAAGAAAACAACAACAGAAAGGATGTATTTACAGGACTGTGCATTCAGAGCACGTGCATTTTAATGCCCACCGAAGGTCATTCTGTTCCAGCTCTTGAAGTTCTTTCAGCTCTGATAGTTCTTACAGATTCATTAAGGTATCACATGCAAGCACACAGTTTGAATAGCAAGGGCTTTATATACAAAGGTGCAATGTCAGAATATACTGAAATGGCCAGAGATACTATCTTGCATGTCTCTGCAACATTCTGTTCTTTGCTGTAGCCTTTCATGATAGAATCGCTTCCTGCAGGTTCATGCATGCATGATCTTATCTTTATTTTTCTCGTTTACTCCCAGTGTTAGTTGTCATCAACCCCATTTTAGGTCTCTTCCATATTATGTCACAGCAGTCTATGAAAAAGTCTTAGCTCATGCCATCTATGAAAACTGGCACCACTTATTTTCCAAATGTTATTAAAGTGATATATCTGATCTTCAATTCCCTTCAGCTTTGCTCTGTAGAAGCAGTCGGCGCTGTTAACTTTGAGAAGAGTTCTCTATAATAAGGTATTGACACTTCCACTTCTTGATCACAGCTGGGTTTCCTCCATTGCATCTGTCTCTACCTCATTAACAGGTCAATTAACAGACCCCCCAAATTTTTAAGGAAAATGTAAAATGTAACCATCAGTTGTAACATGTCTATCTGCATGCTACAGTGTATGATAGTGTAGGTCTTGAGAGGAAAATTTTTTAGTTTAAAGATTGTGGAAATCCCATTCTGATGACCTATGTAAAAGGTAGAAGAAGACTATAACTGCTTTGGGGTGGATTTTTGGGGGTTATCAAATTGTTATTTTTAGGTTTTGGGGGTTTTGTTATGTGGGTCTATTTAGCTGGCTATCTAGATATCTTGCCTCGGTTTGCCTTATTTTTTCTGGCTAAAGGGGTAAACACCATGCCCAAGGCATCTAGTTTTGGGTGAATGAAGATTTTTGTTCAACATTCAAGGTAAGAATTACACTAAAGCTAGCTTGATTGTATTGGCCTATATTTCAGTGGCTAGATTAGCAGTTTTTGTTGACACCACAGGATTTGTTGACACCACAGGAGTTCCCAATGCTTGTATGACGTATTTGTGTAATGTATGCTTGGCATTGCAGTGAAAGAACACTGCTGAATAGACAACCTAAAGATTATATGATCTCTGACAATGCTGCACTACAGAATACTGCATTGCATAACAAATAATATAGTGAACTTTAGTGTCAGGCCCATTTAAATGTTATTATCACCATTGGCTTTCTTCATAATGAAAATAATTATTCTTTTCTTATATCAAGTCTTAAAGCTTGATTCCACGTACCTTGAACCCAAGTTCTCCAGCTAGATATGCTTGGCTATCCACATATCTACTGTCATAGACCATGAATCCAGACCTTATTATCAGACCTCATCACAAGAGACTGAGTACGATGTTGTATTATTTTCAGTTATATGTGTAATGTAGTTAGATAATACAAACTACACACACTTGAACTGCACTGGTAGAAATAAAGATACTGTGCAGGTATATTTTTATTCATCAAAGTACAATCAATGTAAATGTACCCTCAATGGTACAACAGTGGTTTTAAGGTCCAATTGTTTACCCTAAATATGTTTTACCCAGTGGAAATGTCATAACCATGTTTTAAAAGAGAACAATAAAATAAAAGGCCTGGAGACAATAAACTTAAAAATATACTTTCAATGGACTTTGGTACAATTATGTTCCCTGAGTAAAGATGCTGAGATGTAGACTTGAGGGAACCACCCCAGTGACAGTTTCATACCTTTTTCTCTGAGAGTGTGTAGAGCTGTCAACACCAAAATATGACTTACACACACAGATGTTTCTTTTTTTTTTTTAAACAAATTCAGGGTTATAGTACAGGGAATTGTTCTATTAGTTTTATATAGAAACATTTCTTTCATGGTGAAATGGTTCTTCAGACTGATGCAGAATGTGTTATACAGCACCAAAAAGCATTCTTCTACTGTTACAAATATGACACTGTAACAATAGCAGAACCCTTTTTGGTGCTATACAGAACCATTTACAACAAGTATGAAATGGTTCTATACAGACCTCATGGTTCCATTCTCTTTACAAAGCCTTCCTTTTAAGAGAACAAAATGAAAACTAACTAGGTAGCAGTAATAATAATAATAATATGAAATTATACATCTATTTTCATTATATTATTTCCAAAATAAATACAGCATAATAAGAAAAAATAGAAAAAATATCAATTGTGACTTGTTTGCAAGTACATCCAGTTATAAATTGAACTGCCTGGTGCTCTGATTGTAACACCTCAGCCCACTCACTCAGCAGCCATTTGCTCTCAGTCTTCAGCAGCTTGTTGGAGCTGTAGGTGCGATGAATAGAGCCAGGGTGCTTCGCAACCGCTGACAGAGCAGAATACAGACTACCATCTGAGAGAGACAGATATAGAAAGAGAGAGAGAGAGGGAGAGAGAGAGAGAGAGAGAGAGAGAGAGAGAGAGAGAGAGAGAGAGAGAGAGAGAGAGAGAGAGAGAGAGAGAGAGACTTTATGCATCAGCAGCACCTGTGTGAGGCGAACATTCTTGTCTGATTATAGAATGCCTGATTCATCTAGATAAGAGTGCTAGACTTGGAAAATGTTTAATGAAAGAAGTTAACAGTCACCCCCCACACCCTTTACCTGTTGAGAGGCTGACAGAACGCTGAGAGGGAAAAGAAGGTGAGATATCTGAGGCTGATGTCCTCTGTCCATCATCAGGTAGGTGTGTGAGCACAGTTTTATTCACCTAGTGGAAGAGATGATGAAAGATGATGGTGCCAAAACTACTGTGGGTCCATTTCTATGTACAATCCCTACCTGACCTTTGTTTCCTTTTATAAGAACAAAATCATCTTGACTAGTGTGTTTAAGTCTGATGATCTCACACCACCTGCAAAGCTAAAGACTACAAGATGTTATGCTCATTTTAAAGATGGAGCAGAATCAGCTAAATAATAAGCTAAACATACAACTGAAGCTGCAGATGTAAAAACAGATGCACCCAAGCCTTATTTAATATGTTAGTGGAAAATTCTACATTATGCTTGGGCCAAAGGTGTACCCATTGTTCTTGTAAGCTATCAGAATTTTAAATATTCAAAGTGCTTTCACACAATAACCATGTTACTAGACTGCACTCACAAAATGTGTACTTTGTTAGTTGGTCATGCTGTCTGTTTATCAAATTCAAATCCCATTTTAATACGAAACATTGTAAACTTGTTCATTCTAGCATATCCTTGCTATAATTTATCTTAACTTTAACTCATTTTAACCTCTTAACCTTAACCTTTTTCAGCTTTTATTTTTAAAATCAAACTCTGAAAAATAAAGGTGTCAGAATAAATTCTTTAATGGAGCTGTACCTGCAGCATTTAGCTCCATCTCAAATCAGAATGAGGCATAGATTTGAGATGGAGGTGAAACCTGCAGCAAGGTAGATCTCCAGGAGAATGTCTAGTGATCACTGCAATAAAAGAATCACATTTGGTTCCCTAAAAAAATCTTTAAATGGACGGTTCTTTGTAAATGGTATATGTGAGTGTGGTTAATCCGTTTAAAGATTAAAAAATCTCAAAATTACTAAAGGTCCCAGGAGGAATTAGGAAGATTACGTTTACATTATGTGAAGGTTCTTTAAACTATGAAAAACTTTCTTTACTTCTCCTTTTCAAACGTGGTTCTTTAGGGAACCAAGAAATGATTTTCTATTGTGTTGCTCAAAACCTTTTGTGGCACCTTTTTTATTTTTAAACTGTGCATTTGAAAACATTTGCTGAGCTTTACACAGTGTGAACCTTTCATGACCAACAGAAATGCTTCACATTTTATAATTTATTACAAAATCACTTGTAATAAAATCTAATGAAGTTGATGAAACCTAATGAAAATATTTTCCTTCTCAAAATTTCCATTTTGTTTTTGATATTGCGATCTGTCAATATTATCTGTACTGTATTATCTGAACTGCAGCTCTAACCATAAATGTCAAAATTTAGTCAAAAACAAGGGAAAAGCCCACGTCCACAGTAATGCTAATTTCTGCTAGCAGCCTTATGGAATACTTGTAGTATGTTACTGCTCAGCTAACAGTGATTCAGATGGACATTTTTGGTTGTTCTAGATTGAATGTGGACATTTTAAGTTTGTAATAGACATTAACACATATTTTACCTTGTTGCAGTTTTGCAGTTTTTCAATTCTGCTTCTGTTTTCCATTTCTAATGACTGACTGAAATGCAGTGGTCAGGTTACCGCTCATACATGCGATCAGTGAAGTATCCAGAACAGAGTGACTTTTTTCCTCACAACTGTTTTGGACCCACCCATTGTATTTTAAAACATAATAGGTAGATTCCAGTGTCAGTCACTAATTAGTAAATTCCTAAGTGGTTAATCTGACATATGATGAATTCAATTTAGCTTCTTAAGTCCTAACCAATGGGAGAGCTAGGTTGCCTCTATCTACATAAAACACAGGAGAAAAATAGATTGGACTATTTTCCATTGTACACAACCTTTTTGTTTCCAACCAAAACTTAACAATGAAATAAAGTTTAAGTAAGGAGTTTAAATACAACATGTAGGATGGTTAAACTAAACAAAAATAAACTGAAAACACAGACAGGTACATATATGTATTTTTTGTTTCACAGAAATTTTTGGGCCTGAGGTCCTGAGCATTCTTCATAGACATGCATATGATGAACTGAATACTTATCACGTTACCAGTAGCCAGCATTTAGGGCTGCCTGCATTTGTCCCACACACCACAAAGGTGTCGTTGACTTTCTCGATGACAGTGATGAAATTATCACACTCAAGCTATACAAGGTGAAAGAACATATTAGAATAGTTAGAATAATGTTATGTTTGGCAATGCGTAAATGTTATGCTTAGCAAAACATACCTCACATTATCATATGCTCATGGATGTTAGAGATCAGCAGTGCAGACATAAATTCTAAAGACTTTAAAGTGTTGTACACTTTTCTTTGCATTTTTAATTGAACATTTGAAAGGAACCTGTTATTCACAGGAGTTCTATCTAAGCCATTAACCTTAAAACATAACCCCATTCAGTCTAGTGTAATGATGAGTGATGTGCTGCTTGTCACATATGACTATTTCTGTAAATTTAGAATGAGGCCACTGTGCTCTGCTCTCTGCTCTGGCTGGCCCTTGTGAAGAGAATCTATATTTACAATGGAGCTATTCCACTCTTGCTTTAAGCTTTGATCTCAGTGTAGACCAGAGGAATCTTATTCCTTATCTGTTTGCACAAGCTTGTGTTCCCTTATCAGGCTGGTGAATCGCAGAAGTCTCAATTATAGAGCTAGCTAGCATATCCTTTATTTTTCTAAGAATTCTAAGAAAGTTGTGCTACTTCAAAATGTATTAAGTCCAGATATGCATCACTAAATTTACAGTTTCTCAAATCCAGAGAAACCCTAAGCACAGACTAAAGAGAATATGTGGTGACTCTTCCTTGACACTACAGTGTAGTCCAAGGCTTAATCCATGTTTGAGAAACAAGGACTAGGTGTATAGAGGTGCAGTAAAAATCACACAAAAGCCTCTCCTACCTGAAGATGTACTGATCGGGCAAGGCAGGTCTCTTTGGCACCTTCATCAGCCATTATTGTGATCTGTGAGCAGATCAACAAGATTATACAGTAATATTTTGTTTCATATTTCACTGCTCTGCTATTCATATTGTGGACAGAAGAGTGCTGCTATGATCCTAAATTGCTAGAAACCATATGAGGTTTCTCTAGTCCTTTAAAATAAAAGGTTCTTTGGAGTGATGCCATGGAAGAACCACTTTTGGATCCCAGCCTTTAACTTGAGAAGTTTTGATAGAGTTTCCACTGAAAGGCTCTTTAGTTAACCAAAAGTGATTGTTCTATGGCAACACTCCAAAGAACCCATTTTAAACACTTTTATTTTTAAGAGAGTATAATATAGGATTTGATCTGGCTTTGTTCTAACCACTACAGTTGTATAACTCAGTGATCTTTACTGATCTTGACTGAAGCACTTCTACTCAGTACTAATAGATATTATAAAAGGGTTTTGTTCTCTGTATGCATCCTATCTAGATTAGGCTGCTGTGTCAGGCCCCTACCGATGTGTCTTGTACTCCTTGGGTGAATGTGATCATATAGATGACCGCCTGGCCCCCCACATACAGAACATCACTCCCCTGCTGGTGGTACACTGTCATGTAGTTCTCTGGTTTCATGAAATGAAACCTTGCTGGCTCTGAAAGGCAGTTTAGAGAGGGTCAAGACACGTGCTGAAAAATATGTTTACTGACTTTAATTGATTCAAATGTATACATATGTATAAAATATATTACATAACATTGTTATACAAAAACTGACAGAAAGTAGTAATTCACATGGAAATAATGTATAGATTTGAATTGTATGAATACAATCTCCCCATTTTTTGGTGCCTCTCCACTACTGTCCAAAAGTCAGAGCCCACTCTTGAGTTATTTCATTTTCAGCCAAGTGTTCATGAAGTACAATTACAATCATTCATTTTTCATGAGAAATTCCTGAGGAGATTGGCTATAAGACATTCCACTTGTACAAGGGAAGGCTAATTCAAAGGAAAAACTGGGGAAAAAAACAGGAGTTTCCTAAAATGGAGTACAAAAAATAGACAAAATGTGAATGCTAATAAGAGTGCAAAACTTTCTAGACACCCAAAACTGTTACCATTAGATAAACAACACTGAAATCTTTCATCTTTGACAGAGAGAAGAAAATCAAGCTCCATTCTTGTGTCAGACCTGAAAAAATCAACATGTTTCTATTCATCCTACTGTTGTGAGAAGACAACTCAACACTGAGAGTCTGAAAGGATGTGTAGCTGGCAAGAAACTGCTACTGAGAAATTGGAAATTTGCACCTCAAACAAATGTGCTGTTGGTGTTCTCAGAACAATGGACTGACCAATCCAGGGTCTAGACCTCAAGATCATCAATGTGGAATACTTGGAGCATAAGAAGGAAAAAATGCAACCAACTTCTAAGATCAAACTTCAAAGCTGCGGAAAAAAAATATCCCTGCAATTTTCTTGAAAAACTGAAGGCAAGCCTCCTGAAAAGAATGGAAGCTGTAATAAAAGGGTAAAGTGCAAACACACTAAACACTGATAAAATGAAATTACATTTGTCTGTTGGGTCTTCTGTGTAATATTCTGTTTAATATTCTTGTCCTGCTGCTGAAAAATGAATCACTTACTTAATGACTGTTTATCAGTAAATTAAATAAATGAAGGCTGGTCTCTGACTTTTGCAAGGTACTGAATGCAAGTGGTGTCTTCAAGGGTTTGAAGCACATATGTAAGATATGGAGTTTGTAAACACAAATGAGTTCACATGTGTTTCACTAGAACTTTTCAGTAAATCTTAGTTTTATTAATCTTCCCTTTATTACATGATCTTCCATTTTGGGAAAAATACATCCTTTATGCGCTGTCATGTTCAGTTTATATACAGCATGCCATTAACACATCAATACAACACACACGTGTCAAAGACAGTCCTGTTGTCCATTGTCTATCCCTCTGTATCCTCAGCCTCGGTGTATTCGCGTTAGTACATTGGAACTCAGAGCTAATTGAGTCTTATTCATCAACAGGTGTGTTTTGTGCAAAATAGCATTCCAAGCTTTATAGGTAAAGTACAGTAACCTCACCACATTCCGGAATGCATTTTCAGAAGAGTGTGTTTTTCATAAAATAAGCTACTGTGGAAAATATTCGCTCATCAGATGGCTCGACCCTCCTTTGTGAATACAGAAAGACGTGCTTTGAATTGAGGACGCGCCTCCCTTTGGCCGAGATACAGAGATCGATAGTCGCTCTCCGTGGTGCTGAAACAGGCTCTAACGAACACAAGGTACATTTCTAAGGTGGTTTTTATATCCAAAAGAGAAATACAGGAATTGAATTTACTGTCTGACACATGTTTTCAGTGTTGGTAAAGTAGCTATCACTACACTGAAGACCAAGAGGGGATCAAACGCTGGGTAACAACTGAGGAAAAAAGAGAGAATGATTAAGATGGTCTATCTATTGATTCCATCGTCTTTAGCTGGGGTTCAGCGAGTGGACTGAAATGCGTTCAATCGTGCACAGAATAAATAATTGTGAGCTGGATTTTGTGGAATTTTCCACAGGCTATTTCCCATATGTTTGTGTGTATGTGTGTGTGTGTGTAGTTGTGTGTGCGTGTGTGTGTGTGTGTGTGTGTGTGTGCGTGTGTGTGTGTGTGTGTGTGTGTATGCGCGCGCGCGCGCATTTGACGAGGTCGCGTGTGTTTTCTGCTCCGATCTTCGAAAATCCTCGGCTACTGCAATGGCATCATCTCCATTAGCTCGTACCTGCAATGCAGTTCTGCAGCTTTGACCGCTTACTCGCGTCCCAACAAGCACCTAGTAAAGCTGTATGGCATCTTAACCATGTTATTTTCCCACATGTGAATACAGCCGTCCGCGCTGTTGCCTCTACAGCAGCCTTAACAGCAGGCTGACCGTTTCATGCGTACAGCAAATGAAACCGTGCGCTACAGCAGTCCTGGCTAGAGGCGACCGAGGCTTTGATTCCTATCTCTTCAAGCCAGTGTTTATGACCACAGACAGTTTACCAACAACGAACATATGTCAAGATGGCGTTACCATGGATACGAGGCCATAAATATCGACCCAACACACACCCATGTTTGACCACACTCATCTATTATGGTGACACTGACCAGCAGCAGGCTGTGTGTTTCTTCGGGAATTCAGACGCAGTGTCTGCAGCGGTCACCCATCCTGACGCGTCCGCTCTTGCTTTAGTTTACGGCACTAGCTATATTATACTAGATAGATATACTAGACTATATATGGTAGCTGTGGCTTTGGGGAGGGAAAAGTAAAGTTTAAGCTAGTTTAGACTACACTCTGAAATAACGTAAAGGGTAGATAACCTGTAATTGCTTGTGCGCTTCAATGACAAAATCTATTTCACCGCCCTAGAACGAACGATGGTAACCGACCCATCCATCCACAGTTACTCATCTCACTCCTCCGCTTAGGAAAGTCAGGATTAAGTGGATTGTCAGTGAAAACAGATGGTTTTAAGGCGTGTTAGGTGAACACACTGCATTCAGAAGTATGGTCTGTGTTCAGTATCTAAGCAGCTTATTGTTCATACAGCGAGCAATTAAGCTGCGCAAAAACACATGCATTCCCACTATTCCCCAAACAGGGTGACTATGAAACGAGATGTTTCCAGAATTCGCTCCAGGTGACGTATCATGCTGAGCTTAACATCGCTAGAAAAGCTGGAAAGCGCTGCTTACCTTGCACTGTGAATTTCAGCCGAGGGGATTTTTCAGCCAGAACTATCGAAAAGAGGATCGTCAGGAGGACTGGATTCATGGTTCTGAGATGCGTTAGAGCTAACAGACGACGCTGCTGTCAGAAAGAGGAGAACGTCCTCTAAACAAGGGAAGTAAAATCCTCCTCAAACCGCTGGCACGTTTAGGCTACGCTTTAATACGCAGCTTCGGTCTCCGTGCTAGTGGAAGACCTCCTGTCCCTCACCATCTCCAAGAGGAAGTCGGGGTGATGGGCAGTACGTCACACGCCCCGAAGGAGAGAGGAGGGATGAGAGAGATGTTCAGGCTTTAAACAATCCAGCTTTTCAGAACCAGTCAGTTTGAACCTACCAAGCTTACACTCGTATTAAACCCATCATGCTTACAGGCCCACCTTTAAATTCAAGAGCGCTGCCAGTCCACTCTTTGAGAATGTGTTGAGCATGTTCTAGTGTGGCATGGTGGAGTAGGGTGTGAAAAACATCAATCAGTGTATTTCTTCAGATGCACACGTTGTTAAGGATCCAGATACCCCTTTGGATTACTTTAAGAAGCACTTATTGATATTACAGACGTTCAGTCAACATAAAGCATTGTGAGTCGAGTTTGTGATCCAGAACTAATCATCCAGCAGCAGTACCTAATCTTATTAATGCTCTTGGAGCCGAATGCAATCAAATCCTGACAGCAATGTCCTAACATCTAATGTCAAGTCTTCACAGAAGTGTAGAGGCTGTTACTGCAGCAATAGGAGACAAAATCCTCATTAAAATCCCTTTCTTCTGATTTTAGAAGCATTGCATCAGTAAGCGTCCACAAACTTTTGGACAAATAGAGTGTTTGTTTAAAATGTCTACAATGTGTCTTTGTGTGACAAGTAGTTTTCTATGTGTGTTCAGAGAAAGTATTTCGATAAGTCTACTCTTATATCGTTGCGGTCCAATAAATGAATAAATAAATAAGTAACAATGCCAACTTTGCAGTGGAAGGCGTAAATTAATTTATGCACACACACACACACACACACACACACACACACACACACACACACATTTGAAAAGAGATTTATTTCCAAGTTATTTTGGACCCAATGTAAACGCAACTGCTCTGCTCAAATGTTGTAGGAAAATACAAATAGAAATAAACGAAATGCATTTTTTAAATTTGGACAGTGATGATGTATTCCAGTGTATTCAGAAGTAATCACACCACCCGTCCTTCCTCAAAACACTGTCAATATCTAATGATGTGTTTTGGAATCAAAATGCCACCCTGCCCCTCCCAACTATTGTACTGTTCTGCTTTTAACATGTCTTTTTACATCTTCTCAGCAGTCTCTTATGCTCCTCAATAAGATGGGTGCAGCAGTGCATTTTCTGCTGAAGATGTGAATCAATAATCAATATTCTCTCTTGAAATGCTCACTAAAATCCATCTGTTAGAATAATCCAGTATTGAGCTAGGTGTTATCATTCCATTACTGAGGAAATTTCAGCAGCAGGACTAAAGGAAACTGGATATGTGTCTCCTTGTGATAATGCAAGCTGTTGGACACCTGAAAAAATATTGCCAAAGCCATAGCAACAGCAGTGGCTGCCAAACCAGTGAATTTCTCCAGTGAACCGGAGAAACTATGCATATATATATATATATATATATATATATATATATATATATATATATATATATATATTTTATATAAATATATATAATTTCTGTTTTGGTTATGTTAATAATTATTTACGCCATAATGAGGATTAGTTCCAAATTTACAATAGATGGTTGATTATAGAGAAATAAACAAACCAGTATGCACGCTATGAGACAATGTTTCAAGGCAGCAGATCAGTGGCAGCTGTGCTTTCTCGTCAATTATTTGCTTTTGGCTCCACCTAGTGGACACTAGTGGCACAGAACATGACTGTCAAAGCTTTGGTCTAAATAATCTTTTCATCAATATATTTATACATAAAGTACAATCAGTGGATATACGTAGCATTGCAACACATAATAACGTCTGATTCTTTTGAATTTAAGACTATACAAATTATGCCATGTGAATTAAGCAATATTTTAAAACAGACACAATGATTTTATGTGGAAAAAAAGTCAAAGCTCTTTACATTCAAATGTATGCACTGTTCACTTTTATGTCCAAAAAATATTTATACATTTAGCAGATTATACTGTATAGCAGTCTATCTATGGTTTGGGCACATCTGCAGCCAGACAGACCTATATAACAGATTGAGCCTTCCAGAGGTAATCCTAAAGGGTTTAAACCGCTGGTCATACACGTGATTATCATCCTTTTTTCTGGGTTATTCTCGGCTACTGCATGAGCGAATTCTCTCACTGCAGAATCCCAAATAAAGCCGAGAAGGCTTGATTAAGGTCTGCGGCATGGCAGCGGCATTCAAACAGAACACTGACCTTCTGCCTCCACATTTTGTCCTCTAATGAGACAGCTGTCAAACATCAGATCTATCAACACACATCTCAAAGAACAACATCACTGTTTAATTTCATTATGTAAATTGAATGAGAAAGGTGCAAAAACATAGGTAAATCAAAAGGATGAGTGAGGTAGGTGCAGGGAGTCACTTTAAGAGGCATAACAAATGAGACTTAGATTTATAGTGATAATCGTGCAGATTCCTCATGCATAACAGCACTACTTTTCCTGCTTAGTGGATATGTAAGGAAGCATCTCTAGGGAGTGTAAAGACAAGACAACACAATGGCTGCTCAACCAGCAGATTTGTATAGTCTTTAATAGTTTCAAATGCAAAATTCTACATTTTACAAATAAGTTAGCAAAACAGCATTGTGTGACAGAAGTATACAGTATATACATTACATACATTTTATTTCAAAAGCTTATCCTACATATTTTGTTGTGTCATTTATGTATCGTTAAGACACATCCAAGTAGTTTGCATTAGTTAAACATAATTTGCCATGGCTAAAAAGAAATAATTACAGACATAATAAAACACATTTATGTATTACCATGTGTCAGTCCACACACAAACAAGAATACTGAAAAGTAATGAATTCTTTGCCCATAACAAAAATTGCCCAAACAAATGCAAACAAGGCAAACAATAATGAGTAAAAAGCAAATAATTTATGTACTATTTCAAAGTATATCTTTTTGATAAATGCTTTTACTTATCTAAGTGATTATAATCCAGCTATTGTTTCTGGCTATGCCCGTTTTTGGGGCCAGTTTTCCAAAAGTGTTGTAGCACAACGACAACTGCAAAATCATAAACATGTTTTACATTCAATGTGTTCTCTAACCATTAAGATGATTCTTACATTATAAAGCCTGTCGGAAACTAACTTTAATGGTATAGAGATAAATATCGTCCTACCAGTGGTGATCAATACATCTCAAATCAAGTTCTGTAATTTACATAGTCTAATTATATGGTGTAATAGCTGTGAGAGTTCTAAACTCTGTGATTAGCATTCTGTCTATTGATTTTATCATAAAGTATTTCATTATACATAAATCATTAATATTAACAACAGATTGTTAATAAAAGACATTCCAGACAAATACAGTAGCACGTTCAAATTTGTCTGGGAGTACCAACCGATTTTTAGTAGACCACACTATGCTCTTAACATGTACTGTCACATGAGGGCAACACAGTCTTCCTATTTACAATAATTATAACACCCAAGCCTATTAAAATGTGCCTGCATTCTAGTGAACACTGATGTCCAGTATTTCAGTGCTGTTATACTCAATTCAAAGCATTTCTAGTGTGCATGCTTTACGGTGCAAATGTCAGCTATTTCCAATTATTTCAGCACAGGGTACATAAGTGTTTACCAACAAACTCCACAAAAATGATAAGAAAAGCCCCATTTGCCTCTTTTTCAGTAATGAAAATCAAATAAGACAAAATAACACCAGCTTGACTTGAATGGTATGGTACCAAGAAGTAGTACTGAACCACATCTGATTAGAAGCTTATTTACAGTACTGCAAGAAAGTAAGCTGTTTCTGCTTACCTTTGCTACTGTTAGCTAATTGCCAAAGCACTTAACAGTCCTTTCATGATTTCATATGAGCTTCATTGTAAACCTCCCAGTATCTGCACCATCACCACTTCCACCCATAGATGTACGTGGCACAAAGTCAATGGTGGCGGTGTGCTTGATCTGGCCCTTACTTTGGCTCCAGAAGAACATAAAAACAAAACAGATGGCCACTGAACTCAGGAATGAAAGGAAGCCCATCGTAGTGGCAATGACAAGGGTCTTGGCATCAAAGGGGTAAGGGTTTGACACTTGCTCTGAAGAGTTGGTGGAAGGAGGTAATGAGGTTTCAACCCACCCCTCATCAGAGAAATAGGGAGATGTGTAGTTTCGAGGAAAACTCCGTACCTTAAGGTTCACAGAGATACTATCATTCCCAGCAGCATTTGCTGCAATGCACAGGTAAGCTCCAGTGTCATGTACTTGAACATAACGGACTTCCAGACTCCCATTTGCAAGTATCCGTATTCTGCCCACGGAGCTAAGTGGAGTCTGCTGGGGAGACAGCCAAGTAATAGACGGTGGTGGATAGCCATCTGCTTTGCATTCAAACTGTATATTTATTCCCTCATCCACACTGGCTTCTTGCGTCTGTCTGTCCAGGATTCGTGCCTGCCTGCAGATGAACACGACAGGGAGCTCCACCTCTGAAAAGTCTCGAAACTCCCGTTTTCGCACATGATCAGGAGCAGAACATGTAGGTTGGCGACCATCAAAGTTCAGCCTGAAACGTCGGCGCACTACCCACAGTAGCCGGCAGTCACAAGTTAAGGGGTTTCGGTCCAACCGCAAGGTCTGTAGGTTCCCCACTGAGTGGAAGGCACTCTCCTCCAGGGTGGTAAGTCTGTTTGAAGATACATTGAGCAGCCGAAAGTGGACCAGTCCTCTGAAGGCACCTGGCTCAATGCGTAGAAGGCTACCACCTGCCAGGTGGAACTCCTGAAGCCGGAGCAATTCCCCTAGCAGGTTGCCCTGTATAGATGTGATGGGGTTGTAGGACAGGTCAAGGTAGCGTAGGTAGACCAGGTGGCGCAGGGAGGTGTAAGGTACGGCACTCAGATTGCAGTTGCTGATAACTAAGGTGGTGAGATTGAGACCGATAAGGCTGTTGCTGTTTAAGGTCTCCAGGGAGGGCCACTGAAGGATCTGCAGGGTGCGCAGCTGGTGCAGCCGACGGAAGGCATTGTTGGGCAAGATGCTAATGGTGAGTCTTCGCAGACGCATCTTGGTCAGGCTCTGGAGCTGTGAAAATGCTTCAGTAGGGATGGAGGTCAGGTTACTACGGTCCACATTCAGCTCCTGTAAGCTCAGCAGGCCAACAAAGGCCCTTTGAGAAATGAACACCAGATCATTCTCCCCTGCGTTCATTTCCCGTAGGTTTCCCATCTCCTGAAACGTGTAGTCCAGAAAGACAAGTATCTCATTCTTACTGATGTCCAAACTGCGAAGGTTGGACAGGCCTGAGAAGACACCCACAGGGATGATCTTTAGGCGGTTGTTTTTGATTCGCAGGAATCTAAGGTTTTTAAGACCCTGAAATGCCTCCACCTCAATCATAGATATCACATTCTCACTAAGGTCCAGATCCTCAAGCTTGGACAGGCCATAGAACTGTCGCCGACTCAAAGTCTTCAAGCGGTTGCCAGACAGATCCAGGCGCTTGGCATTGTTAGGCAGGCCTTCGGGAACACCTGTTAGGTGTTTTGTGGAGCAGTTCACCTCTAATGTGTCCTGTCGACAGTTGCACTTTTGTGGGCATGGCCAGGATAGATCAGCTGCTGATAAACTTATACACCACAGCAGCAGGAGTGCCCATGGCCCCTGCTGGCCACACACCTCTGCAAACATCTTACCTCCTGCCTGCTGAAACCAGAGAAAGAGACTCAGTTAGGGGGACATGTACTGTCATTTGCAATAGTTGGCTGCCCCTGGTCAAAACTACATATTTTGTTGATTTTTGAAGTGAAAATAAGTACACAGCCTCTACAGAGAACACACTTCTGCACACTGTGGTGCACAATTTAACATATTACTGTGAAAAAAGATAACATGTGGCCTGTGCAAAACTTGTGGCACATTTTATATTTTAACTTTTCCCATATGTCTAACTCAGCAAATAAACGGAAACGTAAACTTTACAGAAAAATGTTATAAATTCATTCCCTATAGAGGACATTTACTTATTTTGACTTACTTTAAAAAAACATGATCTATGTTCAAATCTTTACATGAGACTCTAAGTAGCTGTTCAACATGAGATGAAAACTTTACACAAAAGACGTAGAATCATCAGTTTAAATATTAAGTAGTTTTAACATTGCGTGTTAGTACCTCTGAATGTTAAATGCGAAGCCAAAACAGTCTGTGAATAGTCAGATTAATCAGGCAGATTACTTTTCACTGTTTCAACGTGTGGTAATTCATGTAGCCCACTATGTTACCAACAGGGACAAGAAATGTGTCACTGACAGACTAAATATAAAACATATTATCTATTGCTCTTACAGTTAACCCTTTAACGAACAAGGATCTCCTGATGGGTCTAGGCTTTTATTACATACACTATATTTCCAGAAGTATATCGCTCATCTGGCTTCACATGCATATGAACTTGAGTGACATCCCATTCCATAGGGTTTAATATGATGTCGGCCCACCCTTTGCAGCTATAACAGCTTCAACTCTTCTGGGAAAGCTTTCCACAAGCTTTAGGAGTGTGTTTATGGGAATTTTTGATCATTCTTCCAGAAACGCATGTAAGATAGGACACTGATGTTGGATGAGAAGGCCTGGCTCACAGACTCTACTCTAATTCGTCCCAAAGGTGATCTACTGGGTTGATGTCAGGACTCTGTGCAGGCCAGTCAAGTTCTTCCACACCAAACTCACTCATCCATGTCTTTATGGACCTTGCTTTGTACATTGGTGCACAATCATGTTGGAACAGGGAAGGGCTATCCCCAAACTGTTCCCACAAAGCATGAAATTGTCCAAAATCTCTTGGTCTGCTGAAGCATTAAAGAGTTCCTTTCACTGGAACTAAGGGGCCAAGCCCAACTCCTGAAAAACAACCCCACACAATAATCCCCCCTCCATCAAACTTGCAGTCAGACAGGTACTATTATTCTGGCAACCTGCAAACCTGGACTTGTCCATAGGATTGCCAGATGGAGAAGTATGATTCATCACTCCAGAGAACACATCTACACTGCTCTAGAGTCCAGTAGTGGCACTTTACACCACTGCATTCAACACTTTGCATTGCGCTTTGTGATGTAAGGCTTGGATGCAGCTGCTTGGCCATGGAAACCCATTCCATGAAGCTCTCTATGCACTGTTCTTGAGCTAATCTGAAGGCTACATGAAGTTTAGAGGTCTGTAGCAGACCTGACTCTGCAGAAAGTTGGCGACCTCTTCGTACTATGCACCTCAGCATCCACTGACTCCGCTCTGTCATTTTACGTGGCCTACCACTTCGTGCCTGAGTTGCTGTCATTCCCAATTGCTTCCACTTTGTTATAATACCACTCACAGTTGACTGTGGAACATTTAGCAAGGAAATTTCAAGACTGGACTTGTTGCACAAGTGGCATCCTATCACAGTAGCACACTGGAATGCACTGAGCTCCCGAGAGCAACCCATTCTTTCACAAATGTTTGAAGAAGCATGCCTAGGTGCTTGGTTTTATACACCTGTGGCTATGGAAGTGAGTGAAACACCTGAATTCAATTATGTGGATGGCTGAGTGAATTCTTTTGGCAATATAGTGTACTTCTATCTCTGATGCATCACTTAAAATCAAACATAATTTTTTACATTGATTTATTGGTCCCCGCGACCCTGACGGAGAAGCGGCTTAGAAAATGGATGGATGGATGGATGGATGATTTATTGGTATGACACTCACCACGTTGCTTTTGTAGTGCAAGTTCTCATAACCAGAATTTATAAGGTTCAGATCTGTCTTGAGTCCAGTCCTATCTTGAGTTTATCATTCACCTCCAGACAACCTACAATCCAAGAGAAAAATAAAAACCATTCAGAAACAAAGAAAACACGGCAGATTCATTTCAAAGTCCCAGTATTGCAAATAATTCCTGCTGACAACAATAATGACAAAAGTATTTTAAAAGTCTCAAACAGCTTGTTTAAAAAGGCTGAGAGTATGTTTAAGTGCCAGGTGGTGCTCACAAGCCCTCTTTAACAAGCCCCTTTTCTGACCAGTTATCTGGAGCAGAGTGTGCTGTGAGACTGCTGGAAGGGCTAATGTAAGTAGACAGGTCTGTAGATTGTGGTCACACTGGCCACTGGTTTAACCTGAGGCCAGGGGCTGCATGTGGAGACAACTGGGCATAAATTAGGATTTAGCCACCTAGCACACCTCCGCACGCTGAGCTGACATTTGGTCAAAAACAAAGAAATGCCAGCACTGCATGAATTCTGCACAGCTGTTCTGTTTAGAATTTGATAGTTATTAGACTTTGCATTACCAACAATGCAATAAGTATATTTTAGTGTTACATAAAATAAAGCATATAATGATTGTGATCACAAGTTCTTCGAAGGATTGCGTACAAATCCAAAACAAATTATTAGCAGTTTGTATTAAAAACAATTTGACTGCTACACAGTCTATAAAAAGTAACTAGAGTCAGTTTTGTGACTTCAATCCCTAAGGCAAGAAAACAGGAAACTTGTGAAAGCAAATTCCTTTCCTCAAAATGAAAAGCCAGCAACAGCTATTCTTGTCTCATTAACGTCTAAGACACTAACAAGACCTGAGATCAATAATGTATTGAATTAGCATACTGTATGAAAAACAAACAGCAAAATTTGACAGTGATCCTTGAAAAACAGCTAGTTTCATCATTATTTTGATTTTAATTACATATGAATTATTTGAACAAAACTGCCCCAAAATACTATTTGTAACACGCAAGGAAAGGCACAAATAAAATTGAAACAATGGATCACATAGAATGGACATGTATTACAATATACCTTCAACAGAAACACTGTCAAAAGACTGTTACTAATGTACATTATCCATATATAAATCAGTTAAAATTCAACCATAAGCAACACAGAGACAAAATCAAACCTGCATAGCTGAAAATCTCTCACTTGTCTCCCTCACTCATAGTCAATTTTCCCATCTCTCCCCG